>NC_064436.1:8324761-8635714 GCF_023343835.1 Lagopus muta | reverse complement strand
TTTTTGAGTTGCTTGTAATTCAGCCATTTTATAGCTAAGGTGAAGTTCATTTTACAGTTTTTTCTTCTGATTGTATTTTGTCCTCACAAAATCATGTTTAAATAGTTTCATTGACTTTCCTGTTGAGCAACTAAAATAATTATTTTGGGAAATGCTGGCTTTTCACTAAGTACTTATTTATAAAAAGAAACTTCACACAAATAGCACACCACAGACAATCAAGGAACACCATTTCACTGTTTCTTCAGAAATCTGTTGGTATGCTCTTTATGATATATTTATGCTATCACACAACATATTTGCCTGGTTGTCCTGAGCTTCCTTATAAGCAGACAGTTTCATTTCATCTGCTGTCATTACTTCATTCATCTGGCTTTGTGTTAGAGCACGGAGATGTTCACTACTCCTTCAGTTTCAGACAATCTTCCATTCTTCCATTATCTTTTTAAGTGGGAAAATGTTGTAGCATATATTTTAAGTCAATTAAACCTTGTAGTATCATTTATCGCTTCTCTTCCTTTTGAAAAATAATCAATAATTTATCCTTATTATTATATTCAGTCATAATTACGTACTGCTTTAATTCAATTTCATATTTTTATGCCACTAAAAACCCAAAACTGTAATATTAACATTGAAAATATAATTTAACTACATTTTGGTCTTCAGCTCTGAGAAAGTTGCAGAAAAACCTTTAAAGTCAACTACTGAATTGAATATGTTTGTTACTCTTACTTTATTTTGTATGCCTATCTGCCTGGAACATAATTACATAAATACCAGGTATTACGCACCTAAGTATGTTTATAACACAGGAGAACAATGAGGCAAGTTGTCATTCTTAATCTAAGGACCAAGACTTATTAGCTGCATGTTGCTCAAGTCAGAAATTGAGACAAAAAAACAAAAAACAAACAAACAAACAAAAAAACTAAGAACTTTATTTTAAGACATAAAACTCAGATTATTCTCAGTTTGGCTCCCCAACAGATTTGCCAGTGCCACATCATTCAGGGATAATTATGTGCTTTCTTTTTTTTTTTTTTTTAAATGATTATAGTGTTTTAAAACAATGAGATTGAAAACACACTGCATTCTGCACCTCATAGCAGAACTCCTTTTACATCTGTGAGGTAATGTTCAATCCTGAGTACCACAGAAGAGAGCAAAAATACAATGCGCGAAGACTTCACCTCAGAGAAAGTTGGAGACACGCTTCTAAATCCATTTCAGGGAGGAGTGTGGTTTACCTTATGTCGGCCATCAGTAGAAAGGGAGAGATCAGCTCCTTAAAGACTGATTAATCGCTGTGCATATGTGTGGAAAGAATTCATAGTAAAAGCTTTCAGAGGAGTAAGAAAGAAGAATGTACCCATCAACTGGAGAAAAAAAAAAAAAAAAAAAAAAAAAAAAGACAATTCCCTCAGTACAGAGGGGAGGAAAAAAAGAATTTACATTTAACCCTGATCTTTTCATATTCTCATACAGGACTCAAAGCTCTCACAGTGCTTTACTTCTTACCTTACCTCTCACCTACCCATTTTTGCCCATAGGAAGCTCACCAGTAACTCCACATTGATGACTCGGTAAGATAGATTCTCCTCTGGAAAAAAATCCTACTACGATCTGTGATCTGCAACTCATATGAAAGAAAAGTCAAGTGAGACCTAGATACGCTAGAGTAATGGATAACTCATTTTCCCTGTTACAAATAGAAAGAGATGAGGGCTCAGACAGATGATACCTACCTTTAACTTACACTGCTTGTACCGTTCAGCAGATACTTCTCCCTCTTCTCTCCTCTACTACTCTAGTCTGCCAGTCCCATCTTTGCTAATTTCCAGCAATCCAAACCACATCTCCCCTGTTGCTTCCCTCTTAATCTTACTTCAATCTTTCCAAATATTTTCACAGGTAGATGCTCCATTTGCTTTTCTTGTTAGAACAGAGTGTCTTCTGAGTTTTACAGTGTGCTTAGATGATGTTTCCTCATACTGAAAGCCTAAGCCTCAGACAGATGCTTGTTATCCTTTTTCCCCCTAGTATTCCTGTCAGAATCTGGATGTGATTAGATGCTGGCTGGTGGGGAAACACAGAAGAATGAGGCTCAACAGCTGTTGCACATCCCTTTGAGTCGCCCACTCCATGTGAAAACTAGCAGGCTACAGAGTTTCTTGGCTACCCTATTGGTCCATATGCTTTTAAGGTTAGGCTCACACCTACTGAGAATACTCATCCTCTTTTTTAGGAAGCTGCTTTCAGTGTTGTTTACTCCAGATATGGTTGGTATCAGACAGTAAATTAGCATGCTTTCATACATGAGACCATCTGGGACATATTCACATTTTTGTCCGTGCTAAATCAGCTACTGCTTCCAACTCGTGGCTTGTTCTCAAAATGCAACTTCTGCTCTGCTGTCAGGGTACAGAGGTGTGGCTATAACAGCATGCCTTCTGGAAACCATGGGAAGATTAAGCTAACAAACAGTATGGGGTGGGGAATTGTTACTGTTTTGTTTATTAGAAACTTCCTGTTCATTTAGTCAAAATACTACAACACAAGTCTACCCAGTTCTCCTGTGGAAACTCCACATTTCAAAGAAATTGAAGTAGGTAACTTCAAAATACACGCACATATATAAATGCAACGAAGTTCTTGCATTTCTATTGTAATCTGATCCATAACAGACATGTCCACCCAGAGTTTCATTCTGGTATGAAAACAACAGCCTCTAACATCATGTCATCTACTTATCCTTCTTCAGCAATGAGGTGCAGAGCAGGGGAATGGGAGAGAATAAAAGCAAGAGGTGGTAACTCACTTTTCTGCCTAGTTTGAAAAACAATATCTGACTTTAAAATGAATGATATAAAATGATCATCTCCCATCAGAAAATACAAGCACTGCTAAGTGCTGCGGTAGAGCCATACTGATGATAATGAAATTCATGCAATTTCTTTTCACTGTTACAGCTTTTCATCTCCTGATAGTACACCCCACACAGGCCTATCAGTGGCATAGGCTGTATCTGTTTAAATCCAAGTTGCAGCCTCATTTACAAAAATAAATGTTATGCTGTTTTATTTTTTTCCAGAGGTATACAGGATAACTAACTAACCCAACCTGACCCCTACCCAGCTTGTTTAACATCTATGCAATTACTCAAAGCTTTTTGCTTTTTACACAATGGTTTCATGACTAGGAAAGTAAAAGAACATAGTAAAAGAAAAGAGTTAGTTATACTAACCATACAGAGTAAGACATATAGGACATGAATTTAAATATGAAAGTGGGGCAACAGAGGCAGTAGCCTGTGACACTTCCCTGTTACCTATACTCCTTCCATTCTTTCAAGCCTGTTAGATTAATTCTTTGTATCACGAATAAGTGGTGCTTCAAGATGTTGTGGTATCTATAAAGCAAATATGTAACAGGCACAAGCATAAAGACAGCCATTAAAACCCATGCATCACATTTTTCTGCTTAGCATTTGTAACTATCTGTATTTTGAAGAAGGCACTAGAATTTAAACTCCTGGAAAAAAAAAATTTCTTCAAGCTGCAAAAACCTCCAAATATAAGTTTTGTTTTGTTTTAATATAGTGCAGATAGATGAAGGAAAACAATTAAGTGCCCTTCAGTTATTTGATTTTGCTCATCTCCTCCTTTCTAAAGCTACAAAAATAGTTTTTTGGTGGTTTGTTTATTTTTCCTCTACTCTTCATATTCATCATTGGATTCTTGGTCTTAGTGTAACAGACCTACCCATGCTCAAATTAGATACCTAAGATTTTGACCTATAGACAATGAGCCCTCACGCTGACGTTATCAAGATGATGATTCTTAATAAATAAATAAATAAAACAAAGTGCTATGCCAGCATCAATTCTCTAATAGAGGCATTTACTTCGCAACATAAACGAAGAAACATAAATCCCTCAAGTGATCAGCTCAAATTTTTTATGTCACCTACCAAAAAAGAGTTTTCATATGCCTTTTTTGTTATCTTGTGTGTCACCAGGGTTGATTAGCATGGTCAGATTCAACCAAAAATTCTCTTGGTCTTTTACATTAGACAAAAAATTTTTTCAAAATTGTACTATTACAAACATACTGTGTATTCTTATCATAGATGTAGCAGAACACTACATGCTATAGCATATAACATGGTATAGTTGAACATCTTGTTTGCTTAATTTTATATTTCAGAGCAAGGAAGAGATCTGATTATTCCAAATTATTCTATGCCAAAGAAATTTCTGTTTAGTTGGCATTATTGTCAGACTGGACTGAATTATTTTTCAATTCCATGAATTAGAGGACTGGAGGTACACACTGTACTCATCTAATTCATCACTGTGCATAACACAGGTCTCTTCTGCTTTGATTCCACTTGAATCAGAGCACCTCACTTAGGAAAAAAAGCATGTGAACTTGATTTAAAAATAACCAATGATGGCCAATCAACCAAAGCACTTAATTAGCTTTCCAGTTAAATAAAATTCAAATGAGGTTATTTTGCTTTTAGGAACATCTAATACCTGATTTGAACATACCTGTCATCTGCTTCCAGTTTTATTATATTGTATCTGTTGGACTGAAGGCAAAATTATCGAAGTTCTTTACTTCCATGCTACATGTACAGCCTAAGAATGACTTAACAAAACCCAAGTTTTTTTTTTTTTTTTTTTTTTTTTTTTAACATGATGCAAAGTTTAATCATTTTGAAGTTTTTCTTGTTGTTTTTCATACATGATGTAAATTTAATCATTTTGAACAAAAACTGTGTCTGCGTTTTAGTTGAGCTGATTTCCATGCCTCTACTGATACATTTTGCACTATTTAAATAAAAAGATACCACAGAAAACCATTAGCACAATAGCTTTCCAAAGTACAGAATTTAAAATAAGATAACAATCATCATAAATGAAATGCCTCTTACAGGTTTTTCATCATGCAATAAAAATAGTTCCCTGTAAATTCCATATCAGACTATTAATAGAGTAATTTTTGAATAACGTATTTTCACAGAAATATTTTTGAAACTATACTGAAATAAATGTCAAGGCTAATATTTTCGAAAAGCTTGATTGCAATCAATACGATATACGTATTTATACATGTATTGCAAGTCCATAAAAATAATTTATCTTTCATGCAAAATTCTAAAAATGTCAGAAATAAAAACGTATCTTTTTTAACCCCTTCATCATTATGGGAATCACACTACTTAAATAGTTTCTATATTGCAGCTCATTCAATATTCATCACTTAGAATTACCTGTGAAAAGGAATACCTAGGGAGTAAAGCTTTCTCCTCAGTACAGAAAGCAATCCCAAAACACTGAACTGAGAAGCATTTTAGCTCAGGGCCTATGAAAGCTTGTGCTAAGTGAGACAGAAACTGAACAGTAGGAATGAGAAGTCTGAAAAGCATCTTGATACAACCCTGATATTTTACTGGACCTCTCCTTTTTCTTAAAAATCTGTGTAGTGATAGAAATTAGAATGATTAGCTCATTCTGGAGGGGTGGCTGTCCCTAGAAATATCTGTAAGCAGTGGACCAAAATAGATACTGCCTGATGTTGCAAGGAAGAATATTCAACTAAGAACTGCCCCAAGCCCTATTTTAAGGGGAATAATGAAGAACATATCTTTCTAGAATTCTCTACGTTACAAATAAGTTAGGGCCGAGGAACCTTAGTTCCTTATCAAGGTACTGTGGTACAAGGTACAAATTTGTGTGGCAATCCTTATAAATATTCTTGAAATCCTTCTGTGAATTTTCATCCTTATCATGATAATGTTATCACTGCCAACGAAATATGTATGGGCCTAGAGGAACACATATGTTCCTTCAACTCTTACCTGTTTCAGCTTGGAGAAAGTTTTTAGTGACCTAGGGGCTTGCTCTGATTTTCCTTTGCTTTTTGGGCTACTGTTTCTGAGGTAAATACCTGATGTATTCCGTAGCACCATTATGCAATGTAATGTTTTTGTGAATAACAAAACTGACCACATCCTTGAAACTGACATCCTTGAAAACATGGAGACTTTCAAGATTAAATCCAGTTTTGCAATATTAAAGTTAGTCTGACAAATCTTGTGTACTGATGTTTGACTGAAACATTTTGGTAGCAAGAGGTGAGAACTTCAGAAATTAAAAGAAATTAAAAGAATCCTTTTTTGCTACCTGTTTCTTTTCTGACATGAAAAAAAGAAGTAAAGAATCTGGACAGGTTTTATACAGTTTTGTCCCTGGAAATAAAACTTAAGACAGTGTAGCCTGCACTTCACCAGCAATTGAATAATAACAAGATATAAATTGCTGTAGGAATTAAGATTAAGATTTTAAGCAATGAAAATATTGCTTTTGCTCAAAGGTTGTCAAAAAGAGAAAGAGTAAATTAATCTATCTATAAATCTATAATTGAGCAATAATGAAAGCATTCAAATGAAAAACTAAATTTTTTAATGCTGATTAATATTTTAATTACATAATGCTTATTTACAATTATGATTATCCATGTGCTTCTAAGGAGAACGACAGTGTAAAGGAAATGAATTACATATATTCTTACAGCAAAGCTAGAAACTATGCATTTAAACAGAAATTCTTTGTTATGAAATGACTTATTTAAAAAACACCACTGATTTACCAACATACATATATACTACTTATATATCTGTACTGTATATAATCTATACTCTATAAGACAGAACCACTAAAAAACAGCACCTTGAGGGTAAAAAGAGCTGTGCCTGGGAACACATAGGTGAAAACCAGACTGAAGAAGCTACAACCTTCAGCATATTTTCCTTTTGAAGATTTCCTAGGTATATGAAGGCGTTAGAACTAACTTTTTGCACATTCTGTTTTTATTTTGAAAAAATACATTAGTTACCAGACTCCTCATTATCCTGTCCTATATCGCCATTTAGAAGTTCCTGTTACATAAGCACCAGATTTAACAAATTTTCTTCTCACTTGACTTGTCTCTTTTCTTCTTCCCACAATGTTTAGCAGTGGCTTTTCCAGTCTGCTTTTACTTTTTTTCCTCTTTCCTCTTCCTTCTCCCTTCTTCTCCCTCTTTGGGAGATGGGTTGAAGATGTCTCTTTATTTTCAAGGAAAGATTCTTTATAAATACTGGTGTGACAAATTCATTACACAGCACAGAAGCAACCAGTGTGATGCCAAACTCTCACTGAGAACTGAAGGTCCAAACTAGCACTGTTCCAAAAAATCAATGGGATACATTTCTAAACTAAAACAGTTTTAACTGGCTCTGTACAGCACAAAAGGAAAATAAGAGATCAAATGGTAGGTTCTAACACAGAATTAAAGGTATGCTTGTTTCTGCCCTCCTGGCCCCCTGTTTAAATACAGCTTAGGAAAATGAACTGAGGCAGAAAACACAAGCAGCTGAGATCTGCGTTCTTCAGATAAGCTGTTCTGTGATTCACAACAAACTTCAAACAGCATAGGCAATTAACCTTAAGGAAAAAAAAAATCAAGGGAGAGGGTAGATACTCTCCCATTGGAACTGTTTCTAACAATTCTTTATAAATAAATATATGTATTCAATAATTGGTAGTTCTGACTTAGTAAGAGACAAACTAGGGAATTAAAAGCTGATATTATACTGAGGAGAAAGTTCAAGATTGAAATCTTAATCCTCTGCTCAAGACATACACACATACGTCTCATAACCAACACAGTTCCTTCGAGAAAATTTTATTTATTTTTCAGAAGCAAAAGATCAGATTTAGGTATTGACTAGATACTACCACAGAAGAGTTTTCAGATATCAATCTTATTTTTCTCACATCATTGGCATACAATAATTTATTGACTAGATTGTACTAGGCAAAATTTCTTATATCTTTCTCAGCAATATGCTTCTCAAATATCTCCTGCTGACTTCAAAATGAGATATCTATTTAAATCTCCCATATCCATTACTGGAAGAAAACTTTGATGCCTTAAATATCTGAAAATCTTAACATCTGCTGTTTACCTGCATGAATCTTGCATTAGGAGAGAAAGAAGTTTCAGTTCAGAAATCAGTCAAGCTCTTGCAGTTTTAGCACTGTTTTTGGTATAAAGAAGTGGAGTTTTGAAGTAAAATAGAGCTGTGGACTCTACTTACAGCACATTTCTGGATTGTACATTATTTTTTCCTGGCACAAGTTAATCAGATTCATTTTCCTCATGAAAATTACAACAGAAAAGAATGTAGTATCACCTGCACTGAGTTTTAAGAAATAATATATTCTGTGCACCAAAAAATAACTTGAAGCGTTTCTGTATTCCATGCTTCATATTTAAGTACTCTAAAAGGTGTCAGAGAAGTAAACTAGCACTCAAACAAGGAAAATGTGATTCTAACTGCTAAGTATATATTAATCATCCTATGAGAGACCAACTTAACAGCAGAAATATTTGTGGTTATGAAACAAGTTGCGCGGCAAGAAAAGAATGTGGAATATCATAAGAGTATCACTGAAAGATTCATGTCTAAAAACAATGAGCTTATGTTCTAATTTAGTATGTTTAAAACCCTCAGGTTTCCATGTAATAATAGAGAGAAAATTAGCTATTTAAAATTATTATTCCTCTTTGTTCATCTAGTCAGACCCAGGAAAAAATACATATCACAAAACAGTACAGTAACAAGCTTAAATGAAAGGTGTGGGTTCCTTCCGACAAAACCAGGAATGTTTCTGGGAAGACTTTGGATCCCAGAGTCAGACAACCATGTACATGTTCAGAGAAGCTAAGGTTGCACAGCTGAAACATCTCTCTTAAGCAAGGTGAGTCATATTTGGATGGTTCTGAAAAAGAGCTTCCTTTCTATGCAGTATTAAAACGTCTTTCTTACTACCCATCAGAAAGCTTTATTTGGATTTTAAGAAACATCAAAGAATAATTTTCCTTCTTAATTTCTAACAGTGAAAGAGTTTTTTTCCACTCCGGTATAACAAATCAGCTTCTGCTGGAATCTAAAATATACAAATGAAAAAGAGGTCACCTCTAAAAACATTTGTAAATACAATTTTAATGTCTCATGTTTTAGTAATATAAACTGCTAGAAACTTCACTTCTTGGACTTTAGTGACCAGCAGCAGAAGTACAGGCTCTAAGGAGCTTGTAAAGGATCTCCACTGTCCTCTGCAACTGAAATTCTAATTTGTTAATATGTAGCTATCCCAGGCCAATATATTTCAGACCCACTAAAAAGAAATGGCTGATTTTTTTGTCCATTCAAACTCTAAAGAAGTGAAAAAGCAGTCCTAACTCTTAATATCTGATATAATAGCCAAATACACTCTAGATGTGGACAGCTACACTTGTGTCCTGAAATTTCATCCTCAAGAACTTTATCCTGGCATCTTTCAGTAGTACGAAGGTCCCTGCCTTTCTGAACATAAAGCTGTGACAGAAGCCTTGCCTGTCCGTCAGTTTTGGGGTCATGACAGTTGCACCGAAAATACAAAATAACACAGCAATAATAAAACTCAACTCAGAGTTGATTAGCCACGGACATTAGAGCTTGCATTCAACAATTGAAAAAAAAAAAAAAAAAAAAAAGAAAAATTTCATTAATTAAGAAAATTACTTGCATCATACTTGCATATGCACCCACATGTCTGAGTTGTACAAGCAACCCAAAACTCATCTTTCCTTCTTAAGTGTTCTGGCTTTATTAAAAATAGTTTCTTCATCCATACTTTAGTAATTATCCCTGCTCATGTGCAACAAAAACACTCTCTTTGTGTGTTGCACACGCAACTCTGCCTTTTGACAACTTAAAAGAATTTAAGGGGGAAGACATTACTTGACATCAAACAAAGAAAGGTAATGATATTGCCTTCTACCTGGATATGAACAAGCACGTGAAATTATTCATCAATACACAATTCAGAAAATGATATAGGAACAAGTAACTCACCCTTTCCAAAAGGCAAATAAGCCTTTGGAAGGGGCAATCTGTAAAGAGAAGTACTGCTAATCCTTAAGTGACAGTGAGGAGGCCCACCCCTTCTGGTTGCCCAGGTGCACTGCTTGCACCTATGAGATGTGGGTTAGTCATGCCTTCACACCTGGTACTCAGTCACTAGTTCAGGCCATGACTGATACCTCCCCGTATACTTGATGAATATTAATGTAAGATGCTCAATTAAAGTGTAGTGAAATTAATGGAAAACCTGAAGTTCTCCTGAAGAGAAGCTAATCAAAACACAGACATTTCAACTCCTTTTCAAAACTTTTGCCTGCAAAAAGTGAGTCACTCGGACAAAAAAAAACACAGACACTAGAAATCCTAGCAGATACCCTTGTTACTGAGCATTGAGGCAGAAATAGCAAAACCAGTACTACTGCAATTGCTCACAGACCATGTCAGTGCATCTAGCACTAATCATTCTGAGATTACATGACACCAGATAACTGCTAAATCATTAAATATGCTTATTCACATCTCAGGAAACCTCTGACTTGTGTGGAGGCTGTTCATTTCTGCACCTCTGCAGAAAGTCGAGCACTACAGCTGATACTCACAGCTTCTCTTACACAGCATAGTAAATAGAAATGCAGTCAGCAGTCGGACTCTCAGCTTTGAATTTTCTGGACTTACGCATCCAGCTTTGCTAGTCACAATTATCATTTTCATGAAAAGCAGCTTGTTAAAGTCGATATCATCTGAGGCAGCTGTGTGAGGAGTGACAGTGAAATGCCTCAGATAGTTTGCCCCTTTTCAACTTCCTAGCTCCCCAAAGGCCACTATGCACTTTCTGTTATCTGAAGCTCACCAGTCGTAATAAAGATACAAACAGAAATTTGACAGAAATTAAGTCTTGACAGTAAGTAATCTATGAGAATAGCATCATTAGGCTACTCAATATAACTGTCTTCTTTTTGAGAGTACTACTTGAAGTCCCCTTTCAATGTGAAGAAAAAAACCTTAAGACATACATCACGCACATACTTGACAATTAATATACTTTTCCAAACACTTCTAACTCAAAAAGAAAAGCTCCACTAGTTAAGGGATAGGAGAAGAAAGTACTGGTGCATCTCTTCAAGTACTGTGATACTGTAAGAGAATATTCAAAAGAAAAAAAGACATATTCGCTTCGAATAAAACTTATACCTCTAACTGAATATTTTTTTTTGTTGTTGTTCAAAAATGTTATTAAAACTTAGCAGTTTATTTTACTACTTACCAGAAATGATTTGATTTCTTATGAAATAGAGAAATGATCCAAAAATGAAAGCATTCGTTAAGCAATGTAAATTCTCATCAATGTTATAGCAATTTTCAGACATAGGGAGTCAGACTGACAGAGTTACTTAAAGAAAACCAAGTTTCACCTTGATTCAAAATCGCCATTCACTTTCCCAGGAAAATGTACAGTCAGAACAACCTTGAAAATACCTGAAAAACCACAATCAGAATGAATACTGTCAGTCACATCAAAAGTTGTAGTGATACAATTCCTGTGGAGCAGAGGAGAAGTCACGTGGTTTGTGGAGCCTTAGCTGGCCAGAGGCTGATCAGAAATCACGGGCTTAAAGCAAGCAGCTTAGGCTCAGTGTGTTATCACCAGTTAGCATTTCAAAAGTAGCAGACATTTAGAAAACAAAGGGTCATGGCCAAGAAATTACTGTAAGCCTAAAATAAACTGTCACATACAGCTTTCACATGGTTTCTAATTGTTTAAATCAGTAAATCCATGGTCACTCTAAAGCTGTAGGAAGTTAATTGCGTTAACTATTCTGTGTAATACTGCATATTCTCTTTCAAGTATGTTTTCCATGTTTTTCTTAAAAAGTGGGTAATAACACACAAAAAGTTTATACACATTACTGCATTCAACAAAATGACCACTATGTAGAATAGATTTCTGCAGACAGTTTCTTTGTTAGCTCTGCTTTCTGGTAGTGAGTTTAGCTATCAAGGCACAACCAATTCAGAAATAAGTGATTCCATTTGCATGATGCCCTGTGTTTGGCACATAACTTCACAGGGGAGAACAACATACCAAGTTCCCTGAATATTGGAGCAGCAGCAAATACAAAACCTGCTGTGTTATCATGGCCATGTTGTTGCTATGATCCCACACTAGAAATAACTTTTATGATCTTACAGACCATAGTGTTATTAAAGTTTTGAAGGTATTTTTTATTATTATTATTTTCAATACTCCAAAACCTATACCTAGTACTTAGTAAGCAACAAGAAATTACTGACGTGTTCTAAATACTATCAGGATGTAATTTGATTCATGTACTTTCACAAAAAGTGATGGTATATGAAATGCACATGCTTAGCTCAATTTGCAATTGTGAACATCTATTGCCTAATAATTGCTAGAATTAAGCGGACTCACAATCAGAATATAATTCTAAAATTAAATATTTAGATATTCCTTCTTCTCCCCAGGAGATGTTATTGGGAATAAGTGAAATAAATAGCACAGTGCTTTCTCTAATCCTAGGAGAAAAAAGTTATTTTATTTGAATCGATTAATAATAAATATTTCATGAGTGTAAAGATGTTAACAACATTTTCTGAAGCTCACAACTTTCTGAAGGTTATTTGATATAACCCTAAACTCAATTTGAAACATTTTCATCTTCTTATGGCGAACAGCACCCTCACCCATGAAAAATATTAAGAACAAGTATGGAACTAAGAATGTACACTCCTTCCTACTTCCTAAATTCACTGTAACTATATGTATTATTATAATCAAGCCACTTTCCCCTTCTTAAGTTGAAACCGATTCCTGATAAAATTTGCAGCAGAGCTATATAAACTCCATTGATAATACGCATAAGGGATGAAGCTCCTGTGACATAGCAGAACAAGAGTGACCCTTGGCAAAATTTAAAAGGCAGCAGGAGCCACTAATGATGGGAAATGAACATTTTGCAACACAAAGCTTCTGGCCCAGTTGGGAGACTGTGTACATCATTACCTAAAAGCAACACAGTGTCCAAGGCAAGCACAAAATATATCAGTGTGAACATTTTTAGGGTAGTCCTGTGTTCTCTGAACATATGCAACATGTTTGCCATTTTCACCAAATTCACCAACCTGATCTTTTTATACCATGCTAAACAGAGTAACGCCCAGGGCAATCGGCCACAATCAGGTCTTGACTAACCACATCTCTAGTGTTCACACATATTCAGATGACAACCAGAGGGCAAAGAAGTCACAGATACTGATTAAGAATTCTGCTTCTGTAAAGTATCAATAGAGATCTTGAAAAGTTGGTAATCCTAAGTATATTCCTTATTCACGGAACATTGCTTCTCTTCACTTATCTCCTTATGCACTGCTTTAAAGATTTGCAGTGCAGCTACTGAAAGCCACTCAGTTTTAGGTCTCTAATTTACAGGACTGGTTTGTCACGAAAACAGGGAAAATCACCATACATATACAGGTGCTCGTGGACAATCAGAAGACCACTAGGGAATATCCACGATTGAAAACCAAAGGGATAGCTGTATTAAGAAAACACATATTAAAATAGCAACAAAAAATGTTCATAATACATGGAAACAAATGTACAAATGTTATTTCAGCTTGTTAAATTTTTCACAAAAAAAAGCCATGCAAACAACTTCCAACTAATTATTGAAGTTGTATGTAAGAGCGCACAATTTTCATTAATGTGTTATTTCTCACAAAATTGATTTTAATGTATTAATATTTCAGGATACTGCAGTCCCCCTGCTCTCCTCAGACAGTTCTCTGTCTTTTGCCAATATTATATTTTCTATTTGGATGTGCAAGTATAACATTTGTTTCAACTGAACATTGTCTGGGTGCAGCAGATGAAAGATCATGATGAAGCAGGCCCCTGTCAGGAACTTCAACCCCATAAGGGAAACCCAGTACAGAGCAATCTCTCCAACTTTATTTCAACCTGTGAGTGTTTCTGCCTGATTTTCCCATCCTGTCCTCCTAAGGAGTAGGAGTGAGAGAACAGCTGGGTGGGAGTCTAACAGCCACAGCTAACCCATCAAAAGTACATATTCCATAAATCACTGCAAACGAAAGCAACTCTTGGGATCTAGAAATTCACTAGCAATTACTTGAAGCAACATGAAACAGCACAGAGAGCTAGATATAATTATCACGACAAGGCTTTCGCTATTTCATCTACTACAGTAAGTATTCCATTGTAGTTTCTGACTGCTTCCTTCAACGTCGTAAAGTATAAGGCAGTATCTAAAAAAAATGTTATGAGGAAGAATTAAATGTCTTTATTTCTGTCTTCTAAATGGCAAAACCTCTATTGCTGCTAATAACTACTAAAGAAGAAAAATCACTTGATCTAGAAATTGGATTTTATTTTGAGACTTCCCTTATACCCTCACCCTCAATGATCAAACAAGATATTTCTCTCTCTCTCCCTAATGGGAACATTTAGATAATTTACTTGCAAAAGTTCTGGACAGAAAACTCTAGATACACAGCCATGTTAGGTTTCAAAACTGCATCTGTAACCAACCATATTATTCAGATGCATTTCTGTATAATCAAAGAATATTAGGATGCTACAATCACAAAATAAACAAGAGAGTGAGGCAAAACAGATTATAACAAAAAAGAATAAATAAAAGGCTTACCCCTATCCTGGGCTCACTTACAAAACTCTAGCAGAGCAGATCTCCAAAAAAAAAAAAATTCTTCCCCACTGGTAGCCAGCTCTTAAATAGGTCAAGGAGGGGTGGAGCCTGGCTCCACCTGAATTGCCTTCACCTGTGCTCCTCTGGTTGACTCATAGCTCACCTCAGGTGATCAGAGGTTCAGGCTGTGACTCAGCAGTTCCCATACAATTTCCCACCTATCTCTGAAAAAAACAATCACATTTTATTTAGCCTCCACAGATGAAGCAGAGACTGAAAAACATGCAGAATAAGTTACCTACGTGGCAAATATTTTGAAACTGTAGTCATGGCAGAACATTTTTTTATAATTTTTACCAAATATTTTTCAGAAAATAACAAAACGTTATCCTCAGAGAACAACATTCTCAATCTCGTCTGTTTTTAACCAATTTACCTATGAGACACCTACTAAACTACCAAAGTTTGTTCCTTTGTTTCTGCTTCCTTCCCTTGTTTAATAAAATTAAACAATCAAAACAACAAGAACAAAAAAAAAAAAACTCTTCAAATTTCAGTGTTATTTAAAGCATCAATAATAATGAAAACCCCCGCTAAAGAATGGAGTTTGGGACTAAGGGAGCTATGTCCCTCCTGTAAGTTAAGATCAGGTTTGTGACTACCTGAGGAATATGAGCATCCGTAAGTCTGTGGGTCCCAATGAGATGCAACCCTGATTCGTGAGGGAATTGGCTGATGTAGTCACCAAGCCACTCTCAATGGTATTTGAAAAGTCATAGAGGTCAGGGAAGTTCTCAATGACTTCAGGCAAGATCATAACTATTTTTAAGAACGGTAGATCCAGAAAACTACCAACCTGTCAGCCTCATATCTGTGCTTAGTAAGATCACAGAATAGACCCATCAGGAAGCTATCCCATGGAACATGGAAAGGAAGGCAGTGACAAGGGATAACCAGCATGGCTTCAACATTTGGTGATTGTGCCTCACAAACCTAATCGCCTTTTTATGATGGTATAATTTCCACTGATTACATCTATCTGGATTTTCATAAGATTTTTACTGTTGTCCCCAAAAAGTACCACTGACATCAGTGCTGTTTAATATCTTCACCAGTGACATCAACAGGGGAACTGAACGCACCCCAAGCCTGCAACTGACACCAAGCTGTGTGATAGATTGACATATCTGAGAGATGGGATGCCACCCAGAAAGTCCAAGACAGGCTCAAATGATAATCCTCATGAGGTTCAAAAAAGCCAAGTGCAAGGTTTTGTACCTGAGTCACAACAACCCTCACTAGCAATACAGACTAGGGCACAGCCCTGCCAAAAAGGACTTAGGGGTAGTTGTGGATGTCAAGCTGGACAGAAGCCAGCAGTGTGCCCTTGTAGCCCCAAAAGCCAAACATATCCTGGACAGCATCAAAAGAAGCACGCTCAGCTGGGTGAGGGAGGTGATCCTGCCCTTCTACTCTGCTCTGATGACACCTCACCTGGAGTACTGTTTTCGGATGTAGAGTCCTTAATGCAGGAGAGACAGATCATTTTGAGTGCATCCAGAGGAGGGCCACAGAAATGATCCAAGGGATTGAATATCTCCTCTATGAGGACAGGCTGAAAGAGCTGTGGCTGTTCAGCCTGGAGAAGAGAAGGCTCCAGGGAGACCTGATTGTTGCATTTCAATATTTAAAGGGAAGGCCTGTGAGAAAGAAGGAGACAGATTCTTTAGCAGGATCTGATAGGAGAACAGGAAAAGGTTTCAAACTAAAAGAGGGGAGATTTGACTACAAGGAATACATTTTTTTTTTACAACGTGTGCTGAGGCACTGGAACAGGTTGCCTAGAGAGTTAGAGGATGCCCCATCCCTGGATACATTCGTAGTCAGGCTGGAGGGGACCCTGAGCATGTGGATATTCTTGTTCACTAAAGGGGAGTGAGACTACATGAACTACAAAAGTCCCGTCCTACTCAAACTATGATTCTCTAATGAAAAGGAAAATATCCTGTCTGTTTCCCGTTTCTTTGTTGTAATTTGTTTTGTCAAGTGTTGCATTTTCCAGGACCTTGCTGAGAATACGAAGTTATCACTGTGAAAACAAATACTTGAGAAACTTACTGAAGTGTGATAAACTAGTTTCTCAGTACCTACGAAATTCAAGGACATGAGTATCAGAGGAACAAGAAAGCTTTCTATCCAGACTTCTTTTTTTCTGAACAGAAACTGGTAAACTAAAACCAGTAATTTATTTATTAAGTTCTCTACTGTTATTTAAATATAATTCAGCAACACTACATTTATTATATTCTGTACAAACATATTTGAGTTTTGTTGACCTCACTACAGGAGGGGGAAAAAAAAAAGGAGGAAATTTATTTTTTTAAGAATATTGCAGACATTTCTAATTTTCCATGGGTGTGAAGGCAGTGCACAAAAATTGAAGTAATATGGGAGAATCCCTGCTTTGGGTGGTTCAATAACAGGCTGCATCTTCTCGTATAGAACAGCTTTGACAAAATGTGAAGAATAGCCATTTGACTTATTAGCTAAGAGAATGTTAGGAAAATATATCATTTTCCTTCCCATTAAAGTTTCCAGAGATAACATGTGCAAGAATAGGATAAGAACAAGCGAAATAAAATGTTCCTGTAGGACAAGATAAATTTCACATGAAAGTTCCAAAACTGATCTAAGTTTTCATGAAATGACTTCTTCATAATCTGTTCAACTAATTACAGCAATTGTAGTTTATTGACATAAGGAATTCTCAAAACAGAGATAATAATTTAAGTTTTGCCCTTCAGCTTGCAAAGCCCATTTGATTTGAAAAACGGAATCTGAATGTTTCAATGCTTTAATAAATAAGTACATAAAAAGTATTGTTGCTATTCCTAATGGTTCTGCAGTTTAAAAGTACTTTTTGATTACAGCTATCTGTGAAATATTTCAGGAGAAACTTACAGGAATAAGCCACATCAGGCTTAGTGATCAATATAATTATGCAGTATTGAATTGCACAGTTATATTTATATACTTGTCCCTGAAAATGAAATACCAGTAATTCCCTTCATTGAGAAGTGCAGCTATAAGAACTCTTTCTAATGAAATTCACAATTGCAGTTAGATCTAGGAAATAAATAAGCAGCACACATACAACATTCACTGTGCAAAAGGTGTTGACACAGTACCATCAAAAAAATCCCAATTCATTCTGTTGACAATTTCAATGCAAGGCTGAGAAGGATTGTTGGCTCGCTTGCCTAGCTTCATGTGACAGGACCCAAATGAAACACTGGTTCCACTGTTCTTTTCCCTCATTGGGTAGATTCGGAGTAGTAAGAAACCAATCTAGCAGATGACATACAATAAAATAATATTGCCAGGAGAAACCACGTTTTAAATAATAAGATAATGTAAAAATAGAGAGTTACTTGACTAGTTCTTAAGAATTCAGCAACAACCTGCTTGTGCTATAAAGGAACAACAGACTCCTGAATCCAACAAGTAAGCTAGAGACTATGTAGAGAACTAATGAGTGATATAATATGGCCTAAAAATTTATCATAGACATCTGAGATGGGTCATGTGACTGTGAGTCCAACACCTTACTAAAAAAAAAAAAAACTCATTGAGGAAATGATTAGTTTTCAATATAAATATGTCAAGCAGCCACAAGAAGGCATAGATTTACCACTTAGGTAAGTGATGTTAGCTCATAATCTAACAAGAAAATATTTTCATCACACTACTTGTGATAAATAAGCAAGGAGACTGGCACATAAAAAACAAAATAATGCTGAGTACAAAAGACCAAATTTCGCTGTATCCAAGACTATAGAAGTGAAAGATGAACCAAAAAAACTAATGCATCCTACAATAAAGGCAGCACTGAAAAAAGTAGGATGTTGTAATGCTCGAAATCTCTCTGAAGATTCACTCCTTAAGATTCATCAGTAATACAGATTTCTAAAATTTAATTCTTTGATGACTATCTCTTACAGAGCTGTTTTTAAAATAGATTCATAACACTATGTTGGCTGTGATGGTAAATATCAGTGATCTGTAAATACCACAAGTATTTCCAGAATCACTGCTTAACCCTTTTTTCATCTCTTAAGGAAAATAATGATAGTAAAAGAAAACAAATCCCCCAAATCTACAAGAACTAAGTGATATGTTTTATTATCTCATACCTGTCCTCTCCTTCCAAAAAAAAAAAAAAAAAAAAAAAAAAGCCGAAGAAAAATACAACTCACCCTCATTCATCATTCTCATCCCCGAATATTTTACCACCATAAAATAAAAATTTTTCTCTTATGATTTAGAGCACCTGATCCCCCATTGCTTCCCAAAGGTAATTAGCCTTTAATTATTGCCAGTTACATTTTCACCTGGTAAACATAAGGCTTGCCCAATTAGCAAATACATCTCCCACCTGCAGGCAGTGAGGAAACACTTCTGCACTTCATCTAAAGTGTTAACCTTTAATTTACCAGTGCCTTAAGTGTGCTGTCAACAGAACCTACAAAAACATAATTCTTACATTAACTCCTACATATGGGGAATCTGAGGTCAAATTGTCTGTTTTACTAGAAACTGATGATTTTTTTTGATGAGTGTTTCTTATACAGGGTTAACCATGGGAAAAAAAATATATATTTTTTAATAGTAATACATACTGAAGTGAAAGTATCTATGTACAAACAAACTGTTCAGGCTCTTCAAGTTTTTCTCACTAGTTCAATAGTGATAAGTGAGTTGAAAGAGATTTCTAAGCATTGTTGATATGCCACTGAAAATGTGAAGCATGAAACTCTTGAAGCCTTCCGATGAGGTAATGCTCTCAAAGACAGGTAGTTCAATTTTCTCTAGAGAGTATGTGTATCTAATTTGACCATCTAGTAGCCAATTTTCAGCTATTACTGTGCTTGTTATAGAATTCATTCTATAACTTCATTTTTGGTTCTGTTGATATTTTTAGAAGAAAGACATTTCGGTTTAGAATTTAGTTATTAAATCAGTTGGCATAATGACATAAAGGGTTTTTTTGCATGTATTTGATGCAAATTAATATCAATTTTTGCAGCCTAGAGCTTTAATTTTGGAAGCAAATGCATTCTTACGCATTTGGAAGTTCCAGTGCTTTCAAATGGACAAATGAGTGTAAGAAGATTGCTAAGGTACATAATTTCAGGAGGTATACAAAGAATTATCAATTATTATATTCCAGGACAGTGTGGCTATTGAATGATATATCAACCACTTAAATATATAAAAAAATATATACAACACTTATCTCTAGTATAGAAAGGCTTAGCTTAGGAGTTTGTTTTACATTTTAAGTTAAATTTGACAGTTTTAACACAAAAAAGAAGAAAGCCTGTCAGCAGCAATACAAACAGTCTACTATAACATTAATATGGATACATAAAAAAACACATTTCCATGAATCCGTGGACCTTTGTTCCTTTGCAGAGACAGAAACAAACAAACAAACAAACCAACAAAAAAACCCACAATAAATGAAAACCCACTCCATAATGCAATGGGTAAACTGAATTGCTACTGTCACCCTCTGTAAAGAGTAGCACTGTGTAATAGTTTCATTTTTTGAGTATTTTTTTCTCTTGCTCTACAATAAATATTCATGTCAGTACTCATATTCTGATAAGACTCTGCTGGCAAAATATGAATAAAATATGCATAATGGTTGTTTATACAATATGTTTATAAGATTGGCTCTAAGGGGTTCGGCACAACTAGCTCAGTGTATCATGTTATTATTATTACTATTACTATTATTATTATATTAATTTTACTTTTGAAAAATGCAGTTACTAAGATAATATGAAAATAAATAATGATTTTAAAACCATACCAAAAAAAGAGCCTAAAACACAGTGATACTGTGTTCATTTTATATGCAAATATATTCTTCTTTTTACTACTTGCAAAGTACAATTCACTAGCCAAAAACATAGCCTTTGGTGATGAACGTGTGATCATAGTAAACATTAAATTTAATCTTAGCTAAAATATTCCTAAACTTTTCCTAAAAAGCATGGTTTTTTTTTTTTTTTTCATCTTAAAAAAAATATTATGTTCTGTATTTAACCTTATCTTACACAAAGCAAAAGGGTTGGCTACATTTCTTTCCAAGGAAGAGAAAGCAGTATAAAAATTAGATCAGATTCTAAAGCACTTTTGCAACACGTTCGATATTTCTTTCTTGTGTTCACTCTGGATTAGATTTCTAATTTTAGAAATTAGTTAGTTAGATTATTAGTTAGTTAGATATTTAACTCAAATGACTTTGATTTACTTTGAGTTAAATTTCTAATTTCTTCTTTAATTTTATTTATTTATTTATTTTGCTTCAACCAGCAATTCCATCCATAACTTGAAAAAAGTCTCTGTATTGAGTTTAATCAAAGCTAATTAATAAAACTTTTCCTGTGGGAACTTAACAAGTCAGTATTTTCCACTGAAATATTTCTGAGCTATATGCATCATTCCATTCTGTCTTACTACATATTGATATACAAGAACATTCTGCTGAGATGATATACTGATTTTGTAAGTAGAAAAATAATAATGAAATATATGTAAAATTATAACAGCTTAAAAAGGCAAAATGGCTGCTTAAATTGAAATAGTACTGTTATTTTTTGCCTGGCTCATCAGTATAAATTGACTTTATAAGTTCATTTTAAAACCAGAATCATTTCTGGTTAGACCAATTTAGACCAATGTACTTGCATTTCCATATGTTCCCAAATCCTTCCTAAGAGTTCTCTTTCTTCTATAACTACTTGCTAGTTTATCGTGGTTGTAGATCTCATAAATTGGAGACTTCCGATTTATAGGGGGCTGCTTCTGTGATAACTTCTGTGTAAAGTGCATACCAGCTGTCATATACACATCCTTGACCTGCCATCACAATGGTGGCACTTCCTTAATATTTAAGAAAAATGCATTTATTATAAGTTATTATTATAAGATACAGAATGCCAGCAGAATTCCAGTTCATTTTAGTCAGTCTCAGTCATTCACTAAAAATGTTTCTTCAGAACACAAACAAACCTGTTTTCTTACTTGATGTCACCGTATATATTTGAAGATATTTTTTTTATACCAAGACATAGGATAATTATAATTTAAAACATTTGGCTGGAAATCAAAATAGCTACCCCCTATCAAAGGCACCGAATGTATCTGCTTTGACTTAAGTGTTTGCAGACTTTTAGCATATAAGGCAACACATCAGTTTCTTGACCTTTAATGTGTAAACACAAAAGAATGTAATTTATCTTTTCCTTTCCCTAAAAATCACTTTTTATTTTACTTTTACTATGTCTTCATTAACATATTCTATCTACATTAAATACAATTTTTCTTACCTAGAAAATGAATAAAACATTTTAATGCCACTGCTGCAGATGTTTAGCTTAGAGCTAAGAAATGTCTTTTAAAGTTAACTTGCCTGAATTTATTTAAGATACATAAACTTCAATTAAAATTACGTATATTTTAAGAATATGCCTAGCATCTTAGCTTGACACCCCAATAAATAATTTTGCATGTGATTATCCATATCCATAATCAATAATAAATTTCTAGTTTACTTGGCTGTCAAAAAGTCAACCACAGATCTCCAGGTGTCAAATCTACTAAAGAAATGATTTATTAATAAACTTTGTCAGTTTTTTTGACTTCTTAATTCAATATATAAACAACACATGCCATTTATATAACTAGCTTTTTCTCTTGAAAAATAATTGCGAAAAGAATTCCTCAAATTGTAAGTGAAAAAGTCTTTATAATTATTCAGTATTAACGCAAAGGCTCTATACTACTTGTAGCACGCATTTTTTGCTGCCCAGTCACAGCACATCACTGACATGAGTATGGATTACATAATTTAGTAAATGAAAAATAAGCGGGTGAGAAAGAAAACAAGAAAACAAAAAAACAGCTACTGCCTAGGCATCACTATCTCTCACTGCCAAACTAATGCCCAGCCAGTTCCTGAACTAACCCAGCTCTCAATCTCCTCATTTTTCTTTTTGTTGATGAGCATGCTGTTTTAAGACATAGAATATCTCTTTGGTTAGTTTGGAACATCTGCCTAGTTTTGTATCCTCAAAATGTCTTGCACACTACTTAATCTACTCACTAGAGAACAGAGAAAAAGAAAACAGTTTGATGATGTTCAAACTCCTCTCAGTGATTGCCAAAACACTATTGTGTTTTCAGCATTGTTTTTGTCATAAGTTTAAGATGCAGCATCGCATGAGCACTCAATGAAATCTAGCATGGAAGGACAAGAAAAATAAATGATACTATGTCCCTTAGTATGTCAAATTTGACAGACATTATGTTATCCAGAAGGAAATCCATCAAACGGCCCAGACCACTTTCAGGAACTTTTGTGAAAGAAATATTTGCTTTTCCCCAGTGTTTCTTTCTCTGTAGTTAGCTCAATGGCCTGGGGCAGTCGCCAGGGGCCCCTCGGCCCCTGGGAAACCATGGCAACAAATGACCTGAAGATAAGGGAGAAGAACAGGATAGACCAAATAAGGAGGAAACAAGACATGCCACATGTCCATTGGTCAGAGACAATGGTAGTAGCCCTAAGGCATGGGGAAAGTTTTAAGAAGGGTGTGCTCCTTGCAATTAACGCCATTTTGCCGCTCACCGTATTGGTGTCATGAGAAGCGTGCGAAACTGACCGGGGCTGTCGGAACACTTTCACAAGGAGACTTCAGTCAGGGTCGCCGAAACAAAGGCGACATTTCTCCAATTGCGATGTCCATGCAGTACATGCATGTTTTTTTTTTTCCCCAAACCAGCCAACAGCGGCCAAATATTTTATCATGCCTTCTCTAAAAAGCTACAGAAATGTAAAAAAAAATAAAAAAATAAAAAAAAAATAAAAAAGACCTTCTATTCTGAGCTTCTGAAGCAGCAGCAAGGCACATGATTGCATTTTCAGCCTACTGAACTCTACCCAACCGCAATTAAACAAAGCTGCTAGTTATTAAATCAAGGATTCTGATTTATTGGATTCTTGTCGTTGTTGGGTAGTGCTAGTTTCCTTTCTGCATATGGTATATACTACATATGCTATTATTAAGATTAACCACTAATAAAAATGGTGTAGATCATTAACCATTTTAAGCATTAAATTTTAAAGTACTATTTCCATTTACTTCGGCAAACTAATAATAAGGAATAATTTCATTTTAGAGTTAATAGGATCGTTAGGCTTGGAAACCTTGGTATAACTGAATAAAAAATTGTTTTATTGTCATTATAAAAGATGGAGAAAGAAAAAAGCACTAATGGAAAAAATAACTGGCTGAATATCCTTTCCTTTAAAATCATGGTTTTCCCTTCTAGCTTCTCAGCCACTTTCTCTATGGAAGGTAAATGTGCTAATGATATGAGGCTGAATGGAACTGTTACAAGAAAAAAAAAAAAAAAGAAAGGATATCCCCATAATTATTATTTACTTCAGAATCATTTATTTCTTTCCTCATAAAGGTGCAATTATTTTCTTGATAAGTATGATAACACCAGTGCTTTTTCTTAAATCTGTGGAATCAAAACCTCATCTTCTGCTCTCTGTCTATATCTGTGTGATTCACATTAATGAAAGTCTGAAAGAGAGGACTCCACAATAATCTGCAAGTTACACTGCCCATAGCATTAGCATTGTTTGTTTGGTTGTTGTTTTTGGCACTATATTTTATCTACCTGAAATTATTTAGTATTGATTGATTGAGGATGCAGAGAACTCTCCTACTCCAAACAGTTTTCCAAAATGCATAAACACCCTTGAGGACTTTGAAACCGGTTTCACTTACTTCCAAGCATATTTCGTCCTTCCCCAGCGTTTACTTTATATAAAATAACTGCAGTAATTCATTTCTGTAGGTGATGTTTCCTGCAGCTTTATTCCTCTTTGTTCTTCTCCTTTGGACTTTCTCCAACTAGCTTCTATTATACATCTATTTTAAGACCTGAAAAGATAAGTAATTGTTTAATCTGACATTTTTAAAATTCTTGCATGTGTCCTAAAACACACATTACATTACACTTTACTCTTGAATTTATTTATTGAATAAAAGGACAAATACTGAGATCATCTTTTTTCTCTAGTTTTGATGACTTAAACTTTCGAAAATATCTACGTGATTTTCCACCTCAATGTATACAGGAAACCTTGCGTCATCAGGCCAGCACTCCTATTTGCAGGCAATTATTCCACGTAAGCTGCGATTTCATATCTTGAATGAGTTTATTTCCTTCCCAGTCTTGTAAAATGGCAGATGACTCCTGTACTACTTCTCACTTCCTTTGTTGTTCATATCAAATTCCCACCAAAGACTTCAACGTGTTTGTCTTTTACAGAATGAAGAGCTCCTTGCAACCTTTCTGAATCTTTTGTCTTTCTAATGCAGTGTTTATGCATTACAATCAAGTATAAGCTTCTTTCAAAAGAGTCTGCCGTTAGTCCATGGAACTGTGAGAGGTCGTACCTCTTCAAGTTCATTTTCTTTTCCTTTTTATTTTTCATTTTTATTTTTCTTCTCCCCCCTGCCGTTTGTCACTTACATTCCAATGCAGAATGAAAGCCAATTCTGCAATACTCCAGCAAAAAGAGATTTGTTATTTTTCTTTATGTTTCCTTGTAATGAGAGAAACTCAGGAATGAAATGTAAACGAGAGAAGCTAACAATCTTGAACAATAATTTTGCCCCAGTATTTGTGGTTGTCATTGAAGTTATCTAGTTTGTTGAATTAGCAGCTGAGTTTTTAGCATGGAGTCTTTACAGAATACATAAAAAGACAAGGATTTTCTTTTATGTTTCCACGAATAATCTGAATATCAACCTCAAGGTAGTGTAGGAACCCTTTTTCTTCAGAAATTATGTATGTTAAAACTCATAATCTGGTTCCTTGTTCATAATATTTTCTGTGAACAGTTTCTTTTGCAAATATGACCATTCCAGGAAGGATTTGAAAAATAGAATACCACTTTTCTTTTTAAAAAATGTGACTGAACAATGACAAAAATTAATAATCTTAAACTGATTGTTGTAGTAAACAAAACATAGCAGTTAAATTGTGTAAATACTTAGGCTTCCATTTTGTTAGCTTCTAAGACAATTGTAACTTACTAAATAAATTCAGTTTATATTTACATATTTCTTTTTTGAGTATGTAGAATTAAAAATTAATCTTTATGGCGTAAGTAGATGTTAAAGAGTGACTGAAGGCTGCATTATGTGTATACAAAATATTACTGATTTAACGAGGTGAGAATAAGTAGTGAATAAAAATAGATAACATGGAAGTTAACTACTTCTACAGAAAACAAAGAGAGACGAAAAGTGCATAAGAAAAACACTTCTGAAGAGTAAAAGAATGCCAAACACAAATTTTCTTCACAGTTTTGGACTTCATAACCCCAGCATGAAAGGAGAAAAAAAAACATCACAGTATAGAGATTTAGGTATGCACTAGAATCTTGACAAAAAACATTTTACATGTAATAAATAGTTACATAGTGTAAGGTCTAAAGACTATTGCCAAGAATTTTCTGCAAAAATTATTCATAACAAATAGTTCTACATAAGCTACAGATGCAGTATGCATCTCTCAAGTTACAAAATATAAGAATGTAATTATTATAAGGTTGTTCAGCTTAAATAATATTAAAACATGTATTTGTACATTTTAAAAAGTTTTTTTTTTTTTCCAAGGAGAGCCTCCCCCAGCTGGGGAATCAAGCAGGAAATTAGAAAAGCGTGAGAGTAATGGAGGCCTCTAGAGAAATAGTACTGACCTCATTGTGAGACTGTTTTTATTTTTGTACCAAAGACTGAAAGAAAGTAGACTGAAGTTAGTAAGTCTCTAAACTGAGAAGTAAACAGGCACAAGCCAACTATATTTCCATCTCTGTTTCCTTTTATCTGTTCAATCTGAAGCTGTGAAGTAGAGACTTTAGGAAGAATGTTGCTGGATTGAGTTAACTTCCCATTGTCAAACTTATTCCAACCATACAAATATTAGATCCAATCGACATTTCAAGTCTTGCCTCTTATTTCTGATTTTTATTAACTATTGCCTCCTATTTCTGATCTTAGGAGCCTAAGTTCACATTGCCTGAACTTTTGTTACTTGGCCATAAATCTGCCTAGGAAAACATGAATGACTGCTGAATCGGGAGTTTGTAAGCTGTTCTATAAGATTCATTTTACATGTTTTTTCCACTTTTATTTTTTTATTAGAAATGAATGCTTAGTTACATGATAGGATCAGATACAAGTAATGCCGAAGTGTTCAACAATAATGTTAAGGATTTTCTTAAAAAAATAAATTAAAAATTAAAGAATTACTGTTGTATTGTTTTGTTTGTGCTCATATACATAGTACAGTGCAAGACAACAGCACAAATTTGCTATCCCACATGGGATTCTATTATCTTTGTTATTTTTTTTTTCTTAATTTCTATGTGGATTGTCTCCTTTCCCTGCTCACTATACATCAAGAAGAAAATTTCCTTCTTTGCATTATCTTTGACTTTTTAATAATTAAATCTATTTATGACATCATTATAACAGAGCTGACACAGCTGAAGTGAGCAAATACATAGGCTTATTACCTCAGCCCCTACAAATAAGAGAGAGAGATTAATTATAAGGTTTGCATTTACTGCTCAGTAATACTAATAAATTGTAATTGTTCATTTGAGGACAAAATGGATCAGAAAGGTGGAAATTGATTTGAGCAATCTGCAAATAATACACTTGTACAATTTGAGCATGAAGGTTCATCTTGGTTAAATGTTGAGTAATCTGCATTTTCACATCCCTACAGTCAAAACAATATCAGCACTTTGCATACCAAAATGTCATACAACAGTCTATCAGTTTTGATACTAATAGTAGGTGGGGTGGAATGTAGGGGGTGGGGAACAGAGAGAAATAAAAACAACAAATACTCAAAAGCCCTTATTTTTGGAGCTGGGGACAAGGAGTAGAAGGGGATGAACTCAAAAGTAATGATACCATGTTATTTTCAAGAGTATTTTTCTTGAACTTGACACTCAAGTTATTAAAAAAAAAAGCGGAAATATTTTCTACTTAATTTTATTCACTGTACCGTATTAAGCTAAGTATAAACTAGTATTTCTCCAGAGAGCACAATGTTTTTGACACAAGATTTTACTGTGCAGAAAAGGAAATGCATGGGGTTATTCCATTCATAAATAGCTGAACAACCCCTCCAGTATTCCAACCAATCAATGAATAAACAGAGAAATAAATGAAATTACATGATAATACCACTACTCTACAGCACCACATTGTTGTAGTACAGTGTCCTATAGTATATGACTACGCTAATATCCCTTTTCTTTCTCCTATCTTGAAACCTGCAATAAAACTAGAAAAGTAACAAAACAGTTAACAGTCACGTGTTAATATTTCTTCTTCCTGATATGCAAACAGATCCTTGGATAAAGTGTTTCAGTTTCTTTTAATGATACAATCAGGAGGAAAGAAGAAACCATGTAACATAGATGGAATCACTGAGTAAATTGCTACCATACCCGTTCCAGTAGGAGTTGAGTTTACCAGAAATTTTCACAGAACCACAGAATCATAGGGCTGAAAATCATCTAGTTCAGGAATCACCTAGTCCAACTACCCTGCTAAAGCAGAGGTGTATGAATCCTTCTTGGCTTTCTGTCTCAAAGCTTGCTTTCTGAGGTATTTCTTGTGATAAGAATCTAGGAGATGAGAGATGGGTGTTGCTGTGGGGCAATCAACATCACTGTGTGGACAATTTTACATTTGAAAGCATTTCTTTGGAGCTGTTTACCTTCTGAAGATACTGCTCAGGACTGTTTACTGGTGGAAGATCTAGCCTGTGACCAAATAACTCCAGTTTGCTATGGGAGACTGGGGGACAATGCCACTGTATCCTGTGAAGGCAAGATACAAGTTGGTGCCTCCCTGCAACCTCTTATCTGCTGGCAAGGCCAGAGAAGACAGGAACAAAGGACTTTCCACTGAGATCCCAGAGCCAGAAGCTGTCACTCCAAAGAGAGCTGACTTAACCACTCTGGACTTACTTGTAAGTTGGTACTGCCAGTGAAAAGTTGCCATCATCGCCATGGTCACCATTGTCATCAACAGAACAACAATGCCCAACGACCCACCACTACTGGAGATCAATGACAGAACTACAAACCATGCTGGATCCATGGTGGTGACTATCTCTCTCCTGCTTCATACCAAGGCTCCTTGTTTCTTCTTTCCTACGTTTTTCTATCACCCTCTTTCCCTTCCTCATTACCCTAATTCATGGTAGTGTCCACCCTCCCCTTCCCCATCTCCCTGATTAAGATCTGTAATAAACGGGTCAGATCAACATTTGAACTGTTTTTTTCTTAATCTCATGCTGGTTATATGGATATTTAAAGAACCTTCTCTCCCTCCTACAAATTGGAGCGAGACAAGAGGGAGATGAATTGTAACAATACATGGATAAGAAAGATTCTTACGGTTAGTTTGCTACCATTACCTCATCAATGACTAAGAAGTGGCAACTAGAAAATACACAGATAAATGATACTGAGTGAATAGTCCTGAAAGATTTTTTTTAAAAGTTTTCCGTGGTTTGAAAAAAATGTATGTAGAATATCACACAATTTACAAACTCCAATTAAAAAGAAATTCTGAACAATTTTTAAGTGCATACATTAACATTGTAACCACATGGATAAGAAAAGAAAGCTACTTATCCAAAATCCTCATAAAATATTTGTTGTTCAAGGGTTTAAAAAACTTCAAAACGGATAGCAAATTTTCAGTTATTACAAGAGTAGAACTACCAATCAAAACCAAAGAGACATTTCTAGGGTAAAATACATCAGACATAAGTAAATTGAAACATTTAAGTTATCAAATTAGAATGAAAAAAAAAAAGTAACAGTTAAAATCACTGATTTTGAATAGAAAATCTACTGAACTAATAGCAACTTCTGTGATGTTATATTTATACTAAAATATATAGTTCAAGATTTAGATTATATTTTCTTAAATCTATGTTTATGTACCATGCCCCATTTTATATGATAAAATCATTTAAAAATGGATCTCAGAAAGGTAGGAGAGAATTATATCACAGAATCATAGAACGGCCTGGGTTGAAAAGGACACTAATGATCATCTAGTTTCAACCCCTCTGCTGTGGGCAGGGTTGCCAGCGTGTAGACCAGGCTGCCCAGATCCACATCCAGCTTTGCCTAGAATAAAAGTTAGGAAAACTTCTGTTTGTTGTGTTTTTTTAATCACCATTCTGAACAGAATATTTCTACCCACAGACTCCTTTTTGAAGAACCTCTATTGCTTACCTTAGCACCTGGTACTCATTTAAAAGAAGTATAACAATTTGCATAGTTTGAATATTTATTTATATTATCGTTCCTCTTATTAAACAATGTTTTCCATGGTATTTCAATGTCTAGACTCTAAATAAAAGAAATATTTACCTGTCAACAACGAATCTCTGCATTTTTTGTACTAATTTGGTAATGGCAAAACATTTTCAAGAGGGTGATTTATAGAGTTGAGTCGCATGGAGAAAAGAAATCTGCACAGTAATCTGGTGAGCACACTGCAAAGAGTTTCTCTACTCCTAAAATCTGGAGGCATTCAAGAGTGTTTTCTGAAATCCTTTCTGCTTTGTAAGTGGACCAAATTGTAAATTTATCATGGAAAATGTTTCTAATTAAAGCAGGATGATAATGTTGTTTAGACTATTGAACATGACATGAGATCTTGGGACATGGTGAATTAAAAAGCAGGAAATATAACAGCAGCAGTTGCTCTAATTACAGACACACAGAGCAAGAATGTCCCAGATTCAGAATTCAAGTTTAAAGGAAATTCAGAGGACATTTATTATGGCTTTGTTTTGTATGCATAACATGTGACTGAATGACCAAGTGTTATAAAGTTAAACTTGACATTAAGGGTCAGAAAAGCATGCAACTGAATCAGTCATTTTCAGCTCTGACAAAGTTTTCCAAGCAAAAATATAGCACCAAAAAAGGTTCTTTCTCATTCAAACGTTATCAATTCTTAAAAAGCTGGGGAGCAGTCTTTCTTTTAGGCTCAGTGCAAAGCATGCCTTTGTTTCTGTTGCTTTTTTTTTTTTTTTTTAATTAAACTTAATTGATGCTTTGCTTTATTTTACTTTTGTGACTCTCCCCAAAGCGTCCACAATCTAATATCAAGTATGTTTTTAATATATATATATTTAATACTTAAATATCAACAGTGATAGTCTCGTGAAATTTCCCCCCTTCTCTCTCATAGCTCCTTTCCTTTTATCTCACTCTCTGCAGGAGATTCTATGAATTAAACAGACCATAAATCATTTCCAAATATTTGATACTTAACGCACAACTCTGTAACAGGATGATCTGTAACTTCCTTGAATTTCAGGAAGAAAATAAATGTTAGCACCTCATGCATCTTAGAGATAAGAGAGAAATTAAGTTGCTGAAGTTATTTGCAGGTTGTTATTTGCAGACTTCAGTGTTGCATATTGATATTTTAATAGAAGATAACCTGTCACTAACATTCTCTGGTTTTATTCAGTGTTGATTAAGAAGTTTTCCTACTTAGTAGAAATTTTTCTACTGTCTTATCTCTTCATGTCTAGAATGCCATAGTAAATTTTGAAAGTTCACAAAGAAAGTAAACGCAGTTTAGATCAGTTCTTAGAATTAAATAGGAATATTTTCAGCATGGTCAGAAATGCTAGTCTTTATCTCTGTCTTCTCCCTCCAGCTATGCTGTTCATGTATTACCTGTACACTGCTAGTTCTGCATGGCTGACTAGATGTTCATTACGCAATAAGTAAACAAATACTGTTTCGATACTATCAAAATCTTCTGCACGTCACAAACTGTGTACTAAGCTAAAGGCCAGTTTGACCTTGGCACATGTTTTAAACGGTGCTATGGACATTAAGAACATCATGATTCAGGAATTGAAATTCTACATTAGCACAAAACACTGCTAAGAAAATAGATACAAATTCCGGTCAAAACTTAGGTACAGAAAGAGGAAAATCATAAAGATATCTAATATTTCCTCTTCCTATACTTAATAAACACACTGTTAATTTTCAAAAACATTATTATCTTAGGAAACTGCATGACTTTGAAAACAAGACAGTTACCTGAACCTACAGCATTATCTACCAGAAAGTTTAGACAGCAGAGAAAGCGTAACTAAATATAACCTGAAAGAATCTGATATCATGGAGGGAGAAAGAGAGGGAAATAACAACAAAAAATTTTGCCAGTATAATATATTCTTTCCTTCATATGTGTACAAGACAAATCAAGATTCTAGGAAGAACATTCTTATTGAAATTATGAAGACTAAAGCAAATGTAATAACTGAACTAGGAAACATCTTTAGTTTCTCACAGAAGGCTTTCTAAATTTGTCAGCTATCTACACGTATAAGGAATGTGGGTTTGAGAGGTAATTTGAAGGAAAGATTGGGATTACAAGACAAAGTCGAGCAACATAACAACAAGTATTGCAGAACCAAAGTTTCAGGTAAACTTTCATAACATGAAATCTGAAATACTAGCCACTTCGTTACATGACATCATTATAGTTTACTCACCTGTCGGGGAGAACTACATCATTTGCCATCCTGAATTTGTGTAGCTGCAATAACTAGGTATTGTGTCCACTCAGAAAAATCCACTGAATATAACACACTAGGCTAAATAGTTCAAGTAGCTTCAGTAGCATAGATGGCTTACATACCACCATATATACATGTAAGCTATGTAAATAAGCAACTATTTAATCCTAACTATACAGTCATATATTTAAATGTTTGAATACATAGGACTCAATACATTATCTGTGTTAATTGTCAGTATATTAAATATTCCCACACATTTACTATGTCAAAAATGTTATTCATATTCTTATTTTATGAAACTTATCAAATACAAAATGGTTAAATGCTCTTTTAAGTCTAAACTATTGCTGAACACTTTCCAAAGAACTGCGTAAAAAAGTATCATTCATAAATATTCAAAACATGAAAATAATTTGGAACTACAGGTGGCATTCTTTTTAATGTGGTTTCAAGACTGAAATAAAAAAAGAGCTTGTTTACCTATTTTCTTTCAATTTACATTCAAAGCTTAGAGAAATATTTCATCCATGTTCAGAGAAAGAAGTTCCATAGTATAATCTCACACAAGTGGTCAACACCTTTCCACAACTGACTGGTAAATCTTGAAGACATCTGTTCATCCTCTTATGTCATACCATCATCTGTGGCTTCACATCTGCTTTCCTCTTCTCCCTTTCTTCTCCTATCTTTGCCTACTTAAAACACACAGGGGAGAACTGCTTTAAGTCTAACCATCTTATCCCTTAATAATAAGTACAAATATATATTAGAGTCTTGTTGAAAAATAAATGTCTGTATACCTATTGATTTTAAGAAGCAATCTTTTAAAAAACAATACTATTATTGTAATTACTTGTATTGTTTTAGAAAACAATACTATTATTGTAATTACTAAAATATGTAAGGGTAAAACACTACTTAAAAATCACTAAGTCACAGTCTAAAAGCATAAAATCCACTGTAAAACATTTTAAGAATATGTATTTAAAATCTATAACCTTCAAAGTTAAAATTAAACACATAATTAAAGTCTGTGTAGAGAGAGACTTACAGGTCTTCAAATCTTGTTGCCTATAAAGGAAATGTACAAATACTTAATGCTTTATTACCTGAACTTTAGTCACTTTATTTTTAGTCTGACTCAAGATCTCATTCTGTTCTTTCTATTTGAATAATAAGAAATATACAATCAGAAGTTTGTGGAAGTTAGTTATAGGGCTGTCAAGTCACTTCATTTTCTCTTAGAAAAATGAAGTAGATCAATCTTCTTCATATAAAACACATTTCCTAGATGGAAGAATTCGTGTCATTATTTTCTCCTGAAAATCTCAGTTGCCTTGTGATTTATGGACATAAGTAGATACAGTATTCTAATAACTCTATCTCAAAAGTGTATTCAGGCATATTTTCACTTCTTGCCACTGTTTTACGTTACTTTTGCTCTTATATTTTCTCTCACAAATCACATACTGCATTGGGAACTCACACTTTATTGGATATATTTTCTTAACTTGAAACTCTTACATTCAAAAGTATCAATCAAAACCAAAGTCTCTAATTCCATAAGAAATAGATTTTTCTGTGTCTTCTGATAGTCTGATAGATTTGTATAATGACTGATATTCTATTAATTTCCCACTTCACTTATTTCCTCCTACATTTCTATGCTGACAATTTTATCCAGTGGAATGTAGGTGAGAGGGTTAAGTTTAGATGTGTAATTTTTATGGATTGGAATCTTTATTATTTGTAGTTAATTCTAGTGTTTAATAATCATTGCAAGTAATTAGTTTGGCTAGTAAATCATCCTTAAAGTGAAAAATGCTTAGGAAAAATTTAACTACTGTGTACTATTCTATAGTAGATTTATATAAATATTGCATTATTGAAGTATGTTTGTTGTTAAAATCTTGCAACTATAAAGCAACACTTGCTTATCCATTTTTCATTTTTGGATATATAGTCAGATTTTGTGCAAAAGACTACAGCCAATTCCAATTAGTTTTAAATTTTCAATGAGAAATTAAATGAAAACTTTACATAAAATGTTGTAAATAATTCATTTAGCCAATATTACCTTAAATTATGCTGTGTACAAATATATTGGAAAATCTTTTCATTGACAGTTTATTACATAATTGCAGCTTGTCTCTGAAATAAAGTCAGTTACTTGACAGTACATCTGAGTGTCTTAACACAAATAACATTGTTGCCCTTATATGCATCTTACAACACTTTCATTACCAGTTTAAATTACTTCAGGCTTTTGTTATATTTGGAGTGTATATAGTAAAGGTAAAAAAAAAAATACACTTGTATGTCGTACTAAAAAGCTATTTCAAGACAATAGAAAATGAAAAGATACTATCAGAATGCAAGTAAATAATCACTAAAGAAAAAAGGCGATTATTATCAATCATATGCAGTAGAAATCAAGGTTTGTCACTATACAGATCATTGTCTTTCTCTTCATCCATCTTGAGGCAATTTTACGTTGCAGTGAACTATCAGCCAGTGGATATTAAGCCTATTTTGTTTTGCTTTGCATTTATGTGTGTTGGCAGTCTACTTTTTTACAGCTTTTTGAACAGATGGCTTTAGATCAGTAAAGCTTAACAAGACACACAGCAAATAGAAATAAAATCTTCGCTAGCAATATTGTGTTTCATTGCCCAGTTGCTGCCAACTAAATATATTGGACCTATCTCTCATTAAAGAGACAAGAAAAAATGCAGTTTCACAATTCCTAAGCGCATACTTCACAATTTAAAAGCGTACAAATTTGAGATACATTTCTGGGCTGAATAACCATGGATTTCAGTCATGAACACCTATTGCAGGGATTAATATGAAAGCGACTGCTAGCTAGTTCTACCAGATTTTACTTCTACAATTTTGTGAATACCAATAGGAGTTTTAGTTCCTGTGAACTGAAAGGTCCTGATCTTGTTTTTAAGAATATTACAACAGACTGCAGAGGACATATAATATGTGCATTTCGCAGTATAGTAAGTATTAGCAATAATTGGCAACTCTGTCTTCATCTATTCTAGATAGGTTCTCAGTATTAGAAAATAAGCGTTGAAAAATGTTTTTATTTTTAAGGTTAGTTTCCTAAATAAACATATTTTTGAAATAGTTAAAATAGATTCATATTCCCCAAAACATAGATTTCAAATAGCATCATGCTTCCTCTTAGACAGAATCGAAGCAATACTAGATTTTTTTTTTTAAACTTTGATGACCCTGATCATAATGGTTCAAGTAATGCTTTTGAAAACCTTTATTTTTCTTTAGTTTGTCATTTAAATTAAAAAAAAAAAATAGATTTAGACATATCAGATAAATATTTCAGAAAAAAGTCATTAAGCACCAAAAAGGAAATTAAATACATTTACCTGAGATTAAGTAAGAATAACAAGTAGCGTTGAAATAAAAGGGCTGTTCTTTCTCTTTTGTGGTTTAATAGAATTATCACATATATTAAAACATATTATCTTTATTGCTGTTGGACCTAAAATGCATTTTCTTAATAAATATAAATGACAAAAAATTGTCTTCAAAAGCGAGCCTGAAGAATCAGCATATATAACTCTAGCAGAGTTGATAACTAGATACTGTCAGAAGAATTTCTTTTACCTGATTAACTGCTAAAGACTCTTCCTCCAAATTCCATAATAAAAGTTTCCAAATTATTCTTCAGATCACTTTGAAGATCACCTTGAAATTCTTGGGGACTTCATGAATTATTTCCCAAGTTCTAAACATAGCTGCCAGTCAACAGCCACATACTTTGCATTTGACACAGATATAACTCAAAAAGCTGTGGTAAATCCCAATGGAGTTACTCTAGATTCACGCTAGCATTCCTGAGGTACATAGAAGTTTGTAGCTTCTCCTAAGTCTTAAAACAGAAAGAAAATAGAACTTCATACACCAAAGGCTTAATTTACAGCTTCTTATTTCAAAATTGTTTGGAGACATCAAACCATCTAGTGACACTACTGCAAAGAGGGAAAACACAGAAATTCAGAGCCCTGTTACCTGAGATACAGGAAAGTTATTCTTGTATTCTTCACATACCATAGCAATATTTGTCTGAGAAATGCAAGGGACCTTGAGAAGTAGGCCAGTTTCTAAGCACACAGAAAGTTAGTGAAGCTTTAACTAGCACAGCATTTCATTCAAGAAGTCAGCTTCAAGACTTCATTTAAAATTATCAGGGGCACATTATCTGGGAGCACAACAAGAAGCAATTATTGGTTTAATTAGCCTGCATTCACCACGTTGTGCTCCTTCTCTTTGTTGGATTGCCAAGCAATTTTGTAAAATCATTAAGCAAGGGAACTATAATTCCATAATGACCTAATCTTCAGCTCCATCCTATCACACTGGAATATTTTAAAGTTATTTATGACTGTCCTCAATAAAACCTAAGCCCATTGGGCAAGGCACACTTTGAGTCTCCAAAATTCTGGATTGCTTCTTTTATTGAAATTTATTTGTCCTATTCGGCTATCATAATCTACACCAAACAGGTAAGATTTGCTATTGATATAAGGTTAGTGTAAATGCATGTTGCTATAGAAGAGCATAAGACACACTAAAGGATATGTTTAATGTTTCAAAGCTGTCTCAAAAGAAATATGTTTAACTCTGCACAGTACTAAGATGTATAATCAAAGAATATTGGAATGTTATAATCACAAAATAAACAAGAGAGTTAGGCAAAGCAGACTATGATAACAAAAGAGAAAAAATAAAAGGCTTACCCCTATCCCAGGCTCACTCACAAAACACCAGCAGAGGCAATCTCCAGAAGAGATCTTTCCCCACTGCTAGCCAGCTCTTAAATAGGTCTAGGAGCACAGGTGAATTGCCTTCACCTGTGCTCCTCTGGCTGACTCGTTGCTCTCCTTAGGTGATCAATCAGAGGTTCAGGCTATGACTCAACAGTTCCCATACATAAGATTTGGGATTAACTACCAAAAAATGAAATAGGAATGGTATTTTTCATTTTAAAAGAATCAAAGAATTGTAGGGGCTTGAAGGAACCTCTGGAGTTTATCTAGTCCCCTGCTAAAGCAGTTCTAGAGTAGGTTGCAGAGGAAATCATCCAGACAGATTTTGAATAACTTCAGAGGAGAGTACACAATTTCTCTGGGAAGCTTCTTCCAGGGCTCTTAACTTTAATGAACGCTCAAAACTTTACTAAGGTTGTGGCCTTATCAAAATATGTAAAATATTTCAAAAAAAACATGCCAATATAATAGGTATTTAAAATACAGTCAAATTTTGAATTTCTGAATAAGAAAAACAATGTTAAGAGTAAGCTAGTAACAAGTATTTTGCATTATATGAACCAGATAAACATGATTTTTAAATTATTAAGAAATAAAATAACCTGATCATAATGCGTTCCTTTATTATTACGCTTAGCATGTTGACCTGCAACAAGTACATGACTAGTAACTATGTCAACTAGTCCTGGTACAGTTGGAGTTTTATTAAGTATTTTAAGTTATTTCCACATATCCAAAGACACTAACTACAAAAAAACAAACAAAAAAAACCCACAACCAACTAACCAACCAACCAAAAACACCCAAAATGCAACCAAATACACAAACAAAAATGAAAGGAAAAGTTTATGCGTATGTCTAAGTAGCTATTTAAAACTAGGAGGGCCAATTTCTTCTCATTAGTTAACATAACCAGTGCTGACAAAAGATAATGTCTTCATAAATGTTCTTGATGGATTAACTAAAAACTACTTTCTCTATTAAGTTTTATCTAGAGCAGTTTAGCACATAAAAATGCATAAGCTTTCTTTTTGACACTCAATGAAACACTGAATATGTGTTCTGTAAAATCTTAATATTATTCCTTAGAATATCTTCAATATAATAATATTGTTCTTTTTCAGATTTGGAAATTAATTGAAAAACATTTAGTTTAGTCTCTTATAATGGTTTACATTTCTAACTTATGTGCGCTACTGTATAATGAAATCAAAGGTATCTGTAGTTTATGATATCCCGATAAAAACAAAACAAAAAATATAAAATCATTTCAGTATGCTCTTGGTGAAATGTTCAGAGAAATCACAGAATCACAGAATTGTAGGGGCTGGAAGGGTCCTCTAGAGATCCATCATCAAGCCCAGCCCCCTGCAAAAAGCAGGCCCCCTGCAGCAGGCTGCACAGATAGGTGTCCTGGCAGGTCTTGAATATGTACAGAGAAAAAGAATCCACAGCCTCCCTGGGCAATCTGTTCAACTGCTTTGTCTTCTGGAGTACGTAGTTTCTCTTTTCTTCTGAGAACGAGGTACCTGGAAATATCATCAGTCCATGGAACTGGAGCATTAACTTTTTAACTCCTAGTGTACTACATGAGGTTATGGTGTGGAATACCAATAAAAATAAATGAATTAGAAAATCATGACAGGCTTTTGTCCCATCTGAATATTTTGAGGTGCAGACAACAATGAAATTTTTAGGTTGCAGTCATTCTCTGAAGCTCTTTCTATAGGAAACCTACATGAAGTTACAGAGTTCTAAAATTTCCAGTTCTTGTCAAATATGAAATAAATTAATTAGGGGGCTAAGATGGCACAGAGGGCATGGGTGTAATGGTCACATAGTTATGTTTGCCTTAGGAGGCTGTATTAAGATGAAAATTTGTTTTTCGTAGAGCAAAAATAGAAGTTGATGGCTTTCATAAAGCCCAGGAAGAAGACTACAAACTTTGCAATTTATTAAATTATAAATAAATAAATAAAATTGATCTAGAATATTGGATTGTTGTAAAGATCTCTAATTAGAAAGAATAGAAAGTATTTATAACAAACAATGTTTTCATCTTAAGAATGCTGATCATTACATTGCATAAATTTTATACCTAAGAAATTACTTTGCAATGTTGCATAATGATAAGCAAGAGGCGTAATGTATAAGCAGTAACTCGTATATATGCAGGAATACTACTTGGTCTGCTTACTTCAAAACCAGCCATCTTGGCAGCACATTTTGCAAGTTCTAAGGGCATCTATGACTCACAGGAAAGCCTTGTCTCTCAAATTTGATTTCTACATCTACCTTTGAAATAGAAAGAATGGCATTATGAAGTATCTTTTTAATATGAAACCCTATGGTCATGTTCTAACTGTTCCAAATCCCTAATCAGTGCACCAATCCAGGCTATACAGTATGATGTGAAGAAATGATTAGACATGTTGCAACAGTGGATGCAATAGTCCTTAATTTGCAATAATTTATGTAGTATGAAGACAATTCTTAACATTAAAACCAGCAGCCTGTTTGTTTTGTTTTTAAGGAAATATTTGCCGTGCTGCAAAACAACTGCATTTATATTTAAATCAACTGCTTGCACAGATGACATTTAGATAAAGTGCACTAAGAAGCATATTATTTCCATACATGGCAATTTACATGTGAAATTTCCATTAGAGGTAATGATAGTGGCACGTATAAATCTCTAGCACACTTTAACATTAATTGCATTCATCTGTGTAAGTACTTGGACTTTCAATGACATTATATCCACAGCTCTACAAAGTCAGATGAGATCACAGCCTGGAGAGGCTAAACTTTAAGCACTGTCATTACTAATAGCAGGTAATAACTAAAATCTTAATCTTCACCATTGTTGAAATGCAGTATATCATAAACTTTATTCTAGGGAAAAAATACTAATGAAATATGTTTCCTTAATTTACTAGACTACTAAGATAAAACTAGTTGTCAGAATATTTTTAAGCATGCTATGCTAAATAGTCACTAATTTACCATTTATTTGAATAGGTATATGTGAAAATCTTCTTAGGATTTCCCAAATCTCCAAGAGGAAGCATTGGATCTCTCACAAAATGAAACTTCATGAACTTTCAGGTAATCTGCTGAGAATATTATATAAGTGAACCAAGAACCTAATTAGAGAACAACTGATATTTTGATAAAATTCAAATTGACTTTGTATTAGATGTCAAAATACTAAGCAGAAACATCTCCAAGTACATTTCAGTTCAGCAAATACACTTTTTAATGCACTAATTTAAACCAAATTAAACTTCAGATATTTCTGTTCATGAAGTTATCAGAAGCTTGGAGTTCTCAAATAACCTGTTATGAAAAATCACTGAGGTATATTTTAAGCAAAATAAATCCAAATTCTATTTGATATCACTAGGTAAATATTACATGACATCTGATTTTTGCTCATGTCCAGCATGGACAAAAAAAGAGTACAAGAAAAAATACTCTTTCGTTATCTTAATCTTGAATTATATAATGAAACAAGCACAGCCTGAGCATGATATGAACTGTAACAGTATGTTACAGCATTTGCATCTGGTGTCCAGCAGAATTTCCAAATCTATATAACAAACTAGTTTACTTCTGAGGTATTTGCAAAAATTTTTAAAACCTGAAAAATGTAAAGCACCATTCAATCCCTCCTCCTTGGACACTGTTCTGCATAAATCATATGACATTTAAGACCTTACGTACCAAACCACGAGCAATTAAACCCACTACATAACTCATCTTTGAATCTGATGGATGCTGAATTTTGATTTCTTTCACTAATTTTAATTTGAATGTGAATTCTACAGTATGAATCAATACGATTTAAAATACAAAGAATTCAAGTTGTGCTGAATGATATATTTTAATAAGGGGACTGAGTGCAGCCTTAGTAAGTTTGTAGACAATGTTAAATTGGGAGGGAGTGTTGAGCTGACTGAGGGGAGAAAGGCACTGCAGAGGGACCTGGACAGACTGGATCAATAGGCCAAAGTAAACTGTATGAGTTTCAGTAGGACCAAAAGTTGGGTCCTTTGTTTTGGTCACAACAACCCCAGGCAACCCTACAGGCTTGGGGAGGAGTGGCTGGACATCTGCATGACAAAAAGGGACCTTGGTGTACTGATGGACACTTGGATGAATATGAGTCAGCAGTGTTCTCAGGCGGCCAAGCAGGACAACGGCACCCTGGCTTGTATCAGGAATAGTGTGGTGAGCAGGACTAGGGAAGGGATCCTGTTTGGCCTTACTTCAAGTACTGGGTTCATTTTTGAGCACCTAAGACAGAAAGGGCATTGAGGTGCTGGACCAGGTCAAAAGAAGGGCAACAAGCCAAAGAAAGCCTGTGAAATGCTTGGAGAGTATGCCCTATAAGGATTGACTGAAGTAACCGGGGCTGTTTATTCCAGGGAAAAGGAGACTGAGGGGAGACCTTATTACTCTCTTCAAATACCTGAAAGGTGATTGCAGCAAGAGCAGTGTTGGTCTCTTCTCACTGGTGACAACTAACAGGCAAGGAGAAATGGCCTCAAGTTGTGACAGGATAAGTTTAGGTTGGAAATCAAGAAAGATCTCTTTACAGAAAGGGTTGTTAAGCAATAGAATGGGTTCCCCAGGGAGATGGTTGAGTCACCATCCCTGAATGTGTTTAAAGACCATATGAATTTGGTGGTCAGGGACATGATTTAGCAGAGGATTGTTAGAGTTAGGATAGTATGCTTAGGTCATGGTTGGACTTCATGATCTTTAAGGTCTTTTCCAACCTAAACAATTCTATGACTATTCAATTGAAACACTAAACAAAGCTTGTTTCAGTTCTAATCATGAAATCCTTGACACACAAAGCTGCTTGCACTGGGATCATATGTGACAGTGAAAATGTCAGCATATAATCAAAAAACATTAGGATGTTACAAACACAAAACAAACAAGAGAGGTAGGTAAGGCAGACGATGATAACAAAAGAGAATAAATAGAAACCTTACCCCTATCCTGGACTCAATCACAAGACACCAACAGAGGCAATCTGCAAAAGAAAGCCTTCTCCACTACTAGCCAGCCTTTCAATAGGTCTAGGAGGGGTGGAGCCTGGCTCCACCTGAATTGCCTTCACCTGTGCTCCTCTGGCTGACTCACTGCTCGCCTCAGGTGATCAATCAGAGGTTCAGGCCGTTACTCAGCAGTTTCCATATAGTCAGTTATTGTACTTTAGATCCAATTTAGGCCAGGTCTATACTTGTTAGCAATTATCAATAATATCATTATGAATTGCGTTGTTAGTAATATGTTACAAAGATCAATTTACTGCGTAATTTTAAACATTTGTTAGCCAATTAGTTATCCCAAATATCATTGTAACATATCTAGAAGTTTACTACCTGGCTGTTCGTATTTCTCCCTATTGAGACTAAGATAATCTTGGGCAAGTGCCTTAGAATTTGACAGCTGTTTTTACGTGTCAAAGCTAGGTTAGGGAACAGCCACCCTTTCTATGGACCTAACAACTATCAACAGAATTATTATTTCATAAATAATAATTCTATTTCTCCTGAGAGAATTTTTTTCCAGCAAAATTGATTCTGTATTTACTTGTTTTCTTTAACAATATCTGAATTCGGTTTTTACCAGCAACTCTACATTGATCAGAGCTAACTCATCAGATTTCTAACAGAATAATGCTGGCAAGTTTTTACAGTAGATCTGTCTTTATATCAGTCTTAAAATTAAAATATATTGTATCAGCAATCATGGCTCCCTTAGGGCTGATTCAGAAAATTGTGATTACATAAAGCACTCATGCTAAACCTACATTTCCTGTACCTTTCACATTTTGCTCTACGTAACTACATAGAAGGGGAGGGGACAAAGAAGATTTTATTATAAGTAAAAATACTCAGCAGTTCTTTTTCAGCAGTGTACAGGTCTGTGTGGTTAAAGTAGACTGAGAACTCAGACGGCTTTAAAATAATTTTTTAATGTGTGTGGCAGAATGGTAAGCTCCAGACATGTAATGAGTTAGTATCTTTATCCATCTGCCTCACTGAAGTGTGCACCTACACATGCTATTTATGGGCCAAATTAGAAAGATTTTTTAAATCACAGTTCATTAATTTTTTGAATTTTAAACAAGGAATGTAGATTTAAACATTTTCCTGCAGCAGATCGGCAACAATGATGAAGCAAAATAATATTCTGAACACCGCTAACAATTAATTTGTAGGATTTTTGTTTTCTTTTACCACTTGATTGCTTTTAATTACTAGTTACTACCAAATCTCTTCACTACCAGCTGCTTGGCAATATTTTCATTACAAATATGTAAGTATTTTATTGTCTTCACTGTAACATTATGAAGCAACGGAAAGCAGTGTTCATCTGTCACTGGTTAGAATGCATGAATAACTGAGGAGTAATTTTTATTACTGTTCTTGAAAACAACATCAACAGTTGGCTAGCTCTCTGAATTTTCTAGCTTTTTATGAAAACTACATAGATGCCAATTTATGAACATGGCACACTATGTCTATATCAGGATTCTTTCAACTGAATTAAAGACTAAGAAGTTTGTACATTTAAAAGACATAATCATTTCCTATTTTCACAAGCTACATTAAGAATGAGTGCAGTGCAATCCGTAGAAAGTAACAGAAGTTGACTGAACTTTTTTAGGAGAAAAGCAGGTCAAATCTTAAACAGATATTTCTTCCTAATTTACAACATTTATTTTGACAAGCGTAAATAATTCAATTTTGGGGGAAATTAAAAGAAATACAAACTTTTGGTTTTGAGAAATAGCAATTACTCTTTTTTTTTTTTTCCTTTCCTTTAGGATTTTTTTATTTCAATGGACAAATAACATCATTTTCCTACCTCAAAATGCAATTGAATATTATTACAATAGTAGAAAGTTATATATTTACTCTTTAAGGAAATGTTCTACTGTTTGCCAAATAATACCAAGTAATAAGCACTTATACAGACTCACAATCAAGCAGTTAAGAAAAGGATTCCCTATAATGTCCTGAAAAATATACAGGATGGATCTATAAGGTAGGGCTAGTTTAGCCCCAAATACTGTATTTTTATCTTATTTTCTCATGTGAGTAAATAAGATAAAATAATGTCTCCCTTTTTCTTTTTTTTTTTTTTTTTTTTTTCCAGTTACATGTTTTCTAGTCAAATGTCTTTTTGTTAAATGCCCAACCAGAATTACATAGGTAATTAACAGATCAACCGCTCTGAGAAATAAAGACTTTTCTTGGAATTGTTTCATTTCAAACATAACGCTCTCAGCAGGGCATTTTATTTGCTTTACTTTTTGGTTGCCACCTGCAAAACAGATTTCAGTAAAATATTAAATGTCTTTTGTTTTACTTTCTGTGAAGAGGTCAAATGCTAATTTAGATCTCGTCATATAATGAAATAATGATACTGACGTATTGCAGAGTTTCAGAATTCAGGTAGCAGAAATATAGATTCCCAGCAAGCAGTGTGGGCAGATCTTCACAAAGACTCTCTGAGGTTTCTTTGGATTTCCTGTGTATGCTGTTCTTAGAATAAGAAGTGTTGAAACTAGGTTTACTGAGAAGGTCATAGTATTTCTATCAAGAGTCTCTAATGGATGATTTTCAATAATTTTGGAATATACAATTTCCAGCACAGTACCATGGTACTGGGAAGGCCATTCGGAATTCAAGGTGCTTCACAAGCAGTTATCTTTATAAACCATAATCTTCAGCCCTTCTAGCCCTAAAGAATATAGATACAGAATATTCAAAAATCAGAAATATTGCAGATGAATTATACACTCCCATAAATGTATTAGCTAGTTAGATATATTGCTAATATATCACATACTGAATTAAATAAATGAAGAAATTACTGCAGCTTAAACAGAAATAAAAGCCGTCTATTAAATCTGCCTTATTCTGAAACAGGTATATAAATTACTTAATAAAATAATTCACAAATTGTATCAAAACCACTGTACCTGCTGCATCAAATACATCACATTACATTTGGATGTAATCTAAATCTAAAAATCATATAGATATTAAACGAAATCATGTTGAATGGCTATATGATTTACTAAATTAAATAAACTGGGTCAATACAGTAGTCACTGAACCTAGCATATCAGATCATAAGCAAACACAAAGCTCAGATGTTTTGAAATCACTTGTCATGTGTTCTGAAATAGGTCTTAGGAAAGAGTGAAAAAATGAACGAAATTTTCCAGAATCGGGAAATTAATTTTTAAAAAGTCACTGACTAAATATCCTACTAATTTATGTATCACACTTGAACAAGAACTGCTATCATTCCTAGATATCCAATGCCCCAAAATGGTAAAACTAATTGTAAATCAGATATTCATGAAATTCATATTAACAAAAAAAAAATATTCCCTGAGAAACTCTACAAGTTCAAGATGAAAAAAATCTTTACGGATATTTCTAATCAACAGCGACAAGCTTAAACCCAGATTGCAGGTTAAATGTGACACAAACTTGACTTTCCTGATATAATTTTTCAAAGGGTAAAAACTAGTTATTAAAAATATATATATTCATCTAAACTATATATCCAGGAATAAGTATGGAATCAAACATTTTCTCATTAAATTTAATCAAGATTCTGCCAATTACACTGGTTCCTCTACTTTAAGATCATAAACTTTTATCATCATTATTATGAGATATAATTTTATAATAAGCATTTTTGAAGACAAATCTAAATGAATTTAAGCATTTTACAATACATTCAATTTTCTCCAGTTATAAAATTGTGTGTAGGTTTGATTCCACTTTTAAGATTCTCTAATTTCTATAAAGTAAGAATCATGCTTATGTCCTGTTTCATACAGAAATTACAGTCCTTTATACATTCAAAACTGAAAGAGTGAGAGACTAATTTATGTTATATTAGTAATTCAGTAATGAAGACATTTATCTGAGAGGTGCAGAGGTCAATTTCTTTTGAGCTTCATATATACTATTTTTAATGTACAGTAAATACCTTTGCTTTATTTAAATGAAATGTTTTCAGTAAACATGCAGATAAGAAGATAAGAACTTCAGTACTTTTTATTGTTTTTCCTCCTCCTCCCTCTAAATATTGGTTTCTATCAGGAAATATAATTAAACTTAAAAAAAAAAAATCATAGGCAATGCTCATGGAACAGAAAATGACGCTGCTGCTCATTAAACACTTACTAATAAGTACCTGAAGCATAAGATAATTTTCTCTCAAAGCATTTACAAATCCCGAGGTGTCAATATATGGACACACAGTAACTTTGAAGAAGCCTTTTATTCTTAATTCCTCTTGTCTGAGGAACAGGAGACCAGCTGGAGTCTTTCACTCTCTGGAGCATCATTTATAATGCAAACTAGCAGTCAATACCAAAAGTAGATGTTTTATGAAAACTTGTCTTGATCTCTCAGCTCTAGTCCCTTTAACTCATGCTGAGAAGTTAAAATAAAAAAAGAGAAATACTATTGACGTAAAGAACTAAGGATGAGAAACCTGTGTCAGAATTTAAAAAGGTATACTAGACTTCACAGAGAAACTTAAATTGAGTTTCCCAATTCAGAAATTTGAATTCAACAGTCTTTAAATTCTTAAAATTACGCTTAAATTCTTAAAATTACACTGCTTTCATGCAAGTTCCAAAGTTTCTCTGTTTTGAAAAAAATATATTTGCATCCTCAGAGCAGTCAACATGGCTTTAGAAAGTTATCCAGTAAAAGATCAATTGTGAGACCATTAGTATACCCATAACCTTTCACTTCTAAAGAAAAAGCTCTACAGAAGCCAGAAGGAGAAGTAGCTTGTATAGTTCCAATAAGTTTTATTCTGTAATCTGTTCCCATGCAGTACATCTAAAGAATCATCTGTCCCCTACTCAATCCTGTTTTCAGGAAGATCAGAATCATTGGCTATCATGTCGCCTGTGCCTTAATAGTCAAGGATGGCTGTGTTTAAATTTTGAAGTCCTGACAACATAGTAACTCTGAACAATTTGCTCTAGGTTGCAGCGTTTCAGAGTATAAAGAGTTTGCTGTGTTATTATTTTTTCCTAGAAATACAGTAGGTAGTTTTACATATAGCAGGAGGAAAAACAGGCCTCAGAGAAAAATATGACACACAAAGCAGAACTCTATATGTAACCCTACTGACTTTACCCACGATCCTTATAGCCCATTCAAGCATATCTCACAGAAGGCATGGAACCATCATTAATTGCAGCTAAAATTGGTTGAAACACTTAATTGCTTTGCCTTATTAGTAGATCGGATTAAAAAGAACTGTATCAGTAGCTTCTTTCTTTTTTTTTCTTCCCAAATTCATTAGACAAAAGCTAGTAACCTGGAATAAGGCAAATATTCAGACTGGCCAGGGTCAGAATCCTAGAAATACAATGGGGTCATACTTAGTAAGTGAAATGTGAGGGCAAAGAGGAACAGAAGTTTCTAAAAAAGTCCAGTTCTTTGACAATGTCATTTTTGACATGTTTCCAACATGTTAAATATCTAAGAGCTTGATTTAACAGAAAAGCTGCTCTGATAGATCTATTATCTCTTCAGATCACATTACCAAGACAAGGATTGAGGAATAGAAGGAATAACAAAATATTCTTGATAAAGGGTCTCTAACTTTGGTATATACTTACGCATCATGAAAATAGGGTATCACAACTATAATGGAAACTTCATACTCATGTTACAAGGAAGTATGCACAGTCAAACATGGATTTTTTTTTTTTTTTAATACCAGTTATAAACATAAATTGAATATACCTCATCATAAATTGAATGCATGAAAACTCCTTTTTTACTGACAAGGTGTGTCTGCTGTCTTGAAACTTCAAAAAACACGTGGAAACTTTATAGTACGTATCCGGAATATAATGTAATCATCAGCTAAATGCATGAACAAAAGCTTTGGGATCCAATGATTACTGTAAAAGGAAAAATTATCAGTATAATCTGTCTTTACAATATCTTTAGATATATGCATGATTTATTTTATTTTAGTCTGACCTTAAAAGTATGTATTATAAAAAATATATATATGCTGGCAGCACATGTGCCTCAGGTGATTGTAACTTGTGTCACCAACCCCGGGAGTGGTCAAGAGTTGATCTTTGGTCCAGTGGGAGTCCCAGGGAGACAAGCAGTTTCTGTAGAGCAGCGGTTATTTCATATGAATAAAAAACTTCTCCTACATCTTGTCTGTAATTCCTCCTATATTCTCACAGTGCTCTAGTTGAAAATTGGTCTGCCTGCATATTGCAAGTGGAGTAAGCAAGCTCGTAGAGGAAGAAATATTGAGGTTTAACTGAAGAAGCATGACTTCAGTGTGCTGCACTGTTAAGATTCTTGAAAGACGTGACACATGATGGAATGCAGCTGTTGAACACAACATAAGGAGCTGCTTTTCAAACCAAAAATTATGAATACTTTGACATTTGTTTTTCTTAAATATGTAAGACTTTTATATGCAGCCTATCAACTTAGCTCAAGAAAATTTGAGTACAGAATGCAGTGAAGGAAGAAAAAACACTAAAAAATTATTTGACTTGTTGACTTTCCCTGTAGGAATTATCTGTGTCATTTTTAATTTCACCCAGGCCAAGTAGATAGCATGCTAAATAGTTGAGTGCTCTATTACAGCAGACTAGGAAACAATGGAGAACTACATCTACTTTTTTTAGACTACACATTAAAGACACTTAAGATCGGCCATTAGGTCTTCAATATCTTTTACTGAAGAGATACTTAATGGCTGCATTTTGTACTTTTATGCCAATAAGTCACAGAAAATAACCATATATAAATAAAATATGATATTATTATCCAAAAAATAGACTTACATTTTAATAAGCAGCTAATCAAAATTTGTTGCAAGGCATTTTACAGACCCTTTGGGAAAGGTGAATCATGGTTCATTAAAACAGGACAGACAAAAAATCTGTATTTAAATCTGTTTGATGCCAAGCATTTAATAACAGAGGAGAGACCTTTCTTACTGTATGAAAATGTAACAAAAAAAACCCCAAACAAATATGTAAAAAAAAATTGGTCTCCAGATATGCATTCATATATTAAGATATGCATTAATATATCTTTTTATATATAACAAATCCATTATCTGCTTTTATGTTTGAAACATCTGTATCATCTGCTTTATAGAAATAATAGAAGAAGGAAAAGGAAAAAAAAATAATTCTAGGTTATTAAGCTTTTGGAATAACAATTTCTGTGTACATAAATAATATGCAAGCATACAGGAATACTTTTATTAAATTAATTTTTCTCATTTTACTCCTGAATCTCTGGAAAAGGCAGGAAAGGCCATACTTCAGGCTCAATTAGGTACCTATTGAAAATATTGAGGCAAGATAGGCTGTTATCACAAAAAGAGGAATAAGCATGATTGAAATGTATTTTATATAAAATATTATATTATATTATATATAATGGAGATAGCTTGAAACAATTAGGTTCAAATTCTTGCAATGAAATATGAATTTTCTCTATATCTCATCACTTTATCTTTGCTTGTCCCCTTTTTTCTCTGCTATTGACTGTTGATGAGTCTTACCAGCAGACTTTAAATATGGAAGACAAAATAACCTCTAGAAATTTCAGAAAAGTGTAAAAAGTATAAATTGTATTAAAAAAAATTGAAGACTTTATACAAAGTCTTAGAAAAATTATGCCAGCTGCAAAGGGAACTCTAATCTCGAGGCCAAGAAATGTATTTGTGAGCAAGCAACCCATTATCTGTGAGAAATAAAATGGCAGCAGCTGCTGGAGGAACTTTCACATGAATAAATAAATAAATAAATAAATAATTCTGGATCTCTTCCAGGTCAGAATGCAAAACCCCGTTGTGGCTTTTTTGTTTTTTTTCCTTCCCACAGAGTGCTGAGACTAAGGCTGATTCCTTAGAGATTTATTGTAAATGCTTATCAGCATTCTTTGCTAAAGTTCTCAAAGGGTTTTTGTGGGATTTACTTCACGCTTCCAGAGTATAACATGTGAATTCATTCTTGTTTCCTCCAACATCCTGTTTATATTGTCAGTGCTAAACAAGGTTTTATACACCTTTCTCTGTTCCTGACAAATTTCTTATTACTGTGATAAGCGGGAAACTGCTAAGCCTCCTTAGTACTGCTTGTTTTTTTTTTTTTTCACTCCCATGCATTACGTTAAAAGGGAGGGTGAAAAGCCAGGCTTGTCATTTACAACTAAAAACACAAGAAGTGCTGTTTGAAAATTGAAACTCTATTAAAGTAAACAAGTAACTAATCAAAGGAGATTAGCAAAGAAATCTGCTCTAGTAATTGCAGGAAACAAAAGACACAGTTGAATAGAGTGAAAGAGCCAAATTCCTATCTCTTTCAAACTGCTAACATATAAGCTCCCATGCAATGCATCAAACAGGTTCAAGAGGGCCTGTACTGCAAGTCTTGCTTCAATGTTGGCCTGCCATGTGACATTGGGTAACATCATGCCTTAGCTACAAGTGAGTCTTATGTATCCTGTCAAAAAACATTTTGAAAACTACAATGAAAAATTAAATATAATTATTATTATTAAATTCCTTTCCTTTACTGGCCATCTCTAAAAGACAAAGAAATTGAAGAATATTTTCTATCTTGATTGTCTGGTTTCCCTCCTGAGGACTCAAATATGAGGCATGGGGTTAAAAAGCAATACTCTAGAATCTTATGCTCCTTATTGGAGTGTTACCTGTGCAAAGAAAACCAACTGTATGGCTGGGCCCAAAGAATATCTGAAGAGTTTTACTCTTCTGTAAAAACAACAACTAAGCCTGAATTTTCTCTCACTTATTTTGTACTGTTGAGAAAATCTAAAGCAGAAGAAAATCAATTCATTATGAACACTATTAACCGCTGGATCTTTCCTCTGTTTATGGAAAAGTGACCCATTTCACTCTTTTGTTTTTACTTCTCTATCTTCCTAATGGTCACTTGCATCATTCTTCCACTTCTCAGAAAGGATTACAGAGAGGGTAGTTGCTTATTCTTGCTTATGAGGAAATAGTAATCTAAACAAAGGATGTAACAGATACAAATGCATCGAATTTCATGGCATTTGATTTTCATTCAGATGACACTGTCTATGAAAAGAATTGACAAAGACAGCTCCCTGCTTGTTGTCAGTGGGAAATGGTTTCAAAAATATCTGTCTAAATCTTCCCTGGCATTTTCCACTATATTTTTTGGATGAGTTTAAAGGTCATCTCCCTATTATTTAATCCCAGCTCCCTCAAAAATATCTCCAAAGAATTTTCTTATTAGCATCTGAAAGAAACTGTTACCTTTAAAGAAACCTTGGCAACCTCAATTTTGAAAAAGCATAGTATATCTTAGGAAGATTTACTTTTGTCACAAAGATGAGTAGATAGTGTATGTTTCACCGGGAATGTTCAAGTCCTTCCTGTGGTATTTCCAGTCATAGGAAGCAACGAATATGGATAACGAGAGTTACCTTTCCTGCAGTGCCTACAGACTTTTTGTCTGTTTGGTATAAGAAATCCATTTGGCCCCCTCTTCTAATTTCTCAGTACTGAAGGGGATGCAGAGGAATGGGTAAAAATGCACTCTATGAAATTCTGCTCATTCTAGGGATAAATTGGTCTGAAATTGAAACCTGCACTGCTCAAAATGTGTAACACATAAAAGAAACATACTTTTGAATATCTGGAAATGAACAGAAAAACAACAACATAACAAACAAACAAACAAACAAAAACCCCACAAATCTTTGCCGTGGGCTGAAACTAAATCTGTGTTAAATAAATAAATTGGATTGTCCGAATAGAAATGAGTCAATTCAAATGAGAAATAGAACATATGCTATGTGCATATGTTGTTAAAAATAGAAAATCTGCTAAGCAGTATTATAGGATTGATAGGATTTTGTTTGAAATTACCACTGTCTCCTTATGGTTTTATCATGTGCCCATACTCAGTATAAAATCAGACAACATTTAAACACATAGATTTAACTTTCTAAAACACTCATAACAGAAAACCTAAGACCATTATGCCAATCCTACATCATCACCAGTTGGATAGGTGAGGAGAGAGCAGTGGTTGTTGTGCACTTTCACCTCAGCAAGGTTTTTGACCCTATCTCATCTAACAAACCGGCTGACTGGCATAGATCTGAGTGTTTTGATCTGTGGTGCAGAATGTAGTTAATCATAGAAGCGTTTGATTTGGAAAGGACTCTAAACAGCCAGATAGTCCAACTCCCCTGCAATAAACAGGGAAACCTACAGCTAGATAAGGTTGCTCAGATTCCAGGCCTGACCTTGAATGTCTTCAAGGATGGGGCATCCACCACAACTCTGGGCAACCTGTTCCAATGCACCCTTATTGTAAAAAACTTCTTCCTTTTAACCAAAGTAAATCTCCCGTCTCTTAGCTTGAAACCACTTCCCCTTGTCCTATCACAACAGACCCTGATAAGAGCCTGACCCCTTTCTTCTTATAGCCCCCATTTAGATACTGGAGGCCTGTGGCTAATGATGTTACCAGGGGTTGGCACTCTGCTTGGTCTTCTTCAGCATCCTTATCAGTGACCCGGATAAAGGAATGGAATGCACTCTTAGCAAGTTTTCTGAAGCTGGGAAGAGTGGCTGACAAACCAGAAGGCTGTTCCACTATTTAAAAAGGTCTGTTGAAGAGTTGGGCAGAAAGGAACATTATAATGTTCAAGAAGGACAAATGCAGAGTCCTACACTTGGGGAGGAATGACCACATGAATCAGTACAGTTCAGGGGCAAACCTGCTAGAAATGAACCCTACAGAGAACGACCTGGGTGTCTCAGTGGACAACAGGTTGAAAACGATTGAGCGGCGTGCCCTTGTGGCCAAGGCCAGTAGTATCTTGGGGTGTATTAAAAATAGAGTGGCAGCAGGTAGAGGGAAGTGAACCTCCACCTTTACTCTGTCTTGTTGAGGCCACATCTGGAGTACTGCATCTAGTTCTGGATTCCTCAGTTCAAGAAAGTCAGGGAAGTTCTAGAAAGAGTCCAGCAAACAGCCATAAAGGTAATGAGAGTGAGTGTGAATCAAGTGGGTGGGACCTGGATCCTTCCAGTGGTGCCCAGTGACAGGATAAGGGGCAATGAGCATGAAATGGAACGTAAAGATTTCCACAGAAACATGAGGAAGAACTTCCTTACTGTGAGGGTGACAGCACTGGAACAGATTACCTAGAGAGATCATGGATTCTTCTGCTCTGGAGAAATTCAAAACCTGCCTGAATGGTTTCCTGTGCAACCTATTGCAGGGAACATGCTTTAGCAGGAGGTTGTACAAGATGATCTCCAGAGGTCCCTTCCTATCCCTAGCATTCTGTGATTCTTTAATATTTCTTACTATTTTTAGAGACACTACAAAACTCAAAATAATGAAATGTAGCAACTATCTTCTCCATAGCAATGTTACCTCCTACAATAACACGTTCACATTTATTTACTACATATCTTTAGTCATAATTCATTAAGAAACTTGGGCTTTTGTACATTGAATTAAATTCATAACAATGTTTCTGAACAAACCAAAGGTTCTTAAGTTAACACAATCTTAATGGTATGATAACACTAGACTAAAAACGTCTTTTCCTTTCTTTATTATTTATTTAATTTATGAATTTGTAAAACTATTATCTCCAGAGAATATAATTTTCTATGCACTGAATCTTAAGGGACATTCTGCCAATAATGTTGTCCAGTAAGTAGAAACAATTCTAACCCCTGGGTTCACATGGTGACCCAAGATGTATTTCAGCTTCTAAAAAGGCAAAAATCTTGTATACAACTTTTTAAATGTGATCGCGTTTCCCTGAGAAGAAATTCTTGCAGAGGGTGGTGAAACACTGGGACAGGTTGCACAAGGAGGTTGTGAATGCCCCATCCCTGGAGGCATTCAAGGCCACCAGACTGAATGTGGCTCTGGGCAGCCTGGTATAGTGGTTGACAACCTTGCCTATGGTAGGGGGGTTGAAACTAGATGGTCTTTGAGGTCCTTTTCAACTCAGGCCATTCTATGTTACAATTCTATGAATTTACGTAAAAATGGTTATCAGTTGAACACTAGAGCTGAGAAAAAAAGTTACCAAATATCTTCCCTTATTAAAAACAGCACATTCTGCACAGGTGAAAATTGAACATTAAATAATACAAGAATTATTAATGTTTTATTTATTTTAAAATTTTGTATAAAAATGAAAATCTATATTTTTTTAATAAATGTTTTTCAAATTACCGTTTACAAGCATTAGTATTTGTTTCAAGAGAACTAAAGAAAGATGGCGCTTCTTTTTCCAGTTTCAAGAGAGCTTTTATTTGCCTATTTTCTTTGAGTTGCATATGAATGGCTTTCTACAAAGGGACTATGAGCTCTGAGAAGAGGCTACCAACTGAACATGAAGTGACTAGTTCTGTCAGTGCTTACAGGCCATTAGAGAGAGAAAAACTCTTTACCTGATAAGAAATGAAGCTGTCAAAATCTTCGTAAGATTCTCAGTAATTGTCTCTACAAAGAATAAAGAAAAATAAAGAGTCAAGAAAAAACTTCACTGAACTCCAGAAGGGGCAGAATTTGGACAGAAATAATGGAATAAAATCTTTGAAACCTTCTAAACTGATCTACATTTTATGAGCTATTGCATGCAAACAAAACTGAACATTTTGTATTCCCAGTGTCCTCTGTAAAGCTGATGAATGCAGATTTTTTTATGTGCTGTAGGAAAATGTGATTAAAATTAACATTAGGTAAGGGACTTAAACCTGTCAGGAAATCAGGAGGGACTGGAAGGAATTTCTCTTAGAAGAAAATGCTGAAGGTTTTTATTTTAGCGTGCTTTATACTTGCTGATGTGCTTTCTTTGTAGTTTGGCTATACTTCTGTCAGAGATACAGTGAACTCCTCTTGCTGTATGTCGAGTATAGTTTCACTATATTGTGAAGACTTCCAAGAGAGAAATTTTCCTTTCCAGTCAATCCAAAGAGTTTATTAAGAATTGGATTATTATTAGGGGAAGTCACAGTTTTCTGTGAATTGCACAGAGGAAGACATTTTAACAGGATGACAGCTTAACATTCCAAATATTTGGATAGAAACAACTGTTTCTTCACGTAACAGCCAGCTTGGGACAATTTCTTTTGTCTATTATGGTTCTTTTTCATATATAGGAATATCTAAATCTTCAGAAGAGGACTATTTGCCAAACTGTTTAAAGGATATTATATAGTATGTTGAATAAAAGTTCTTGAACGATTACGCATGCACCACCCCACAGCCCACCGTTACTTTTTCCTTTCTCCACTGAGCGTCCTTCTGTTTTCATTTGTTGTTATTTTTTTTAAATGACAAGTTCATTTATACCTGAGGTATACATTTTGCATACAAGCAGTTTATTCGCACTGTAAATTAAGAATAGAATGTTTGTGGTAATAAATACAGACTATTCAGGTAATACATTCACCTTTCAGCTAATTCTACTCCAACTGTGGAATTTCTTAACTGTTCAGTAAAGAGCCCACTCATCAAATGAGCATTTGCTTGTTTGTTTGATTCACTCCCTAGTTTATCTGTGAGAAAATTAAACAGAAACCATCATAAGGAAAAAGAATTAAAGCATTACATTAGAGACTACTCTTTAACTAAACAACTGGCAAGGAGAAACCTTTGCCTCCTCAAGTATTCTCATTCCCAGGAGGACCACTAACACACAAGTCCGCTCCCACAGGAGACTTCAGCAGTGTTTTATCTCCTCTGACTCCTTGCAAGTATAAATAGAGTCCCACTGAAAGAAGTTTAATCTGGTCCAGGCCCAACTAATTTCCAGTTCCATTCAGCTCTTTCATATCATGGCCAAATCTCACATGTACGTTTCGTCTCTGTCCAGACTTTGAGGACTCAGCAGTTACTATGGAATTATCACAGTTTTGTAAGTGGGAAGCAGAAGTTAGAGAGGAGATTGTGGAGATCTCCAAGTTTGGCAATCACATTTTCAAACAACTAATTTTGTAAGCATGCAGAATGGCAGTGATTGTGATGAAATTCGTAACAACTTAGAGCGTGCACACATGTAGACTACTTCACTTATCACTACATCTTTCAGTGGTAATAAGTTGTAACAGAGTTAGTATCATCTTAAACATAATATAGAAGGAACTTAGAGGAATTTTTCTAGGAAATGGAACATTTTTTATGTGGCACAAGGTCACTAAATTATGACTTATTTTATTACTTATTTTCTATATAGCCCAGAAAATCATGTGGTATTGATTAACATGATAGAACAGTGAGCAATGTCCACAAACACTAATTTTCATTAGTCACAAAAAGAAGTTTCTTTTTCTTTATAAGATAGTAAGTATATCAGTAATCTTGATGTAAGAAACGTGTTGAATTATGATAAAACTTAGAATGGAAGTAGACAATCAATATGAGAAGGAAAAAACAAAACATATAAATAAATGTTACACATTAAAGAAAGCAGAAGCAGACGGGAATATGCTTTGAAGGAACTCACAACAACATTCTACGTATTTTGACTACACTTTACTGTAAATAACTGTGTGTTGTTTTCATGTCAGAGATGTCTATTTATTTGTACTAGCAAATGGGAGTTAAAATCAAAATAAGAAGCAGTTCCTGAAGTGGCTTGCTGCTTTCAAAAATATGCCCTTATTTTAGTTAAAGTTGATATAATTGTCAGGAAATAGAGTTACTTTCTTACTACATGCTGCATTTCATTTCTCCAGAAAAACCTATATGTATTTACAACAGTATTTATCTCTGATTCTATTATTCCCAGCCTCCTCAAGTAAATATTCTTTTAGAGTATTTTAAACCTTTTGGTAGGAATTGCTGAGGCATCAGCGAATCCTTCAGGGTTAAAAAATACAGACCCTTTCCACCAAAGAACATATATCCCAAACTTATCTACATGCTTGACAAATAAAAAATGCTGAAAAATATTAAGAAACTATTTGTCTATTTGTCACTATTTTCACAGTGAGATCTTTCTGGATTGTGTAACCAAAATTTGACTGTGTTAATTTTCAGTACTATGAATCATTTTCTTATGAATCAAACTTTATAATTATTACCATTGATATACGTAGTAATGATTTTGGAATCTTTACTGTTTTCATCACAACAGAAGCAGGTGAGACATCCTAATAAACATAGATTTGCATAATTGTCCATTACATGTTCAAGATCACTTTTAGACGGAATTTCACTTGCTGTTGAGAGGTTGAGACAAACTTAGAATACAGGCTTGAATTAATTATTTGCTCTCTTAATGATTTGCTTTCTCTGAAGCAGTCTGAGAGAAAGCACTTGAAGGAAGTGCTCATCTAAAACCCGGCTTTGAGATAATATGTCACCAGACTCCTTTGGTGTGCCTCCCAGCTGTGTAACACTAAAAGAAATTCAAGACTGAGACTGATAGGAAGAACAAAGAATGGTAATGCTTTCAGTATGATGCTTGCTTACTTCTGTTAAACAAGACAAGAAACTTGGGAGTTACCAGGCTACAGATTTTTATGATAGTATATTTTCCATTAAAAAAAAACAACTATTAAGCAATCTAAGGAAAGATATTTCAAATAATATACTGAAGTAATGCCACTTAACATCAGTAGTGTTGAATCAGATCTGTTAATGAAGAAATAGAAAGAAAATACCAAACACTTCTTTGGAAAACACTAGCAGTATTATGGGTGCTCAACAGTTTTAAATGTTTGTTTAGAGAAATTAATAAATACAAAAAATCAAAAAGCATTATCTTGAGAAAAAGCATCATTCAGCTTTTCAGGAAAATAATTAATTTTCTTCTGGAAGAAATAGACAATTCAACTCTTAACACCATTAACTCAAAATTATTAAGAAAAAGAACAGAGAATGGGAACTGAAATGGAATCATTATATCATTATCATCTATATCATTATAGAGGAAGATTAGAAGCCAAAGTATTAGAAATTTGTAAGATGAATTTGCAGTGTATGATGATCAGAGTATATCTGGGAGAAAAGAGCTGGAAAGGAAAATGGGATATATATGGAATGATAGAACAATGAACTTAAATGGAACAAAATAATCAGCCCAGTCAGTGATCTGCTAAATTTAACACTGAGAGGAATCCTTTTCATTTATATTCATGGTCACTCAGATTTTATTTATTGGCACTATAACACTTTTTGGGATATCACCCTAAAAATGAGGTGAAGAAATAGGGTAAGTCTAATAAGAGCAAATACAAAAGAGAGTGAGTGCCAAGTATTCAGTGCAGCTAAAAGATTGTTAAATAGGGAGTTCATGGACAGCAGAAGAGTGATTCGTGAGTCTGATGTTTGGCACAATCACAGACTTTTATATATTAATCCCCTTAAGCTGATCTCTCCTGAACACTATGCAAAGACTACACCCTTTATAATCAGTGATCACATCTACGACTTGGATTATTCCTGGGCACTGGAAAACATATATACAGAATATATATAAAATATACATATATAATACATACTACACTGAAACTAGTAAAAAAATTCTCTAGAACAAAACTGGCTTCTTTTAACCATCATTCTCTTAAGAAGTTCCTGGCCTTACTTCAGGAGCCTGAATAATAATTCAAGTTCCATACCCATTTATTGTCAATTTGTACATTATCATTTTGGTTTAGCAGTTAGGGAGCTCCATGTCACATTAGTTTCAATATCTGGGAGGGATCTGAGACTTGTTAACATAGATGTAGGCTAGAAGGATGATTTCAAAATGTATTATGGTGAGCTTTAGGCCTTCATACTGCTCTCCTCTTCCTCCATCTAGCCATGACTTGCATGTAACTTTATATTACTAGACAAAAGTAGAAAGAACTAGTTTCCTGTGAAGCAGTGTCTTTTATTTCCATACAGCTTTATTATATTGATTGATACTAATTCTAAGACCTCTCTAATTTAGTCTTAGAGCAGTAAAAATTAAAGAGAATAAGTCCGTTCCTTTGCATGAATTGAGCAGTTCATTCAAACATAAACCTGCCTTTCACAAGAAAGGTGGAAGCTTCTGGAGCATTTCGAGAGGCAAGATTGCAGATGAAATTGCAATTTTAATATAATAAAAAGGTCACAGTGGTGGTCAATGTTAAAACATCCCCATTTTGCCAATAGACAATATTGTGGCATTCACTCTTCTTGTATGCCATAAGTATTTTTGGTAATTAATAAAGTGAAGAATAATCAGACAGTATGAAAACAAAAAAAGCATAAATTACTTATGAATTTAAAAGTTTTAAATAAATTCTTAGTAGCGTAAGCTCTCCTAAAAACACTGCGCTATCATTATCACTGGTGAGGTGCTGGAACAGGCTGCCCAGAGAATCTGTGGATGCTCTGTCCCTGGAGGTTTTCAAGACCACATTGGATAGAGCCCTGGACAGCCTGGTCTAGTACCAGATCTGGAGGTTGGTGGTCCAGTCTGTGGCACGGGGTTGGAACTTGAGGATTCTTGGAGTCCCTCCCAACCCAAGCTATTCTATGATTCAATTATTACTTGAACTTATCAGCACCTGCTGAAATCTTTAAAGACTGCTATTCATTAAATACCAACCCCCATCCCAACACACAGTTTTCAGCATTGAAACATTCTCAGATGTGAAAACTACTTAGTTTGCATACATATACATGTACAACATATAGCACATAACAGTAGTTTACTTCTTACCCTTACTTTCACTATCATCCCAAGAAAAATGAAAGTATTGAATCATTTGTATTTTCAAAGACTTTTGCTGCTCTAACACACCTACAAATCTGTAGCTGTGATCAAGAGAATACACACTGCTTCTTCTGCTCCTAACTGTGAAAAATTACCTTGTTCTAGTAAAAACAGCACAAAGGCTTAAAATATGAAAATGTTTCAAAAACTTTTGAAGTCAAGCCAAACAACAAAGGGCTATTCAGTTTCTATTAACTGCCTCATGTGTGATGGCACTAGCATAAATAATGGTAACAAAATAAAATAATAGTATTTTAAAACTGATCATTGATAGAAATAATAATACATTAGTGGCTTTAAGAATTAGTGTCTTCGAAATGCAATTGTAGTCATTATCAAACAGCTCCTTAAAAAATGCTGAGAGTTGGTAGAATACAACTCATACTTTCTCACTATTTGAGACATCCGATTTGCTAATTGTTTGAATAGTTCTCAATTTTTTAACAAGTCAAATTAAAATCATCGTGCATAGCATGAAAACTTCTAAAAATTTTATTTGTTGGTTGTACTCATATTTAAAAGCCTTTGACATACGCAGTTTTTACTGCTCTTGTAACCTGATATCACAACATATGTTCAAGATGATGCTGGCAAGTAAGAAAGGGGCTTCCACTTTCTTTCACCGTAGCAGCTTGCATGTCAATCTTAAATCCTGATTTCCATTACAGTAACTTAAGAAATAACTGGAATAAATATTAAAAGTAAGGAAGAATTGCTTGCTATATATTCTCTAGTATACCCTCTATTTCTCTAGTCCCACTTTGGGGCATGTTACTGAACATACTGATTGATTTTTACAATTATATCATAGTAAAATAAAATTTATGTATTATCTGTTAGCATAGAAGAAATGTATAAAATTATTTTATCTGGCTTACTACTTGAGATAAGGAATATGAGGATCATATCTCTTATCACTGTATCCTAACCTAACTCTACCCAAACTGAAAAAGCCATTTCATTGATGAGCTCAAATGGATAATTTGTTGTATCCTATCTGTGATACAATGGTGTTAAACAGGTGAGGAAGTACATATAGTTAAATTTCAAAGTGTTCTTTAGAATTGCATCAGATTTAACTGGCATTTTAAGTGGACTTTACCAATTTTTATGTATGCGGAAAAAAATCAGGGCAAGGTTTATTGTCATCAGTTAACACTGATAGAAACATTTAGACCACACACAATTTCGGCCCTGATACCAGTGGGTACTCTGTCCTGATATGTGACATGCTGCAACAGTAACATTTTGTCAGCTGTCACTTATTTCAGGTTTTACTGAGAATTCAGTAAAACTGGAAGTGGCAATCTTACTGTCACATATTCTACTTGAAATTCTGAAAGATCATTGCAGATATGATTTGAATGGCTATACTGGAGCCATCATCTAACCGTTTTCAAAGTGAAACCCAAAGGATATAAATTAGTTTTACAGGTGGCCTGTCTTTCACATCACTGTCAGCACTGCTGAAATGCAGCACCTGTCACCTCACTATGTTCACATCCACTGCTTATCAATGTTCAGCAATAGCTGATGAATGTCAGTGGGTACCATTGTTTCTGCATGGAGGATTTCAGTAAAACACCTTTGCTTAATACCCACTTCCATGTCAAATACCATTTTGCCAGGCTCTCCCTCTGCTGCCACCTGTAACAAAGCAAGAAAGTGTAATGGAATATTTGTGGGAAGGTTCAACCTCTTCTGCTGTTCCACTGACATCTGCCTCTGATGCTGTGGGCCAAAATAATAAAATAGGAGGCAGTACTTTTCAGCTGCCCGTGCAGTCAGTCATACTATTTACCTTGTAGTCTCTTCTGTACTATGACATTTCATAGTTCATAATCTGTTCAATTTGAGTGTGATTGGGAAAAAAAAAAAAAGAGGAAAGAAAAAATAAAAAGAAAACCTAGATTCCTTGGTTTCATGTGAAGATAAGAATATTGGTCTATCAAACAGCGAATTTTGATTTTCTAGCCATGTAACTAAACTGAAAATAACAGAAGTCATTAATCCTTCCAGCATGCCCCCTGTCTCTGAAGAGGTAGACTTACAGTCTACAGACTCTACGTGCATCTCCTAACAGAGATGACATGTATCTTTTCTAAATGACAGGCCACAAACATGGTAAGAGTACAAGATGCCACACAACTGGATTCTGCCTACATTTGGAGAAATTTCTGCCTACAAAGGAAAAAGACACTTCTGATCAGGATGTGCTTCTGTTTGGTGGTTTGGAGAACTGAAGGACTATTTTACTGATGGTTTATTTATGTTTGTTTATTTTTAAATGGCAGCTGTCCGCAGCTGTTCAGTGTTTGGAGCGTGAAATTAAGTCTCAGGAGAGATGGATTAGTGGATAGACTGCCAGGAAGTCAATCAAAAGTTCACAGTGTAAGTGTTTAATCCTACGGCTCTGAGAATCTATCACAGAGCTTCTTTGTGATTTGCTAATTATATATATATATTTTTAACAATCCTGCATCATAATTATATGCAAACGCAGGAATACTTCCTGTCATACTGCTAGCATTTATAAGTATACAGTACGAGTATTCAATATTCTGGAACATTCTACTTAAGTCTATTACTGTTCTGTTAGTTGCTTTTAGTAGAACTACTTAATGAAATAAAATCTAAGCTTTGGAAATGCTACATTTTTGTCACGTACTGTTGCTTAAAACACAGTTAATCTTTTTTTCCAACCAATAAGACTGCTGCAGTAGCACTTCAATTTTTCAGCTATATTATTTAAAAATAAAATCTTTAATGATAGTATTATTTCTGAGACACTTTTGGAAGGAAAGAGCTAATACGGACATCCTAATTAAATGCACTCGTTGATGAAAATTCAACATTTTCCCTTCCAAAAATCCCACTAAAACAGTTCAGATAAAACATGATTCTTAATATGCAGAGACACAAAAATATTGTAGAGCTGATAGTTTAATATAGTTCTTTGACTTGATATCATTGTTTCCCCTAAAATACTTTTGATAAAGTAATAGCAGTCAAACTGCTGCAGTAAACTAATAGATGCAATGAAACTCTATTGGTACCTTGAGATTTTTGGGAATAGAAAGAGATAATAGACAAGAGACAATTTGGATATCACTCTTTCATTAATTCAAAATGTTTATCTTGTCATAACTTTTACATGCAATCGTGATACAACATATATGAAATACATAGATGAGAAAGCAGGTGAGAGCATTTTAGGAAATCATTCATCAGTAGATGGAAAAGCTATTGATCTTCAGTGAATCAACTTCCCAATTTCTCCCACTTATTCCCTTTCTTTTCGTATTTACATCTTTATGAACCTCTAAGTAATGTATATCTAAGGAGAGGGAGTGTATGGGAACTGCTGAATCATGGCCTGTGCCTCTGATTGACCACCTGAGGCAAGCAATGAATCAGCCACCAGAGTGAGTTACCTTCACCTGTGCTACCAGAAGGGGTGGAGCCTGGCTCCACTTCTCCTAGATCCTATTTAAGTGTTGACTGCCACCGAGGAAGGATCTCTTCCTGGTGATCATTTTATGGGGAGAGTATTGTGAGCCTATACCATCAGTAAGGATTTTTGATTTTTTTTTTTTTTATTGTCCTTTTGCATTAATCTTATTTAGCCTAACTTTCTTGTATATTTCATAATTATAACATCTGTATATTCATTGATTATACAGGGAGGTAAAAGACAGAGGTGATTAACTTTTTCTGGAAAGACACATAAGAGAGATCATTTAACAGCTAACAGATCAGAATGGTTTTTAATTTGTAACACAGGTGAGATTCTCCTGCCAGCAGGATCCTGGGAGTTTACAAACAAGCATAAACAGTTACTGCAGACAACTGAGTAACTTCATCCTAGTAGACTCCAACCAGATACAAAGAAAAAGATAAAATCTTTAGCGGAGAGCAAGCTAGTCCTCAAGAAAACACTTCATCATGTGGAGGAGTAACAAAATTAAGATTTCTGCATTATAGTATGAGATGAGTTTTCTGTTTATTAGGAGAAACTGAACAAAGGTGACTTCCTGTCTGTTAAAGGACCGGGACCCTGCAGGTCCACCAACTTACAGAAAGTGCTAAAAATTAAATATTTATCGTGTTAGATCTCAAAAGTGCTGCAAATCCCTAAGGAACGAGAATGGTTCAGCAATTATCTCTCAAGTGCCACGTGCCAGCAGGAGTAGAAAGTGTCAATGCTGAAAGCCTGATTTGACTAGGTTTTAGTGCAGAATGAAGAAACAAAAGCATGAATGAACGTCAAGGGGAATAAGCAACAAAAAAGATCAATTAGATGTTGTTCCTAGAGACACTAGGAAATATAGGACTGATCTTTAGGCCATTTGGTCTCCTTTGGCCAAGTGCTAGCTAATCTAAATTCCTTGCCTGAGACCCACAAGGCATCTCCTTACATTTATGTCTATCAAAGCATAGTGAGGGCTGGCCTTTAGCCCTGAAACCAGAGAGGGAATTTGCCTCCATTATGGAGAAAAACACGACTTTTTCAGCAGTCCAGAAAGAGAAGTCCAATCCAACAGTTTGGTCTGATGCAAAGTCTGAGCTCTGGCTTTGTGCGCATATGTTTCACTAGCAGTCTGGAAGATCATGATTCATGTAGCTCTAGTTCAGAAAGTTCTGCATCTACTATTTGATGCATTGATCCTCTCGCTTAATAGCTAGCCCTTAAGACATAATAACTTACAGATATATGCATTTATTCTACAATGCTCTGAAAGGTCTTTTTAAATATTCATTCTATTCTGCTAAATAAGCAGCCCTCCTTTCCAGGAGGCCTGTGATTAATACTCCTTTCATCTGTCACCACTATGCACAGCCTTTGGGGCAGCCTGATCCTCTTGCCACTCCAAAAATTTAACTTCAACTTATTTTCAATATTGCTACTGCCAAGCTTCAAGACTTTAGGCAAATCACTTGACCTTAATGCATCTCACTTTCCATTAAATCGGGGGTAGTGCTTAGCTTCATAAAGTATGTCAGTTTTAAAGATTAAAAAAAAAATATTATATATGAACTCAGTATAATTATTTTACACACAATGGAATCTTCATCTTTTAAGATGATGCCAGTGGTAAAGCTGTCAACTCAAAACTGATCCTGACCGCCAGAATCTTATATCACTATTATGGCTGAATGCCATCAACAGGGTCATAAAAGAAGGGAAAGGACACACTCGTTCAATCCATTTGACAGGACCATCACCAGTAGTGCATGTGCAGGATTTGTTGTTTTGTTTTGTATGAATGTGGTATAGCTGAGAAGGATATTTTATATAGATAACACAAGAGAACATAGAAGATGCATGACAGAATTTTCTGTTGAAAAGTAAGCTGACTGTAAAATACAATGCTAAGAAATAGTTCTAACATGTCTGCTGGTGCTGGTTTAAAATAGTGACTTGCCTTTCTGACTAACTATTCTGAATGCTGTGAGATAACTACTTCAAAATGGCCTAAAAATTAATTAAGTGGTAAACTAATGAGTTAAAAATCTTACTGTTATTTAATAAGTATGAAGAAAATATACTTAAATTTTCACATAACGTAGTGAAATTATGTAAGAAATAATAGCATATTAGATGTCATATTTATTACATTAAATGTGTGAACATTGTTAATACATTAACATTTAAAAAGGTAGCCCATGGCAAGTCAATTTCACAGCAATTAAAACTGAAAACCTGGTAATTGACATTTGATAAGTGTGTTAATTGATATCAAGCTTGCAATAGCTAACATGTTAAATGTCAATTAAATCCATGTGTTTTTACAATTAGAATTTATTAATAAAGAATCTAATTACAAAATGTTGGTTATGTCAATTTGTGTTAATTATGCAGCAACTGAATTTATAGCTGAAAAACTCTGTCAGCCCTCAACAGCACATTAAAAAAAAAAAATCCTTTTTTTTTTGCATTTAACACATGTATTTTGTCGTACTAGTTGTAGCAGATGGGGAGAAAATGCTAGATTGATAGTACAATGAAACTGCTTCAATATCATGATATTGAAAAAACCTAAGAAGAACACCTTGAGCATAGCTTTTGTGATCTGGTGATCATGTAATTATTGAGATCTCTTCGTAACATTTTAAACAATTGTTCTCTAGTTCTGTTAAAGCACAGTTACAAAAATATTCCATGTGTAATGTGGGGAATATTCAGTAAACAAAATAAATGAAGTGTCCATATTGTTAGTGTGCTATCACTTACGTAACAGTGATTCTGAGTGCTAAGCATATAACCATGCTTGGAGTACACCGATCATAGGTATACCCTTATGGTATGAGCTAGTAAACTGCAAATGCAAAGCAACCAATGCAAAATGTGGGTTGTTTGGCCTAATTTCAATAGGCTGATATTTAGTCACAAGGACTGCTTTAGAGATTATTAGATCTTCTAATTAATTTAATTAATTTAATCTTTTAATTTAATTTTCCCATGCCTGTTTTAGAGATGAAAGTGACTGGCTGGAAGTTTGTTCTAAATGGAAGAAAGCAAACTGAGTATAGGATTTTACTCTTATTCTTGCACAAGAAAAAAAACTTTGAGACCTACTGTCTCTGAAAGAACATCAAAGAATGGCATATATCCCTAACATACATCACAGCTTACCACGAGTGTCAAACTCTCATAATCACAGCAGTATAACAAGCTCTTACACAGTCTTAAGTCATCTATCCAAACTTGTAGCTAAGCAGCAATTATTTTACATAAAGGCCACATGGGCAGATCTGTACTACCATGTTTCTGGTTTCTGACCTTGGTGGCACATGGTATTTTAGACCAACATGCTTGGACATAAGCCAGGAAGAAGAGTTATTGCCACTAATGCAACGAAAGAAGTTATGAAACTGAAACTGTTGTGAATGACTAGAGGTATCAACCACAGGTAAGAAAGACAGTCAGCTAGCAGAATTTAATTTAGATAGAGAAAATGAACACCATATGTAAGGGCGAGGAGAGGAAAAAAGTGTTGCTTAATATCCTCAAAGTACACAGAATAAATTAAGAGAGTTGGAAGAAAGTCTGAAAAACTGGAGAAAAAGAGGGGAGAAAAAAGAGGAAAAATAAACTAGATTTCTATGCTATTTCTTCTTCATCTCAAGATTTTTTTTCATTTTTGAAAATGTGAAAGACTTTCAAGTAAACAGTAAATCTTAACGACGTTTATATTGGGCTGTATAAAGAATTTCAGTTCTGTAAAAGTAATTTTCCAATTAATTTTCACTATTTTTATCGTTATCTTTCTAGTGATGTGGAGTGCTTGGTTACTGCTCTGGAACTTGGACAGATACTATCTTCTGCATGTAAAAGCGCCAACAGGAAAAGTTTCTTTCCGTAACCAAGTTAAAATTGATTCTTTTTTGGTTGTTTGTTTGTTCAGAACACTTGTTTCAACTGTTACTTTGGTTTTTACAACTTCTACAGCTAGTTTACTTTTGATTCTAATAGAGAAAAATTGATTTGATTTCCTCTTATTTCCTAGTTTATCTCATTTGCATCTTGATTTGGGACAGCATGCATTGGTGTCTCCTTTTGCTGTGAGAATGAAAATTAGGCTTACACTAAAGCAAGATTCTGTCAGAAACAAATACTTCCACCTGACAAAACCTGTAATTAAATTCTTAAATGAAAATAATGAGCTGAAAGTATTTAAAAATTTGCCTTTTTTAAGTGTGAAGAACATCATTTTGGGTACAACTAAATTAAAATTCATTTAGTATAGAAGATTGCATTTCTTTTGTAATGTAAGTAATTGTGTTCCATACTCAACCAAACTTAAATTACAAAGCAAAAAGTGGAATTAAATTTCCATACCCTGTTGCATTGATTGTGTGTGTGTGTGTGTGTGTGTGTGTGTGTGTGTGTGAGAGAGAGAGAGAGAGAGAGAGAGAGAGAGAGAGAGAGAGAGAATAAAACAGCATTTGAAGAAGCAGTGGAAAACCAGTCTGTAATCATACTTGTTTTGGAAAAGTAACAGCTTCCGGTATTTGTTTAATAACTCCCCATTTCATTAACTTTCAGTTATTCTGTGGCTGCATATAGCATGCACAGTCAGCAGAAACATTTAATAACAACCTTTCTCTAACATTCCAAAGGAAGAATCATCAATCTATCAGTTCAAGAAAATATTTACTCAACTTACTCTGTGTAATTCTGCTATACATAACAGCATGTTCAGAGGGTCTCACAAAGTGCAGTAGCAAGATATTTTATTCATATCATATAATATTTCTCCATGTGATCAGAAACAGAATAAGACCACCTCTGCTTCTTTCTTGGATGTGAATGAGGTCTTGATGGATTAGGGTCCCTCATCAAAAACAGTTTCATGTGCTACATCTATTATTTCCAGAAAAGATTATCAGAAACCATGCTTTAAGCATAGGTAGACATTTTTGATTTATAGCCAAATGAATGAGGCCATCATACTCTTTTGTTTCTCAGAAAGCAAAATAGAAAACACTGCAATTTGGATTCGTAGTTTATTACATGGGAACAAACAAATAATTCTTTTAAAACTCTGGGAAATAATCCTATTTGCCTGGAGTTCATAACATATGCCTGAAAAAGAGTTGTTTTTAACTTAATCCAGATTATGCTGACCCAGTGTATACTGACATTTACCGAGCTTTGGTCTTATTCTCATGCTCTTTAATGAGATCCATAACACTTGCGCATCCACTCACTCAAATTGAAAAAGCAACCCTATAGCCTTTGGTTTTCAGTATCTATATGAGTTATGCAAAACTCAGATGCTCTGCCTCGTCCAAAAGCAGGCTCTTGCTTTTTGTTTTACAAACTGATCTCTATGCAAGAGGCTGTTTCAATAACTTCCCCTTCTTAGTTGTATCTTTCTTCAAAAATTTCCCGATGATTAATAAAAATCAGTATAAAGGAAATGTTTTCCAAAATATATTTTACTGAAACTCCTCTGATCAGTTATAGACAGTTCTATCTGAAAATGAAATCTGAAGCTTTGAATCCTGTGCAGCTTGTAAGTGCTTCAGTAGTTAGTTTTCTGGGCCACGCTTACATTAGGAAGAAAACCTTCAAAGCTCCTTTGTACGTCCTTTATATGGCATTTCAAGTATCCTCGTAAATTCTATTGTTGAGATAAATACGCTTGAGACGCTATCGTCCTCCATCTTACATACTCTAAGGCAAGGCATAATAACTCAAAAAAATTTATTGCTTCTAGCAGTGGAATTCCAATGAAAGTGAATGCAATTGTATAATATATTCAAGTAGTTATTTCAATTTACAAATACTCTCATATCACTTAGAATAATGTCTTTTTAAAATTTATTTTTAATTCTGCTGATTATAACGGAGTTAATTCCTATACAAATACTGATTTTTTTTTTTTTTTTTTTTTTTTTTCAGTCAGTACTTGACAATGATCTCAGTTAAAAAAACATATTTATTTTTTAGCACAGAGTTAGAGATTATATTCAGGCTTACCTATTTCTTAACCTGGATACTTTTCTATCCTTATATATGATAAAAATCTTGAAAATGCTTCCTGAAGAACAGCTAAATTAAACAACGTTTCTGTGCACAGATGAAGTTCAGCCCTAGGTCTCATCACCCAGTTTCAGTTATTGAAGCTTCCTTTACAGTAGGAACAGATTCGAGATGGGTCACTGCTAAAACTGATTTCCTACACTTCTGTCCACCTTACTTGTCTGTTTTTTTTTGTTTTTGTTTTTGTTTTTTTAAACTCATCTCCTTTCCAAGGACAGAATACCAGAATAATATCTTGCTTACTACCAAGACCTTTCAACGTTTTTCAATTCTTTTGAGAAGTAACAATCAGAATAATAGATATTTCTAAAGCATTATGTATTGCATGAAACAGGAAGAGGATAAAAGAAACCCTAAGATTCAGTAACGTATCATTCATTTTAAATGGCAGTGGCTTCCTTCAAAGTTTTCTTGTTTTTACCCCTAGATTTACTTCTTAGTGGCAGAAAAGTAGTAACGGTTCACAAAGTATTTTTTAAAGAATAACTTGAGTTTAATAAAGTTGTTCAATATACTCATAACATTATTAGAACCAGCATTTAAGGATTGTAAAAAGGAATCTTCAAAGTGCTCAGCTTATGAGATTTGCAAAATTAACTTCGTAATTGCAGTACGCACCAAAATACTGTGCTGATAGGCATTTTCCAACCGAATGGAGTTCATTCCTAGCATTAAATATTACGTAGCCTGACTCTGATAATTTCGGTTTACCCGCGGATGGGTTTTATAATAGAAACAGATTTCCCAGTTATTTCTTCTAGACAATAATGTCAAACTACTCCACCGATTGCATATTGTCAGCCTGCTCATTTTAATATGTTTTAATTTTATTAATCTTGTTTTGAGAACTGAATTTTGAAGGATAAATCCTGTTTACACAAACTAGAAGTCTTTTTCTATTAAGAGTCACATTAGATGTTCGGAGGAAATTCTTTAATCAGAGGGTGGGGAGGAACTGACACAGATTGCCCAGAGAAGCCGTGGGTGCCCTGTTTCTGGAGGTGCATAGGGGCTGGTTGGATGTGGCCCTGGGCAGCCTGACCTGGTGGGTGGCAGCCCTGCCCATGGCAGGGGGTTGAAACTGGATGATCTTTGAAGGTCCCTTCCAAACCATAATATTCTGTGATTTTATGACATCAAAGGGCAGACACTAGCAAATCAAGAATTAGATGCCTCTGAAATGTGACTGACTGGTATTTCTAAAGCTTTTTCTTTCTGTAACTCAACACACTAGCATGCCTACCATGTAAGGATGCCTGCCAAACGTTAAGTGGCTCAGGAGTTTATCTCTAAATGAATATACATATATATCCACATACAAAATTTTTCATGTTTAAATCTCACAGTTTTTAAAGATGTTAGAAGCTTGGAAAGAATTTAATACAGAGCACAATACAGAGTGGGGAAACCTTTCAATGCCTATTTTAATTAGCTAGTTAGTTCAGTTCATACCTATTTTATGGCTTGATACATAACATTAACAGTTCATTACATGACTACCTGCTTACTGAACTTCAGACAGGGAGAACCTCTAGATTTAAATATTCACAGTGTTATCTTGTCTGCTTAGGTTTTAGCTTGCAGGTATAACAATTGAAATTCACATAACTAACTTGCCATCACCTTGGAAATCTTTTCTCCTTCACACTTTGCAAGGGAAAAATTCAGTGTATTTTTATTCCAATTGAAATCTTTATCGAAACATGCTTCTCGTAGATCCTAAGATGTATTTCTGTTACCAGATAAAATTAACCGAACGTACTTGAAAGCAACTTACTACAATTATTGCAATTTTTATTATATTATCCCTTTGCTTTTTATCATATTGCCTAAATTAGCTAGTGAAATAAATTAATAAACAATACATTGCAGTGAACTTATTTTATTAAAGTTATTTATTTTTTATTTCATAGCAGCAGCATCTTGAAAAGAGGTGGAAATGGAAAAATTCAGTAATCAAGTATGGCATACCTAGTAGGTATAATCTCTACTGCAGCTTGTTTTTCTTTTCTGTCTGCAAATTAGTCCCCTTCCACAAGGGAAATTGATTCCAATTTAACAGTACTAAAAAGCCTCTTGATGTTCCTGTCTGGACACCCTCCAGTCTTTGAGGGAATTATATCATGTGTATGGCTGTTTTCCAGCTTCTTCCTTCTTTCTTTAACTATCATATTCAAAAAAGATCTTTCCATTACTTGTAAGCCTTTGGAAGCAGAACAGATAATTAACTATCACTTTCTTTGATGCTAACTTTAGAATATTTCTGCTATCTTAGTTTGCATTCAGATTTGGGTCATTTAAACAAAACATACGAACAACTTCTAAAAACATATTTGATTTTTTTTATGATATATGAGAAAATGAAGAGACAAAGCTCTCAGTACTTAATCTACTTATTAAGTAAAATGTAATTTAAACAATACATCAGTAATTCTCATGAGAGTTTCTATTTTTTGCATTATACAAGATGGAAAGAAAAATCAGATCATGATCTGTCAATAATGCAACATTTTTTCAGTAGATTGAACACAATCAAATAAAATCTTCAGAAAAAAATTACGTTTGAATTGAAATATTTCATAGTTTGTGTAAGTCATGAGGCTTTTCCATCTTAAACTCACTAGTGTAAACAAACATACTTTATTAAGTGTACCTATAAACCTGAGACCACATAAATATGTGACTGAATTTTTAATCTTATCAAGATCTTCACTAGTTTGCTAGGTTTCAATCAACAGAATAGTTGATGCATTGTTTTTGCTTTGACTTGGAACTGTAACTACTAGAATAATGTAAGCATGAGGGTTCTTGAAGTAGAGAAAGAAAAAAGAAGGCTTAGGGTTTGTTCTCCTGCCTTTTTGTTTCCTCCTCCAAAACATGCTTCTTAGGTATCGTATAATCAAAGACTATTAGGATGTTATAATCACAAAATAAACAAGAGAGTTAGGCAAAGCAGACTATGATAACAAAAGAGAAAAAATAGAAGGCTTACCCCTATCCTGGGCTCACTCACAAAACACCAGCAGAGCAGATCTCCAGAAGAAATCCTTCCCCACTGGTAGCCAGCTCTTAAATAGGTCTAGGAATTGCCTTCACCTGTGCTCCTCTGGCTGACTCACTGCCCACCTCAGGTGATCAATCAGAGGTTCAGGCCGTGACTCAGGAGTTCCCATACAGGTACGCACAGCATAACCTCCATACCTAAACGTTATGAGGATCTGATGCATGCTTTCATTTACACACACAAGTCACCTTCAGAATATTTATTTTAGCCACTACTGAATGTAAGAAATACAGTACCATGAATGAATAATCCAAGTAAGAGTAGACAGCTCTGGATACTTACTGGGAGGAAAAAAAAAAAAAAAGAAAAAAAAAAGAAAAAAAGAGCTGTTCGTATGGAAGAGATATCAGAATAAAAGATTCCACTGACCTAGTCTGACTGCAAAATTTGAAGTCACAATAGCTGGGCAAAGTCCATCATTTTATAAAGGGTGGTGCAGTGAGATAATCAAAGGTGAAAATATCCATTGTTACCCAGATGAAAGCTAGCTCTCTTCAGTCTAGATCTGTTGACTCCTAAGGTTTAAGCATAATTTATGTCAGTTCTCAGACTCTTTAATTTCCTTGAGAAAGTCAGCAGGGGCATGAAAACCATGAATTAGTAAAATGAATACTTTTCAGCCTGTTCCATATCCACCTTATAGCTAGGTAGAGCTTTACAGATGTTTATCTTCAGCACCCAGGACACTGACTCTATAACTACCTAGTTGTCTCACATATTTCTTAAATTTTCCCCACAGAACTACTCTTATGCTAAACTCTAGTTTATTTCCACCTATCTTTTTCTTTATGTCCTTAACCTTCTTCTTTTTTAATTATTTTTCTTTATCTCCTCAACTATTTCTTGACTGCATTACTGTATCTGTAGAATTGATAACTCATTGAATTATTTTCGCAGAATCCTAACATTATTTCAGAATGATAACAAAGTAGAATAAGAAGGACCTTAAAAATCATCTAGGAGGTATGTTAAATAACAGTACAAAAAGTTTGTAAAAACCCGCAGTCTCTGATGGACGTCGATGACATCAGTAAGAACGATTTCTAGTTGCAAAAAAAGGAAACAAAATCTCCTAAGAAATATTAATTCATGTTTGAGGGTAAAGTAAGTTCCGACTAACTTCAGCATAGCTTATTCTTGTAGATTACAGCAATAAAATCTTGTTTTCCATTTTCCTTTTTTTCCATTTTCCTTCAGACAGAACTTTTTCACTTTTTTATACTTGTGGTTTTTTTTTCTCCCTAGAACTACTCAAAAACCAGTTATATTTTCATAGTGTTAGTTGAGTCTTTCAAAATTCCTTCATAGAGAAAAATAAACACAGTATGCATAGTGGCTATTCCACTTTCTAGAATGGAACTTATTTAGGACCTTTCTTAGATAACCAAAGATTTAGATCAATTTAATAGCTTTCTAGACAGTAGCTCAACAGTGCAATATTTCAGGGAATATTTTTCTACCTTTTTTAGTTTCACACATAGAACATAATGTATGTATATCATGGCCAATAGTGGTGCAAGGATCATTTTTTAATACATTAATTAAATTTTAAAAAAACAGCATAGAATATTTGAATAATAAATACATGATTGCGTTGTTGATTTCCAGTGATTAAAAAGAAAAGAACACTTTCATGTCAAGCAGAATATACCCAACACATTAAATAATCAAGAATGCTTTTTCCCATCTTCTTAGGCTCAAAGCTTTTCTTACCATGGTTAAAGTCCAGATAGTCTCCTGTTGAGCATCTTGCTGTGCTTTGCAGAATTGCAGTTCATCCCTGATGCTGGTAATTACTGCCATGTTAAAGGACTGTTCCCAGTGATGTGTCTTCTCACTACAATGACCAGGGCAGTTGAAATAACATGGAAAAACCCCACTTCAACTTACAAAGGGCATTACATAGAACTAGATGTTCTCATGTAGTAAAGGAATTACGCTTCCAAGCTGGACTGGCATTAAAAAAAAGTCCTTTTGCTTCCACCAAAAGGAACCATACCCAGTAAGACTTACACCAATAGGTGCTACAGGTTGCAGAGGTATGTGCCCTCAGCTTATGACTCTGGTATCAAAGGTGAACAGTTCTCTCTTCACCTCTTTCAAGTCTGATGCATTTTAAAATATTTCTACTGTGTGAGGAGCATGTATTGCACTTAGTGACCTATAGAACTTCAAATAAAATTTTAATACTTTCCTCACATTCTTTTTTTCCTTCTAATTCATGCTACATATCAAATTTCCATCCACACTGTGGTACAAGCTCTGTGCATTGTATGTTTCTTTTTTTGACACCAAGGAGCGTCTCATCAGTTTTTCCAGGAGGATAGGTATCAATTCAAGACCTCCTGGAAAAAGAAGATAATAAAAATCTGCCAAGTTGCTGGTTAGTTAAAAGGCTTGCTTTTAGTGAGATGAGTGGTGGAAATATGTGATTACAAATTTTTAATCTTCTGTTCATATAAATATATGGATTAGGAATGTATTTTTAAGGTAAAGCTTAATTGCCCATTGTAGCAAGTATATTATGACATTAGTGGCAAAAATCAGGGCACAGCTCTTCTTCTTCAAACAGCTTGGAGAGTGGTCCGGACTCTGATGAAACAGCCACAGAGATGGTGCAGAATAACAATTCATAATTTCCTATGAAGAGGAAAGAGACAATACAGTGGTTCAAACAACATCACTCAAAATAATATTATATTGTTAATTAAACATCAGTGTATAATCTGAAAAGATGCCTATTTTTAGATGGTAAAGAGAAGTCAACCAGGGAAATGCAGTACTTCTTTCCTGTTCTGAGTACAAATTACTTAATTTATTCTGAATTTTGGACATTTGTCCTGAAAACTACAGTGTGATAGCCTGCACTTAAACAATTAATCTGCCTTTCTTTATAAAAGCATAAAAAACATGTGTCCTTGAAAAACAAAACAAATCAGAATGCAAATTAAAAAAAAAAAAAGACAAGTAACACAAAATCTTTAAACTTTAGTAATGTAGAGAAATTGAATCCTGTAATGAAAGTGATTCCATAACAAGCTTCTAAATATCCTACAAATTCATACTGGGGCTGTGCCAAATCACACATACTGCTTGTGCATGAATTGATCCTAACTGAAAAGCTCTTAATACTGGTAGCAATAAGTGGTATACAAACTCAGAGAACATTATTTCTCTTAAGAAACATCTGGAATAATGATAGCATTATAGATTCCTCTTTGTCCTCATATTTCACAGGTTGGCAAAAGAAAAGCTTATCAAAAAAGAAAAAAATTAAGAAAAGTAACAATTTGTACTGGATTGAAATAATCTCCTCAGCAGTGGTAAATTCCTCCCACTAAGAAAAGAACTTCAGCAAAATCAGCTTATTAGTGATTTTGTCGTATGGACTGAATTTCCATCAACAAATAGAAAACATTTTTAAAATTTCAGGCCCAATCCTTCTGTCCAGGCTCTTTCAGTTCAAGAGGTTCATTTACTTTAATGGGCTCTTCCCATCCCCCAGCTGATTACATACTAAATGATATAGTTTATTTTTGAAGGCTAGTTTGGTCATACACTTAAAACAAAATGATAGGCATCTCTAATTGCTGGCAACAGACAAAAAAGACAAAAACCTTATCAGCTAATGCTAAGGAATACCACCTATGGCCTATCATAAATACATGAGTAGAAAGGTAGAATTTCTTACATGATTTTTTTGTACTTTCATGTTGCAGCACTACTTATATAGCAGTCCAACATTTTCTCAAGTTATATGGAAAAAAGAGCCAGGTCTCACTAAGCATGTTTTATTTGACTATTGTAACTGCTTTTTAGGACTTCGAAGGCTTTAAACCTTCAACCCTACCAATGCCACTTAGCTTTCATCTATGTAGCTTTCATCTGCGTAACAGCTGACCTGTTAAATCACAGCTGTCTGTAATAGCACATTTGAAATATGACGAGGTTACTGTCCTAATGACAATGAGCCTTTATATGTGAAAAGCATTTAAAACTTTAGAGAGATCAAGAATGAGTGCTTTTTCTTTCTCTGTACAGCTTCAAAGAAAACCTTTGCAGACTAATAGTTCAAGGGTGCTATTAGGCAGTTTCTCTCATTTGAACAAAAAGGAGTGCTCTAACTCAATTCTTCTTCTTGCTACAATCTAATCTTTCATTTTAACTTAGTAAAATAAATGGTTCTCATTGGGTACAGAATTTATACACATGCTGCTTATGATACCATTTAAAGACAGAACATTGGGCGACACGTTGCAAGGAGTTATTAGTAGGTATCAGGACGAAGAATCATACTGTAACTACCATAGTGACATCACTGATTTATTTAAACAATAATATCAGCATTATTTTTTTGCCTTTTTATCTCTGTATTATAACCTACTTCCTATTATACTTCTTATTATTTATCTCAATTCCCACATAAAAAAGTGTTACTAGCTCTTTTGGTGGTCTTCCCAGTTTCAACATTCTGTCTTGATCACTGCTTGAGCCATTGACAATAGCAATAATTTATATGAAAATGAAGCACTGTCAACTACTTGTTGCAAGGCTTTTCTTTCACACTGATTTCCATTAAATGAGAATAAAGAACACCCATATGTTATCAAGAACCTCACAATTTCCCATTGATTTCAAGCTGAGACTTCTGAAATCCATCTCTTAAGTTTTGTTTATTCTTTAGTCAACACTGAACGTCTCATTTTTTTTTCCTAGTTGTATGTACAGAACAAAAGAAAGGAGAAACTGTAAATGAAATTTCCAAGGAAAAGAAAGCAGTCAGAGTTGTGCCATTTTGGAAACCAGAGTACCAATAATTGTTAAATAGATTTGCAGATCTGATATTAGATAGGAGATGAAATGCAAGAAACTGTGAAATTAAGTACTCAATAACAAAGTCTTACAAGCTACTTCTCTTTAAGACACTTGCTATGCAGCAAAAACCTGGGTAATGTACTCTCCCAGTTCTTGTCTTCTGTGCCTGTACACACTACTATCTTGTTCCTTAGATGTGTTCACAGATGATCACTTTCTTTCTAAATTCAAGTTGTTAGTTTCTTCAATTTTCTTAAAAACTGATCTTTGTTCTGTGCAACGTCAGACAAGAGGAGAAAGCACCTCTGTTCATCTTGAATATCTCCTCTAGTGTGGTCTCAATCCCAAAGGCTCACTTCTAGGAGCACGCTACAGGAGTTGCTTTGCCTGTGTACAGCATTTTTGTTTCTTTTCTGCACCCTTTCTCTGTACAGGAGTAGTAACAACGAAGTAAACACATAAAGAATTCTGGTAAATACAGGCCCTAAAGTCATTCTTCTCTTCAGGCTGGAGATAGAAGTATACTTATTGTGAACATCAAGAAGAATAGGTAACTTCAGACCTGTGGGAAAATGGAAATTAATGAAAAATACTGCATTTTTTTCTTCCTTAAAAATCTTTGCCAAATATTTGGCATATACATAAATATTTGCCAAAAAACTTATAAGGTAATAGACTGAGGGTTTTGAATAAAGCACTTAGCTGATTATAAAAAAGAAACAAGTACTTTATACACTACTGAAGTATATGGTAGACACGCTTTAACACATTTCAGCAGAACATACATTTCTTAGACACAGCGCTCCTCAAAGTTGCCAGGTTTGCCCATTGATCTTAGCACTTCCAGTGATTTCAAGACTTTATGAAGACCATGTTTCCAATCCTTCAAAAGGGAAGATAAAGCATTCTATGTTTCATTAGATTTTATCCTTTCCTCCTCTTTCCCTTTCCATACAATCCTGAGCAAAACACGTAAGAAAGGACACTGAACTCACCCTCCCCACTACCGGTATTTTCACCTGAGCTGGGGAAAGCTATGCTCTTTCTTCACCTTAAAGGGGGCTAACAGAGGTGACACAAGTGTTTCAGTACCTAGCTCTTCATCTTCTTTCCTCTATGCTCAACATGCATCATCCCAACACCACATTGTGGATAGGCAAGCCACCCAAAATCTGGAAACCACTCAGTACCAAAACCATCCTTCTACCCTTTTTAATATGTATTTCATTTCCTATGTGATAAGAAACGCCATGCTTCAGATTTAGTTTAATATAAAACACATTTCTAGTGATTCAGGAGTGTGGTACCCACAGTTTTACATCACTTCACCAGAGGCTGGTTTTCCTCCTATTGAAGACAATAGCAAAAGTCTTGTAACAAAAAGAGAAACTGCTGGAAAATGAACATGAACTATATCCTTTCAACATTTTCTCTGCCTAATGGAGTACAGTAAAGCTTTTCTACATAACTTCTGAATAAAACTTTATGAGATTTTGTTAATAAAGTTTCATTTAATACTTCTTTGAGATTTCTGGTTAAAAACAAAATCTGATTCATGCTTAACAAAAGAGAACAATAACTCTGGGTGTGAGGGAAGTCGAGAATTCAGATAATGGCTATGGTTTCTGGATAAACTGCTTTGGTAACATTAGCGTTATTCTTGCTTACCACAGCTTTCGACCCCAGGAGACAGTGCTCTTCCAAGTAATTTTCTTTTTTTTCTTTTTCTTTTTTTTTTTTTTTTTAAATTATGTGTGGCATAATAATGTGGCATATGGCTCCTTAATATAATAATGACAAAACAGTAGTTTTCAGTAGTTTTCACTAAACGTTTTTAGTGGCTGGACACAACTGAGACAACATGAAAACCTCATTGCAGGCACATATCTTACCTTTGTTATGAATGAACTTCAGTTTTGCAGCAAGGAAAATCCTTGGATCTTCCTCTGGGTATCTGCTAGACCTGGTTTCCCAAGAGCAAAAAGCTCATACAGGTTGGAAAACGGGAAGACAGTAATAATGTACTAAAGCCCAGTCTGAACAATTTATAAAGACACCACACTTTAAATGATACTATTATCATATATGCAATATTATTACTATTATTATTATTATTATTATTATTATTATTATTGTGCTCCCAATACCAATTCTAAATAAAAAAATCTACTCGTGCTGGTTTGGCTTGGATGTTTGAAAGTCAGCAAAACAGAAATTGAAGATGTTAACATAATTTTTGTTTTGGAAATTTTTGATTTCTTGATCCATGAAGGGTCATATCCTCGCTTCATAGTCAATCAGTGGAAGTCTATTATGATAATCAAGAATTTGTTACTGAAATAAGTTTGATCAAATGAGCTCAAAGCCAAAAGATGGAGTTTTGCTAAGCTGTTCATGCCCTGTCTTTTCATCATATGGATTTTTCTGGAACTTTTTTTCTCATAGGATGCAAATGCTTTTAGAGTCTGTTTATTATGGTAAAGTATTTTATATAATAGATACATATATTGTATATAGTATGGTATAAAATAATGTATTACGTACAGTAAAATATAAGCCTAAGCAGTTAAGCTTAGTAGATGTAGTATGGTAAAGTAGAAAGAATTATCCAACATCAGTGCCTTGGTTACATAACAAGGTAACCCATCTATTTTCTTTAGTGATTGCTATTACTAATTTTTATTGTTACTATAGGAGACCCACAACAACTTTCCCAGCAGTGTTACCTACATAGGACTTGATTATAATGAAGTGATTTGGAATCCACAAAGAGAGAGGTCACCCTACAAATAAGGATGGAGATAATCACATTTTCCAAAGGGATTTGTTAATTCACATTTGGCCAAGACATTAAAAGCAATTATGATATTAAGCTCTTATGGATATTAAAGAGGGTCGTTGTGGGTAAATAAACATGCATTATAATAGAAGCTTTTTAAAAATTGAAATTTATTCTACAGCTGATCTCCAACAAACCATAGAATTCCAAATGCCAAGGAAATTTGAATTCTCCTGCTAAACTTCTAAATTTTACTGTTAAACTTTAACAAAGACTAACTAGGTAAACATAACAAATATGGTCCTTTTAATAAGAATTATGTGATAACAGCCCCTGACCAACAAAATAATCACCTTTAAGAATAATAAATAGTGCTATAGAAATCAATAGACATTCTCATAAAAGTAAATTACCTTAAGTATTTGTTTAGATCTTATGAATAATTTGGTCTTCACTTTTTATTTGAAAAGTATATTCATTATAGCAATCTATAGTGAGTGAAGGAGATAAATTATTAAAAAAGGAATCAGCAAATAACTGATACTACTTTCTGCAGCTGCACATTAACAAATCCAATGTGTATCATTTACTACCTTCAGACGCTAGGAAAATTCAGAGTGAGGTCTTGGTACTATTATTGTGCTTTGCTAAATTTCTGCAGCCATAAAATAAATCCACCTTCTATGGTCATGAATAAAAGGTTAATATTAAGCTAATAATAGAAATGCATAAGATTCCTGAATAATAGTCATGAAACACCCAAAGAAAACCTGTATTTAACCTGTATATATATGTATATAGAATAAAAACATGACTAAGGTGTTGTTATCCTTTCAACAACCACTCCATTTACAAAGAGTTATTACAAAGATAGATAGTATAAGCTCATATACATGGATCTACCTTCTTTCCTCTCAACATGGTCTTTGCTTTTATTTTTCAGATACATTGTTCAGTGGAGGTAACTATGTTTTCTAAGTAAAAAGTTTTCTTTCTGGAATAATTAGGAAAGAATGGAAAAAGGAACACATGATGAGGCCATTTACTAATAATCATAAAATGCTTTGGTTGGCACAGGATGGTTGACAAATGGAAATTAATTACATTTAGAATGAATAGAAATAGAAATATTTTGTTTCTGGAGTAAGTAGCAAGTGAACTGTAATACATCATTGTATGGAGACAGACATCATTTGCAATGCTGACTCTCACTGAGTTTCACCACTGCAAAACCTGCCTTTTTCTTTAAATTATCCCTCCAAAAATCCATAGATGCAATAGAAACAATGAAAACTAATAAATTCCTATAGGTATGGTGATATTTGATAAATAAATTACAATCACAAGGATAATGCTGCAGCTGCTTCCAAGAAAAGAGATTTGGTAAACTCTCCCACAACCTGAAAAAGTGCTGAAAAGTTATTAGAGGATGCAGAATTACAGTTTGCCCAAGCACTGCTGAGAGTAGGATGGACAGATTAGAGCCACTTCATTTTTGAAGGAATCATACCTCCATTAGAGATCCCTCTTAAGCATAACATATATGTTTCACTAGAAAAACAATTTTCCACTTAAGTCAAGAGGAAAAGTTACATACAATAACATAACTTCTCTCTAAATATTTTAAATATCCTGTAATTAAAATTCTCACTTAATTGAGAGGGCAATGGCACAAACTTGGATCAAAATGTTAAAGAATAAAATGAAGTATAACCAACATTTTTACAGTTGCTGACAAACAATAAGTATTGCTTTCCAATTCTGAAGCTCAACATACTAGCAAAAAGAAATGGAAAGGTCATTTAAATTCTTGTTACTGAATTAAGCTTTCTCTCAGGTACTAAGATTTTTTTGTTGCTGTTGTTTGTTAAAAAAAAAACAACAACAAAAGCAAAACAAAACACCCAATAACTTGTTAATAAGCCAGAAACAGAAGACATCTTACTTGAGCAAGAAGTCCTCTCATCCAGGTCTTGAAGTCTGCATTAGTGCAGTCAAGTAATAGTGATGTGTTTTTGCCCTCTCTGTGCCAAGATGAACACTTTGGATGTAGAGAGAAATTCCTAAATACCTTTAAAACAACTTTAATTTCCTTCCCACTTTATGTTTATCCATGGAATTCACTCTTGTAAACTCTAAGAGTCAAATCTAACCAAATAGTTTCTAGAAAAACAAACAAACAAACAAAAAAAAAAACAAGTAAAAAAGCCACTCTTGTAACGTAGAAAGGTTTCTTGCTTGCATCATTGCATCATTTGCATCATTGATAAGACAAACTATGTCGAATGTGAAGATTTAAGTAAGGAATATAAAGTGTGATGTCTAAATCACATAGCATATGTGACTAAGTGCTGCAAGGAAGGAAAAAAATTGGTCCTGTAGTGTAGTCCTCAGATGCTGTACAAAACAGGTACTGGAGTCAAATCTTCATAACATTTTTGGATAAAATGTGAGTTTAGAAACTATAAATGCAAAAGTAGAGCAGGAGCTATTAGTATGTGGAAAAATATTTCAGTACTCATTTCTAGCACCTCCATGAATAACTTTCATTAGTCTTCTTATCCTACTACACAGACCAAAGGTGAAAGACTTCTCCCCATTAACTCAGACAGAATATAGCTCTCTTAGTAACAGATGTGCTCTTGCAACTCCTGAAACAGCCTCCCTCACATCATCTTCCCTTACTCCACTTGTAGGTACAAATTGTCAGGAACATCTTTTTGTCTTCTAACAAGGAAGGAGGCAATGCTCTTATTTTATAGCAAAGTTGTATTAAAAATTCGATCTGTTTTCCAACTGAAGCCCTTAGTGCAGCTCACAGCAACAATTCTTCCCTTACAGTTAGCATCTACAATGGCATACCACCCACTAGCTTCTGGATTATCCAGCTTGAAAAGCTTTGACTGTACTTCCTCAAAAAACAATATGACATTTGGAGTCGAGAAAGTTGAAAAAGCAAGAACTCTCCTTAGAGACAAGTCTCTCTCTTGCTTTTGGGTTGCAACTAGAAAATTTCAAAGTCTCTTGATACCAGACCTACCTTCCCCTTTTCTTCCTTTTTAATATTATTGTCTCTCTTTTAATTATAGTAGCACCAAGAGACCCCAAATGCAATCAGTGACTCATTCTGCCAGTCTCTGTGAAGACATATGGTATGAGACAGTCCTCACCCTGAAGAGCTTACAGTTTAAATAGACAAGACAATAATGAGACATATTAGCATTATTATCACATTGTCCCAGGTGGGAAATTGAGTCACAAAGATGAAAAGCAACATGTTCAAAATCACATCTACACCATACAGTGAAGGATGGTTCAGTCCTCTCTAAATTAACAAGTGTTTAAGATGATACATTGGAAAGGAGTGCTGACTTGTCAGTTTCAGTCCAGAAGACTTGCACCATCTTGGCTGAGATTACAAGCCCAGAAAGCGTTGCATTCTGTGCTCTTACAATACCTCCAAGTCAAACATCTGTACTACAGTTCCATTCCTGTTCAGTCTGGGGGAACATGCATAGATTCTCTTGGAAAGTACGTAGTCTAGACATGGAAATTCTTAAACACCCAGTTCAGTGGATTTCTTTAAAACTTACCTTTATTTGTTTTATTAACTTACTTACCCCCAGAGTGGGAACATGGCCTTGATTATAGATGTACTTTCTCCACAGACTACAGAGCATGGGAAGAAACCTCTCATTTTTCATAGCAGTAAAAATCTGAAGGTGAAGCCAAGTAGTGTGTGGCACATCGGGTTTTTCATGCCAGCCTGGGAGAACTGTCTAAAATGAACAATATTATAAATATTTGGAAAAGAATACAGTAAGTTAAAGAACAAGATATGATAGAATATAGCTTTAATTTCTCTGGAGAAAAAAATATATTTGTGAAATTATTTCATTTATAAAATTTTCAATTCTTATTCTTCAATTTTGAAGCCACTCGACACCGAAATACACAGTTACATTAACCTCCCTGAAAAAATCTATCACTTCTTTGCGACATCTGTATAGTTGCATGTAAAATTTCATTTATTTTATCAAGAAATTCATCAGTAATCCTGAGCTTTGTAAAATTTAATTATTTATTTATTTTTATTTTTTTCAGATCTAGCGGAACAATGTATATCTTGTCTCAAGCTGTTCTTGTCAGGACAATTTTCTAATCGTTGAGGTTACCTAGTAAACATTCGTAATAATCTTCAGTAGTTTTCCATTCTGTTTTTGAAGCATAAATATACATTCATAATTTCTTTTGGAATTACGAAATAAGTTCCATCTCCTTCCTTCAATAACTCCCCAAGCCTCCATTCCCCCCCAAAAAATGAAGGGAAACTCTTTTACCACTTATTACATCTTGTGAATTTCATTCCTGTCCATATATGCTATTTTATTTTTGTCTTACTAAAAAAAAAAATAAGTGTAAAGTGTATGATTACTGCTGCTTATACTATCAAACAAGTGGAGATACTTAGTAGTATATTTATCTGTAATTTTTCTCTCCATTCAAAATTTTGTTCAAAAAATATCACCCACCAAGCTGGCAGGTAATACATTTTTATTTTAATTATTTCCTTCTCAAGCACACATTAAAAGTTTAGATAAATTGTAAATATTGTACATAAAGAAAATGTCTGTTTCTTTGAAGAGCTGGTTTCTCTGCAGAGGCAAAATTGAAAAACAAAGGACAAGAAGAAATCTCTTGAGCAAGGGCCATGCCACAGCACAGATTTATTGTACATAAAATCTAGATCAATTGTAACAATAAAATAATAATAATAATAATAATAATTTTCCTTTAACTTTTGTCTTATGGTAGCATCTCTGACTTTGTAAAATGAATGCTAATTTTCAAATTTTGAAATTAAAATTGTTACTTCTTATTCCTTACCTGTAAGACCATTTATTTCCACAACTCGAATCTGAATCACTGAGATTAGATTGCATATTACTTACTTACCTGAAACAGTAACTAAATGTCAGTTCATCAATCAACTCTCACAAAAGTCTGTGTGAGGTGTAGAATGACATACTTTTTCAGATTAGAAACATGAGGGAAAAATATTTTATGCAAGCATACTAAAACCAGCCCTGTTTTCCAAGTTTCCTGATTTAGTAAATCTGTACATTGTGTGGAACAGTTACAGTTTCCAGATGTCACTTATTATTTATACTCGGTGGTGTACTGAAAGGTTTTGTAGGAATGTAGAAGAGAATATGGGTGCTTTGAATCAATTACAATTGAGAAATGCTCATACTAATAACTCGTGATGAAGTCCTGCTTCAATAAGAATTTTCCCCATGTTCTTTCATATAGACTTTTACATTCACTGAGTATTCACGTTATCTCTAGAATCATTTGCATATTTATCTAATATTTAAGGAGGTATATGATGGCCTCTAGTGGTGCATATCAGCATAAAAATGCTGAACTGCTGGTTTATTTCCCCAGCACTTTAAAGTTAATATAAAGCAAAAAACAAATGTACATCTGAATTGGATCTTCTAAATGAGACAAACAGCAGAATATGACACACAGCAGAGAATGTGAAGGTTTCATCACTTTTTGTTTACTAAAAAAGAAAAAACTGAAAAAAAAATTCATTCAGTCAATACTACTGTATTAAAAAAAAAATAATAATAAAAAACATTCCAAACCTTCACAATTTCAATGTTTTTTCTCCCTTGGGTTTTGATTACAGAACACAGCTAAAATTTAGTCTGCTAATACTATCAGTCAGTACACGAATGGGGATAGGACAGATACTGAATAGGATAAAATCCATTTACATTTCCACAGAGAAGAGCCTTATGGAGTAGATTCTTTTTTTCACCCTGAATTAATCCATCACATTTTAAAGAGCTTCATTACTGCATTGTTGAAATATTTTAAGAGAAAGACAGTTCTTGGTACATTTATTACTAATAGTAAAAACATTCAAATAAAATGTTACCATATTAACTGTTCCCCTTATTACTACTTACGTCAGAGAACTCTAAGAGACTTCACACAGCTGACAGAAAGTATTGTCATTTTAGAAAAGACAGATGAATAATCAACTAAACAATAATATCTTCATCAGCAAGTTAAATATTGAACAGCTATCTATCATAGAATCATGGAAATGCTTATTTTGATAGAAACTTCTAAAATATTTCCTCTTAAATATATTAGACTTGAAATTTTTACTTCTACATAACCAATCCCACTTTTAAATTAAATTTCAACAATTTTAGCAAAAAAATATAAATACTCAAACTTGGTTTGAAGTAGGCAGTAATTTCAGCCTGAAGATTTTTGTGTGTTTTTGTAATAAATATGAGCATTCATAGATACAAGTTCCTTTTTTATGCAACTATGCATACAAAATGTTCATATATATATGAACATTTATTTGGAATAAATACATATATATATATATATATATATATATATATATATATATATATATATGTATTTATTCCAAATTAAGCAGTTCATATTTTTTTCTGGGAAGTTTCTATATCTTACTTTTAAGAATCTGTTGACTAACAAACTCACAAATATTTATATTCAACAGAAGATTAATTTACAAGAAGTTGAAAAGCAGAGCTACTGATCTCAGTCAGCATCCTCTGTAGCTCTGCTTCAAGCAAATTGTCACAAGCTAAGTCACAAGATAGATAATTGCCTTAGCTCATTCCCAAGAAAATTTCAGAGATATAAGAATACAGTAAGGTTATTCAGAGAGCTTCTGTATATATCTTTCTTCCAATCTCTTGCAGCCGCATCTTTCCTTATTCAAGGCTATCTGCAAATTTAGTCCACGTCTTCTGTGGATATAAAGTTGCAGGCAGAAGGACTAATTGTATTTCCTAATCTGAAAGTCACCGCACAAGTATTATAACCCAGATGGAATATGAACATCACAAATCTTTCTCACATGATTTCCACATTTTTGTGAGGGAGGCTGTTCAGGTGCAATACAGGGTCTTTTTACAGCTGCTGCAGTTTAACCCTGCAGACTTTTGAAATCTCAGGAGGGCTAATGTAGAGACATGTCTTGTGAACTGCATTGATTGTCAGTAAGCAAAACATTTTCACATTGGAGCAGAGTAAAAAGTAAGAAAGAAAATGACTAATTGCAGGATAGTTAACTGATTAGGCTTTTATGTGTCTTCTTCTAAGTGCAAGGGTTGAAGCTGCAACATTGTATTACACAATTCTGATAAGTTTTCAAATATGTACAGGTAGTACATGTACCTTATTTCTTGAACATTCTGATATTTCCCAAGATCTTATGAGTTTTCAGCATCTTAATATTTACATACTGCTACACAATCCTCCCCTAAGAACTGTATTCCACAATTCAGGGTTAGTGAACCACATCCACGTTTTTTTTTTGAGCTAAAGTGAGTCAATTAAGAGAAAACCAAGGAACTACCTTTTTTCAAGGGTATTTTCTCTTTCATGCTCTTTAATCCTCTGCCTCCCTCCCTGTTCTACTCTCCTCTCTGTCCTTGGGACCTGGATGCAGAAAACAATGTGAAATATTAACGATAAAGTGATTTTTATTTTCCTTGAGAGAGATTGGACGAGCTACTAAGAAACTCATTGCTAAGAAGCAGAATAAAGTGAGCACCATCATCTGAAGAGCAGTCACCAGCCACTTTCTGAGCAACAGTGATGTTAATGTACAATGCTATATCTTAATTGCCATCTCAATTGGCTACTAAAATGCTGCACCGCACATTAAAATCCCTACCCCACTGATGCACAAATTCTTATCAAATATACAGCCCCTGAAAATTACCTTTCAGCTCACAGGAATGATGCCATGTGAAATGAGCTGTCTTAGCTCCTCTAATTTTTGGCTAAAGAAATAAATTTATTTCTTTTAAATTTTAAATGTACATAATTATGTTGAATGGCATCTTCAGCCAAGGCAAAACAAAAGTAGCATAAGTGTACTTACTGTATGTAGGCCTCAGAAGTCTACAGCAGAGGTACTCTGGACTTATCCAGAAATTTTTTAACAACTTCCAATATAAATACTGTTCTATTTCTTTGGGCAGGGGATGAAGGGAAAACGTAGTAAGAGTGTTTCTGGAAACTTGCAGGTGCAAGCAAGCAAATGAAAATGTAAATGAAGCAATGAAAAGAAAAGATGAAACTTAACACAGAATTAAGTTCTTTGATCCAGACGGTAGGTTTATGGATTACGGTTAGACAAATTCTTTGTCTTATCTTCTGAATACATAGATTTAGGTGTGAACAAGGAAAGAGAGAAAGGTAGATGTGAAAGACAAGGTGGTGTAGCAAGCTCACGTTGCCCTCCCTTAGTCATAGCAGCTCATTAAAAGTCAATTCAAAGGGATATGTGGAATATAGCAAATACACGTTCCAATTGCATAAGCTTCAAAACATAGGCAGGGTCTCTATGTTTTATATATCCAGCCAGCTGAAATTTCTGATTTGAAGGGTAGAAACATGTTTGATAGATGTAAGAATCTTACCTCCTCTTCAGCTCTCCACAGAGATCGTACACTGACTCTGCTACACAGTCCACCCCTGGCAGCCATACCTTCCTGATATGTTTGAAAGGTAGACCTTCCTGACACAGTTTGAAAGGTAGAAGTAGTTATTATTATGTGAAATCAAGTTTCTTCAATGTATTCAGAAGAGCTAATCCATAAACATAGTGTTTTAAGCATTTCTGGGCACCATAGATCTTGCTTCATTTCTTTACCTGGAATCCTGATGTATATCTGCCTAGAGGCCAGAGACTATTGCAGTGTTTGGCTTAGGTCAGACATTATTTATTAGTCTGCTCCAAAGACAGGGTCTCTTGAAGCTGCAGAGCAATAGCCCCAGGGATTCTGCTAGCAAGGCTGTCCTGGAGCCTGAGACGTGGAGGGAAACTTGCAGCAAGCCCAGTGGAGCTGACAGTGCTGGCAGGTTTATTACTGGTTTTTACCTGGTATGCTGACAAGGACATCAGTTTCAACTAAAAATCCAAAAGGACAGAAAGTTCTTATTTGTCAGAGAATTCAGATGTGTGATTTCTCTGATAAAGCATGAAGCCAAATCTTGTTGCCCCTCAAGTGTCCACATGTACAAGCTAGAAACTGCTTGTTAGACAGCTCCACCACAAAAGTGATCCTTCTTTTTATTTATTTATTTAATACCCCTTTCCTTCCCCAACACTCCCAGTCTTTCTATAAACATAAAACTGTTCAGACCTTAAAATTAAAAATGTATCCCAAGCTATTTAAATGTATAGGGTGACAGTTTATATCATCTGCTGCTGGAATTTGCGGATCTCTGTTGTTACAGTTCAGCAAAATTTGGAAAGTGTTTTATAATTAGCTCTTCAAATAGACAAAGTGCTTCTCTGGAACAGAAATGCTCCTCCTTCTACCTCCTTTTAATCTGATACCTTCCGTCATCTCTTAGAAATACAGTAACACATGAGACTACTGGGTGATATTCCAGCATACACAAATGTAGGAGGAAGCTAACGCTAAGACACTACAGTGCTCAAATGAAATGAAAAGTTCTGCTTGGAAAAAATGTTTTGGGATTTTTAACTTTACCTTTTCAAGAAAGGTACTCGTATCTGTAACTTAGCAGGCATTTTCAATTTCTGTCCTTAAGATGTAAATACTTCTGAAATTAGGGAGAAAAAAAAGGAAGAGTCAATCCTGTTCTAAAGAGTCTAATAGGCTTAGAACTGGATTTTCTGTTTCCAGGCACCAGAGCCTTCATTACTTCAGGAAAATACATCTGTTACCATGTATAATGCAGCTGTCAAAGGAGAGACCATATGAACATCCTTTAAAAAGAAAAGTGAAATCGACCTTACCTAGAAACCAACTGAGGCTCTGCAGAAAAGAGCATCATGCTGAATAATGTCCCCCCAAATACATATCACCAACCTCTGCCATTTTTCTTTCTTGTTTTAAATTATTTACTTTAAATAATCAGAGCCACTGCTTTATGCAACAATAGCATGTGCTAGGAAGATACTGCACTGCTGACCTTGGATTTTCCAGCCCATTACTCCTGAGTGGTCTCCACAAGACTGCTACATTGCCACCTGCCACATAACACCTCCTCCAATGACATGAACAAGTCAAACTATTCACATTTCCCCGCGTTGTACCCTGCTGTGTCACAGAACTTTTTCTGTGGATCTGTGAACAGAAAGTGACCGAGGGCTGTGAGTGTGCTAAGGATCTTTCCCACTCCTACACCCTCTTTTGTCACTTATCTGATAGACATTTCAGAAAAAGAGAAAGGAAGATGAACAAAAATACTACTACTTTCATCCTGGTTAAAGGAGCATTTCAAATCAGCAGATGGTGGAAGCTTTACTAAGACATTAAAACCCTACTAAATACTACTAATTAAAATCATTTTTATGAAAGGATCTTAGATATGTGCAAGATGAAGACGCATACACATTCTGAATACTTATGTCCAGAAAAAAAAGGTCAAAACAATGCCCTCATCAACTTTCACATGCAAGCCATACTTGAAGTAATTGGCATAGTTGTTTTCCTTTTTATTTCTACAAAAGCAGCTGACAGACTACCCAGAGACCCTAAAGAAAACTGCCTCAGGGGAAGACAAAAGCTGTCAATGTCAAGATGCAAAGATCTCTCTGTGGAGGAAAACATTCTCAGCAAGCAAAGTTGATACAACCACTGATGTTCAAATATGCTGTTCAAATATGAAACATAGACACTTGGAAAGAGACTACTGCAGTCACACCCATACAGGAAACAGAAGTTTTGGCAAAAAAATTTGGCATGACAAAAAATGCAAACTGAAAGCAAGCATAAGGCCCATGATGGAATTTAGAAACTCTGGCTTGCCATAAAGAGAAGAGCTGATAGGAAAACAAACATGCCTAGTGAACTAAATATAAAAAACATGCTGGCTGGCAACAACAGCCAAGCACTGGCCATTACCAGCAAGTAGTGATGTTATTTGAATCAAATGTAAAGGGATCATTTTATGTCACATAGAAAGAAGTTCTAGATGCAATGATATTATTGTATTTTATTGAACTAATGCAACAATAACAGCAGAAAAGGTTTAATAACTTAACCCAGAGAATTAGTAGTAAATTTTCTGGTTCAAAAGCTTTTTTAATTTCTACAATGGATTATGACCACCAAGAGTTCTCAATAAGCAATGTTATTTTCTTTTTGCCTAAGCATCTCCATTTTCTATTAGATAATGGAAAATAAATGAAATCACTTCAGCCATTTTTCTCGTTTTGGTTGCGTTTTGTAGACAAATCTGACATTTCATGAGAAGAGAATTACTTGAGATATTTAAATACTTCAGAAAATTTTAGAGCAGTAAATAATTCTGTATGCCCTAAAGGTCATAATTTAAACTTGTCCCATTGTTTAGTGCACTATTTTTGGTAGAATCCTTGAATGCTCTTGCAAAAAATTATTTAAGGAAACTTTGTCAACTGATGCACACATCTTTATTCTCACATCCTATCATACAGATAAACCTTGGCATCCTCAGATTAGTCACCCAGAGAAGTCAATTGTCTAAGAAAGGAGAAAGCTGCAAATTCTTTTTTGGGAACCTAACTTTGAACTACAGTTAATTGGTCCACTGAAAGTTGAAGAATCAAAGTTCTCAAGATAAAAAATTTGTATTTATGCATCCATCATGTCAACCAAAAGAAAAATTCAGCCAAGTTTTTACCCCCACCTCAAGTGCACTTAAATATATATATATATAATATTATTATATATATAATATATTATATATATAAAAAAATCAGGAAATCCACAAGAGAAAACACGTCCAAGTAGCAAAAGAAAGTAGCAAGATGTAAGAATACTTACTCTATGCAATTTGATTTGTTTTACCTGTTTTGTAAAGGAATTCAGGCAGAGTTAAGATAATAAAGCCACTACTGACAGAATTAGGCATTCATAATAGAGGGCAGGTAAAGCAATGACAATAACGAAATAATCAGAGTAAACCTTATTATCTTCATTAATTCTCTCTCACTTTTGACTACAGTAGGGATATTAACTTGCTAATATATTCTACCCTATTCAAAGAGAAATGCATCCCTTGAGCAAATATACTAAATTATTAATTTGTTTATATCAGGATTTATGAAGTAATAATTATTAATAAATTAAATATATCCATGAATTTTCCAGACACAGTCTTTAGGAGTTAAGTATGACTGTTTATAGCTGTATACAAACATCCATTTATTTAGACTAAGATCTAGCCTGCTAAGATTCTTAAAACCCAGATTTCTTTATGCAATGGATCAGAAAAAAATATATGGCTTATTTTATTTGTCCATTTCTATGATTTTATAGATATCTTCAAGATCTTTTTGTAGTAAAGAACACAGCCGTAATGAATTACAGACTTCCTAAAAAAATTTGCCAGGCAGTTGTGAGCAGGGCTAAAAAAACAGTGTCTAAGATGAAATAATCAGTTGGCATATTCAAAGCTTTAACACATGTCATCTAAGAGTATAACATGAAAAAACAAACAAGCTATTCACTCTGGTTTCAAAACCACTTAATGCTGGAAAATGTAGCAGTTAAGAAGCACAAACCAAAGGTCTAAATCCATGCCCCTTCATAGAAAGTTAGATTAAAAGTGTTGCATACATTATTTGCTTATGTGTGTGCATGTAGGAAAGTAATTGAAATCCATAAGACTACTAGGGTCTGGTAAAACTCTCGATGCATTTTTACCTAAGAAAACCTACAGCATTACAAATAGACACGAAGCTTCAAACAGATATTTAGTTATGTATGTTTTTTTCATTTCATGAAGGACATTAAGATAGTAATTTTAAACTAGCAAAACAGAAGAGATGTGAAGATCTTCAAAACAGTGTTCTCACGTTTTCACAAAAGTTTAAAACAATGATTTCTTTCATCCTTCTTCCATTATTAGCCACAATTCTGATTCATGACCCTTAAAGTGACTTTCAAAACAAAGTCTATTACTGCTAGTCATTCACATGAATAATAGAATCACAGAATGGTTCATGTTAAAGAAAATCTCTCTATTCATCTGCTTCAACAGCAGGGACACCCAGAGCATGTTGTCTCAGCTCATATCCAGGTAGCTTCTGAAGGTTTCCAAAGACAAGTTTCCACAACATCTGAGTAACCTGTGCTAGCATTCCTTCACACGTACAATGAAACGGATTCCTCACCTTCAGAAGGATCCTCTTCTGTTTCATTCTGTGCCTACTGCATTTTTTCTGGAAAGCATGAAGCTTGAAAAAAAATAATCAGTGAATGAATTTTCCTCAAGAAATCATTCCGCAGATTAAAGTTACCTGTAAATTAGAAGCCCTACAATACTACCATAAAAGACAGAATAGACAGTACAAAACAAGATCTACTTGAAGTTTTCAATTCACACAGCAATGCTGATGAGCTGACTAAGTTTTCTGTTGTGACAGATATGCATAGCCATCTAGAACGTGGCTTGTCTTCCATGTTGCTTTCACTGCTGCTAAAACACATCAACCACCACCACTCTGCTCACATCCACTGTTTTGCCTCCAGAAACCTTCAGCAAGGCTTGATGAATGTCCACAGATACAATTTTTTCCACATGAGTGAAGTCAATGACACACTGCTTCATGTGCTTTTCCATGTCAGATGCCATTTTGTCAGACTGTCCCTATGCTGCAACCTGTCACATGGCAACAAAATTGAGTAGAATATTCACAGGAAGATTCATCCTCAAACATAAACACGACAGAAAAAAAAAAATCAGAAAACAAGAACAAAAAATTAGATTTAAGAATTCATCCTCTTTTTCTACAACACAGTAACGTGTATAGTTTACTCCTCAAAACTGTTTCCTGAAGAATTTGTCTCTTTTCCAGAAGCATGGAAAGTGGAGATCAAAACTAGTATACGAAGGCATCAACAGTAATCAAGTCTTTTCTCTATCTGCAAACTACTGATAGGAACGTAGTCAAAAATTCAAATGACTTAAGCTAGAATGCTCATGTTCAAGATAAAATGCAGCTATAGAAAGGTAAAATCTCCCCCAAGATCTGTCTGTAGCAGAGGATTAGAAAAGGTTTATCAAATTCTATATTTGAAATAGTAGGAAAATTCACAAGAGAGTTCTCCTAGATGCAAGGTTTTATTTCTATTTCAGATTACACTAAAAAATGAGAGACTAGAATCAAGATATATTTCAACTTCAATAACTATAAAAAGACTTAAATCTGTCACTCTGAAGCCATACAAAATAACTATAAAAGTCACAAGAGATGTAAGAATTATGACTTTGAGGGAAAATACACATTCAGTGGACCCTGACTGACAAAAGGAGGTTTAACTGAACAACAGTATAAATACAAACAAGAAAATTATACATTCCTCAACTCATTTAAAATTTAGAGGAACAACAATTTTTTTTATTAGTTCCAAAATGTCTGAATTTTAAAATCTTTAAAACTGAAGGATAAAAAACTGAAAGAACATTTTGCAACTGTCTCTAACTTCTTAAATTTCTGATATCTACAGGGAAATACTAGAGGAAAAGACTTTTTTTTAGAATACTTCTCAGCAAGTTAGACCTAGGAGAAAAAACAGGTAATGGAAATAACTATTAAAGTGTCTAAGACTGTGATTTAAATTCCAAGCTAAGTTATAAACAGTGCAATTCAAAAGCATACATATTAACGATAATATTCTTCAAAAGCAAATGCAACTCTGAGTTATGACCTCATTATTTGCATTAAGAGACACAAACCACTGTAAATATCCCCAAAATATTCTTGATTCTATGACAACTGAACGAAGACCTTAACAAAACTTCTGGATGTTTAAATCTCACATAACTATATTACACAACCCAGATGTGTACACTCAGTTTCTGTCATAGTTTTCACTATTTTACAGGTAAGAGTTCAGCTTGCATACTTGCATGAACATTGATCACAGTAAGTGGAATAAAAATTGCTGTCTCTTTTGAAAACTTGGCAATGTGACCTTGTGTAAAATTAAGATTCCTCATTGTTTTGAGAAATATTAACCTCTATTCTCCATAAAGCAATACAGAAAGTAAACACAGGTTCAGAAGATAGCTCAAAATATAAAACGAGTTTTGTCATGAAAAAACAGCTTATGACCAAACTATCCACAGTTCACTGATTTCTTGAAGAAATTCTCCATTATGTCTCAACAAGTATGATAGGCTGAAGGATTCTGCAGTTTGTATGTGATCTTCAGAATTCTTTTCAAATGAATATGATGTAATACAAAATTTTAAAAACAGCAACTAACCAAAAGAAAATAACAACACACTAAAAGTGAATGACTTGCAGTCAAAACTTGATACCTAAGACAACCATTTTAGCTAGATGGCACAGACGGGCAATTTAAAAAAAAAGGTAGGACTACATCAACATCTTCTTAAAAAGAAAAAAAGTAAGAAAGGGAAAAAAAAGAAAAAAAAAAAAAAGGAGAAAAAACATGACAATTTGGACAACTCTGTTAGTACAACGCTTCCAGAACCATGACTGCAGGTGATACAAAAACTAGAAAATTTGTGCCTCTGTGATGCAATTCTTGTTCCGTTTACAGAGATATAGATCCTCTCAAAGTCACTACATGTTATGCCTGCGAGACAAAGGGGAAATTAACTCCTTATTTATATCACAGACTACTCTCATCACTGATAGTTCTTAAAAAATGTAGAATCAGGGAAACTGTTAGCAAGGAAGTGTCTCAGAGTACAAGCTGGCAGCTGAAACTGCCACAAAATAACTATTCAGAAGTTTGTAAAAGCTTCTCCAGAAGCTAAATGAATGAATGGTAAATTACACAGTGGAAGCAGCTATTGCAGAATTGCAGTAAACATGAATGATAGCACACGTGTAATAATAAAATACACATACAGCTCTTTTAAGTGGAAGTAAAGAAAATGATAAAATCCATCACCGGGAACTAATTCAGAAGTTACTTTATCAAAACTTCAGTGGAAATTAGGTTGCAATTTCAAAAGAGAATTTTGCTTCTATAAGAAAAAATTAAGCAAGAAATGAAGAGCGTGTCAATACGTTCACTAGAGATTATGTGTTACACTCTCGAAAAAAAAATAATTATTACCAACAATTGCACATTCTGCATTCTGAACAGTATGAAAACGTGCCTGAGAACTTTAAATTATCTTAATGTTGCTATTTTGCATTAATATAGCGTGTTGGCCTTTAACTATTGTAGTGGACAAATTAGCTGAGCCGGCTTGCTTTCCACACTGCTAATCCCAACAGAAAAATGCTGCTTGTTATGAATAAAAACTCTTAACGTTTCCCTGAATTAGAAGGTGTAGGAAGTTTACTTAAAGCATTAACAATGTTCTTTTTATACAAATATTATGTTTATGCAAGCTAATGACTCCTACCGTGCAGTAACATAATACTCAAAATATTACCAAGGTATTATCCACTAAGAAACAAAAAATAATCTTCCTTACACTAATTTTAATACACAAGAATTCTGAACCAAAATTCTCATGTGGCTTTATGAACTCTACAAATTCCAATGTTTGCCCGACATTTTCTTGGTATTTTCCTGGTATTGAAGGGCATTTTTACTAAGAAGGTCCAAGAAGAAATAAGCACTACTGTCGTCTTTGTCATGCATGGCACCTTGTAAGAGTGGCAGAAGTAATGACAAAGAACAGCAACTTCAGAAGGAAGTGAACAAGAACCCCAACACACTATACTCAGAACTTGGCATTTATTTTTTTAAGAACTTAACTACATCTGCCCTGATTTAGTGAATACAATTTGAAAATAAACTTAGTGTTCAGTTTCACAAACACCCATCAATAAGAAATCCCAAGCACGCTGTGGGAAAAAAAAAGATTTAGAAAAGAGCAAAAAAAAAAAAACAAACTAAATTAGAACATGACGTGGGTGTTTAGTATAACACACACATTTCCACAGGAATGAAAACAGATTGCAGAAAGAATTTAACCTGATTGGCAGAAAACTCTCAGAAACAAATCAGTGATGCAAAAAAATTACAGGAAAATGAGAAATGCAGTTTAAGTCTATTGAGTATATATTACAGATTGAATTAAGTAAAACCCATCATGCAGCATGATCTAGCATTTCTCAAAACCACTAATTTTATTTGGATCATTATTTTGATCATTACTTAATCAAAGAAATACTTAAATTTAAGTTAGATGTGTCTCTATAAATGATGCTATGAATTAATGGCCAAACAACAAGCTTAAGTTCTCATATGTCTGTAAGAGTCCAAACTTGCAGAGCCAAACTATTTCAATTCTAATTCAGAGTGCAATACAGGGCTATTTCTAGGACTCTAGAATCCTTGTTCCCCTGACTGTTCTTTTTGTTTTTTTCTTGTTACTGTATAATCAAAAAATATTAGGATGTTATAATCACAAAATAAACAAGAGAGTTAGGCAAAGCAGACTATGATAACAAAAGAGAATAAATAGAAAACTTACCCCTATCCTGGGCTCACTCACAAAACACTAGCAGAGGCGATCTCCAGAAGAGATCCTTCTAGGTCTAGGAATTGCCTTCCCCTGTGTTCCTCTGGCTGACTCACTGCTCGCCTCAGGTGATCAATCAGAGGTTCAGGCCGTGACTCAGCAGTTCCCATACAGTAATAAAGTAATAAACCAAAGAAATTGTTAACCTACACTTAGCAGCCAGCTACTTCACTGTTTGAAGTTCAAAATCAAATATTCTCATTTTTCTAGGTTGTAAAATATCAACTTAATAGAAATGAAAACCTGATCAACTATCAGAATATTTAACATCTATTTCTTTCTGTATTCGAGAAGAAAAAATGTTTTCTACTGTGAAGAATTCATAGTTCTAATACCATCATGTAACGTCAGAAAGAAAATCTGAAGCTATAAAAAGAAGTCTGTTTCATCTAATATTTTTTCTGATGAATTCAGTATAAAAATAATGAATTCTAAGAAAAAAAAGTAGTTCTTGAAGGAACAACTTTTCAAATCTTAAGTTGCTGCTGCAGCTTCAAACAAATTCCCCCAAAGGGAGATGGCAAGAAAGGGGGAAGAAGGTAAAAGCTAATAAAATTATAATCTTTGTTCATTAAGCCTCTGGTAAAAGATGATAAAAAAAAATGAACTTTCAAAATACTGTTAGAAGACCTCTCCAGGGAAATACCTAGGTTAATACAGACAAAAACATTTACATGTATCATAGAGTTATCTCTAGATCTATCTGTGTCCCTGATGGGGACAGGTGCCGAGTGTTTACAGGGCAGTTCAGCCTGGTTCTGTGACTAACGGGGCAGGAAACCCATGGACCCAGGCCCTGCAGAAAGGGAAAAGAGGGGAAGGGTAAGGAGATGGGAGATTGCACTAAGAACAGCCGCAATGATCTGAGGAATTTATTAACTATATATGATATCAGAATGCAAGATAGCACAATATAATACAATATATAATTGCAACTGAGGTTAACAAATGCAATAAAATGAGACAGTGTCTGAAACTGAAGGCTTTACTCTAAAATTAAAGGCGAAACAGCTGGGGAGCACATCCACACACTGCCAGGCAGCAAGAGAGAGGGGAGAATCTTGTGACCTGCAATCTTTCCCTTTGGATGCAAAGTCCTCTGGGGTATGTAGTGCTTCTCTTCAGAGAATCAGGTACCCGGAAAATCTAAGTCCACAGAATTGGAGCATTAATTCATTAATTCCCAGTGCTTTACGTGATGTTTTGATGTAGAATACTTATAACAAAAATCATAAAACCATGACAACATGAAGCCTTGTATGTATTTTTCCTTCAACAGAGAGTTGTAGAGTAGCAGTAAAGTCAAGTAAGTCAGGCTGTATGTGTAGTCTCCTACCTTTCATGCTAGGCATCCAGCAGCAAGCATGATTTACAGCTTCTTATGGAGTTTTAATTAGCAAAGTAGTAAGAATTATTTATAGAACCATATTTGTACTTTGTGCATACTCGAGAAACATGGTGGAAAAAACCCAGAATGATAAGAAACTCACAGAAGATAAATTTCAAGTCTGCACCTTTCCTTTTCTGAACAGACCATCCCACATTAAAATCTATTTGCTTCTTCCATAGCTTTTGTAAACAATCACCACCATGACCCTTCAATAAAACTCAAACATACACAGATGGGTTCTTCCTCCTAGTCTGATAGATTTTTTGTTTGTTTGTTTTGCTTTGTTTTGTTTCCCTTTTTTTTGTTTCATTTTTTCTGGTGAATAAACAGTGCAATAAAGTGAGGTCTAACTCTACAAGATTTCCAGCTAGGAAAAAAAAAAAAAAGAGAGAGAAAAAGACAATACAAGTCAAGCTGCTTTTTGAAGAAACGGTTCCTTTTGATTCCTGCATCAAGAATGAATGGAGATTAAATTGCAAGACTGAAAATATAGAGCAAATCTCTGATAAGAGGAGAAATCTATGGTGTTCAATTTTGCAGTTACCTAAAGATTTTTCCAGTTTATTTGTTGAAGTTCCTCATACAAAAATATCTTTTCATGCAGAACAGATATCTAAAATACCTTTTTTTGTAAAGAAGGCCTAGAACTATATTAATTATTGTGTAATAATAAAAAAATCAAGATATCAGAAAATGTGTGCCTTTTAATGCTTTAAAGTGACAATAACTTTTTGAACTGATGCACTGAGGTTATGCAAATGAGCCTCCACACACACTGTAATTTCTATAGTTCCCAAGCTGTCAAGCACAAAGGCTGCTATTTCAAGTCAGCAGACTATTCTATAAAAAATACATTATGTGCTGTTATCAGCACATTAATGGAAAAGCCTTTTCATATTTTACATTAACATGTCAATATACTCGATTTTATTCGTAGATTTTGTCAGTTTTCAAGCAATTCTTTGACAAAAAAAAAAGTAGGATAGAAATTAAGGAAAAAAAAAGTCATCAGGGATAAGATAAATCCGTGAACTTGACATTTTTCACTATGTCCCAGTTTAGAATGTCTGAGTGTGTGTGGCCATTTGATTTCATTTAATGAGTTTTCTACTTTTTGCTCGTAACTATGAATACAGAACGCAAAGGAGTTTAAGCATCCTGTTAAACCTATTCAGCATAATAGCATCAAAATATTTTAACAGATTTGTAACTTCTTTTAACCCATTTGTGCTTATTTAATTCTGTTGTTCTGACTTTGTAAGTTAAAGGTAACTTTAACCTTAATTATAGTATGTGTACTATGAAGCTGAACCCATTGCTGATCATGTAATCTGCAGCACTACAATTACTTGATCAGTTTTACCCAAAATCTTAGTAATTAAGAAAATAGTATGTAAGAAATCCTGATGACAATCTTGATGAGCATATGATAGATATATTTTTATCTAATTTGGTATCAAGACATAGAGGAATGATTAGACTAAGTGGCTGTGGCTGACTTCATCTGTGGATAATGCTATGAAATTAGACATGAACGTGGACAAAGTACATGAGCTTTAACTGCAGGCTTTAAAGCCTTCTGTCTCTTGATCTGATACTCTTGCTAATCTTTCCAGTGGAGGGGGATGCCAAAGGATGGAAGATATCCTCTTGATTTTTTAAAAGAGTTGTTGATACTGGCAGAACCAAACATTGACTGGTGGTTAGTAATAATACGATAGACACTTTTCTCCAGGTGAATCAGGTGCTTGGCTAGGAGCTGTTCCTCTATTTTATAAAGCATACAGACTGAACCATGGACCTGATGACAGAAGAGGAGAAATAGTATTTCCAGTCACACGTAAGTGATGGAAGTACTTCCTCTATAAGAAAACCTAGTAGTTATTTGTCACTCTCCAGCTGTGCTTTGAACTAAGCACAGTAAGAACAGGTCAAAAAACTCAAAAACTCATTGCACCAGAGCTCTTTCAGGGCAATAAGCACAGAGAGTATGCCATGATATAGACAACAAAACCAGACAAATCTAGTTTTATCTAACAAACTGCCCTAAAGTTCAATACATCCTACATATATGAAGGAATGTTTTGCAAATTCAAGTACTTACTGCAAGCTACTTCTAAAATCTTAAATATCAGCACATGGTCACTGCATTTTGATCATGCATAATATTTAGAAATGTTTAACAATGTGTTTTAAGAAAAACAACTCAAATGAGATAGGAAATTATTCATCTCATTAATAAACTCTCTGAGAGGGTACTTGAATGCAAGATAAAAGATTATTATTTTCAAAATAAAAAGTATATTCAAGAAAATTATCAACAATCAAAAATGAGCATTGGTCCAATAATCATAAGTGGAACTGAAGGAATACAATTTGATGCCTTTTAAAGAAAATATAATCCTAATTTGCATGGGCTTCCCAATGCCACTTGTATCTTAAGACATGATTGCATACCAGAGTGCTTCAATTCTCAATCTCAATATTTGCTTAACTTAAAATGCAGGAAAAAGAACATCTTGCCACAGCTGTAGCTTTGCAAAATAATGACAATTTAATTTACATTGATTACCCAATTTTCTTAATTTTAATGATGTTGATACTCCTATTTTGCCCACTACTGCAGCTCATGAGAAACCAGTGAGAGGAAAAGAATTATGCACATAATATTGATGGGAAAAGAAAATCAAGTACAGAGCAAAGATGAAATGTTGATCAATAGTCTGTGTCCGCATAGTCTATTCCCTGCCCCCAGAATAAAGGACCAGAAAAAGTACCTTGTTCTAAATATCTAATGGCATTCTTCACAAATACTTCATTTCATATTGTTATTAGATCTTCAGTTACAATAATGTTTTCCAGGTTTGTTTTCCAGTATCTGAACTTCCTTTTTGTCACAAAAACTGCAAAACTAACCTGGAAAACATTACTGCAATCTAAGATCTGACTTACACTTGAAAAAAGTCCCACAGCCAAATACCAGAATGTCTTGTTCTTTCCTTGCATCCAATTCTTTTTGCCACATCTGTTTATCCTGCAAAAATATTTTTTTTTAGTTCAAGCCAGTGTACAGAAGACTGCATATGTCAAAGGACACAAACCTTTTGAAGCTGAGTAAAATCTTGAACGTAAATAATTTTGCAGGAAAGAAAAAAAATAAAAGAATTCACTCTCAATATTTTGTTTTACCTAGGTTCCTTCTCACAGCACAGTGATATGTATATCACTGGTTTTACTGATTGTCACCATTATTATCACCAAATTTATTTGCTACCAGAAACAACTAAAATGCTTTTTTTAAAAAATAATACTTTATCTTTTTTTTTTTTTCTTCTTTACTAAAATACTGCAGTTTATTATTAAGTTTTAGCTTAAGGGAGTCATGATGAACTTACTAGTTTGCAATTAAAGAATCAAACTTAAACCATTATTAACATGTACATGGTAAACACACAGCAATCAACATCTGGTCATTTGAGGCTAATATTTCCTATAACAAAGCCCTTTAATATCTAAATAGAAGACAACGTTTTTATATTTTTATTATTTATACACATGAATTCCTAAAGGGAGTGACTGAGGGGGAAACAAATAATTTTCACGTAATTTCTAAAATAATTCTTTGGAAATAGAATATCCTACAGTACATTATGTTTTGTTAAAGTTATAAATACTTAAGTTAAATATTAAACAAACCCTACTAGATACATGTAATTAAAAATTGTGTTCAGAATTTTTATTTAAAATTAGATATATGAATAGATTGTAATTTGATTCAGGTAATTGTGAGGAAAAAAATGAAAGAATTTAGTGAAAGACAACTCAAACAATAACTGAAAATAGATATTGAAAGAAGGCAATCCTTTTTAAAAAATGAGGACTAATATATTTTGTTTTTTTTTTTTTTCTAGTTATACTTTCAAGAATTTTGCCTATGACTATAACATGATTAACTGGTTTTTGTTTTCCTGTGAGGGGTTAATCTCTAACAACATAAACAAATGCCAAGATCCATTGTGAAACAGTTAAAAACAAAACAAAAAAAACCAAACAACAATAAACAATTAAGAATACTTATTATATATATGTATATTTATATTTCATACACATAAAATCTGTAATGTAATAGATTCTCACATATAAGCCTCCTTTGACTGACTAATTTCTTTCAGAAATTCTCCCTGAGAAAATTACTTGTTTGTTCATACAGAATTTTGGGGAATAGAGAATCAAAATCATACTATGAATAAATATCAATAATAGATAGTTTTTGTGGAGGGAAATCGACATAAGTGACTGGTGTAATTGTTCAGAAACTAAAAATAAATAAATAAAAATTCATATTGTGCCTTCTTTTATTTGTAAGAAGCACAATGTGCCAGAAACTAAAATTAACAAAGGAGAGAGTAAACCAGAAGCCCCAAAGATGCAGAGCTCAAAGCCTGAAGAAAATGAATAAAAAGCCCAAATGGAAAAAACTGAAGGGAATAAAATCATAGCACAGCCAGCAAGGACTGTATCTTGGGAGCAAAGCAGTGAAATGATGCATGCAAATGAAAACTAATTGCTTGAAGACCTAGAAAGGACAATATGAACAAGCATACAGAAAAGAACATCTGAAAATCTGGCACAAGCCTAACAAAAATGCATTGATGTAAATGGTGTTCCGTTAGGTTCATATAGAAGATAGTCTTACAGTTTTGAGCCATACCATGATTTTTTTTCCTTTCAGAGATTTTAGACTGCAAAATTTTATAATGAAAACATAAAGCCTCCAAAATGTCTTAGGCTAAGTAATAAAAAAGAAAGAAAAACATATATATGAAAGAAGCTACGAACTCCTTGAAGAGAGAGATGTTTTGCAGGGGTTATAAGAATGTTTCTATTTGTCTCTGTTGCTGAACTACAGGCACTGTAGGTAAAGCAGCTGGTTTAGCTGAAGTGATGAATAAGCAGGAAAAGAAGGGATTAAAACTCCTGTAGAACATGGAGAGGGAAAAATAAATCCTAAGTTTCAGAAATCTTGGATCATTTCTTAGTAACAACTTCTGGAGCTCATTTATGATTTTCCTAAATCATTATGGCAATCTAAAATGATCTGACACAATATAAGGTTTGACTTTCTGTTAGACTCTTTGCTTAGAATTAAAACAGCAGTCACTTTACATAAACAAATTGTCACAGAATCTTCAATATTCAAACCAGCATTGTCTCCATTGCAATCAAGATTGACATACAGTATATTTTTTCCACTTATCTAAATATAGTTGAGTATTCTACCCTGAAAATGCAGAACTCTACATCTGTGAAGAGGATCAAACAAAACTGTGAAAACAAACCAATTCAAACAAAACAAAAAACTGATTCTGGTCTTAGCTTAGTGCTTTGGTAGATCTCAAAGACAAAGATACAAATTAGTTAGCCCAATCACGTGTTAGTAAATCAATGCTGAGTACATGAAAAAAACAACTTGCGATGTTTGGTATGAAAATTTACAGAGGATTACTCACACAGAAGAAACTTCAGAAATCGGAGGGACGTGCTTGTCTTTCTGAGCTAGAAATTGCCTACTAAGTGAATTACACACAAGGAAAAAAAAAAAAGAAATAAGAACACAGCAACTAGAAATAATTCTAATTTACTATAAGATGTCCAGAGATGTTGTGGAATCTCTTTCTCTGGAGATATTCAAAACACATCTGGACACTTTCCTGTGCAACCTATTGTAGGGAACATACTTTGGCAGGGGAATTGGATAACATGAACTTCATAGGTTCCTTCAAACCCCTATGTTTCTTTAATTTCTCCCTTACTACCAGTATAATGGAGCATAACCTAAAATGAAACTTCTTGTGCAACAAAAATTTTGTGAATGGACGTCTTGTTTCTAATGCTCTTCAGAGCATTAGTATCAAGTCTAAAGATCTTAGAGTTCTTTATTAATTAAAAAAAGTAGTTAAATCTACTGGATCTTATACACAAAATCTGAATGGGTGCATTTTTTTCATATAGAGGAATTCAGTGACACACTTTTGCTTCATACCCACTTCATGTCATGCACCATTTTGTCAGACTGCCCCTCTGCTGTTATCTTTCACACGGCAACAAAATGTAACAGCCTTTACTTTCATACCGCAAACAACCACCTATGATGTCATGGTCCAACGTAATAAAACAGGAGATAATACTTTCAGAGCAGTCCTCATGTTTTTTAATCTCAAGAACTGACACAGGAATTTCTTCAGAGACTGAGCCTTGCCTAATAAGTGAAGCGATATTTTTAATGAGCTCGTGCATTGCTTGCATACCTGAAGAATGACAAACCTAGAGAAAGTAAACCTAATGTGGAATTTGTAAATACTCATTTTATATGTACTGCCACGAGATTAAATATATTGCAAAATTCTTACTTAATCATTTATATAAACCTAATCAAATCCTAAAATGGAAATATTTCAGATCACACTGCAGTTTTTTTTGTATTTTTTGCATTGGGTTCCAATTCATAAAATACTTAATTCTGTAATTAGCAGTGAAGTACCCGAATCATACTTAAATATCTTAAAAGTTGCTCAGATTTAATCAAAATAAAATTTGACTTGATAACACTTTCTTTGAAAATTGATTATATTAATTTTATTATTTTTTCTATACAGTAGGGGGAGGCATTGAATTTATTTTAAAGTTACATTTAATTTTGACTCCATGTTCATGGATAGCTTATGAACGATTTTACCTAAGGACTTCAGACTTGCATACAGTATTGTTTCCTTTTATTCTCAGCCTGAAACAAAAATCGAAGCAGGGGGAAACCAACACCCTAAAGTTTTAGACTTCGGAATGCTTTTTTAAGTTAAAGGAAAAGGAGTTTCCTCAGGCTTTAGTAACAAATCTTGGGTATGTTAGTTCTCGGAAGCAAGAAAACATACATCGTAATGCTGCTTGAGTCTAGAGGTGATATCAAACAGTGGAAAAATCTCTGAGTTGCCAAATAAGTATTCTGGCTTACTGATTTTATTTCGTTGTCAGGAAATTGCAAGAATCTGAGAGCATCCCTCTTAAAGGATAACAGCTCTTGACAGCAAATACTTGTCTTTCTTCAAATTGTTTTCCTCTTGCTGACAGCTTTCAAATCTCTTCCAGAATTGGCTTGAATTGGTTTTCTCTCCTTACAGTTCCCATTTTCTTCAGGCTTGTGGTTAGATGAAAGATAGTAAGTCTCAGGTAAGTCCATGGTAAACCACATTCATGATGACCACAGAAAATGCTGGCACCATAGCACATAGTAGTATGTCAGTCTAGTACGAAGTAACTAACCAACTTGATCCCACAGTCAGCATGAGAGGAGGTGAGGAGCTGGGAATGATGTTACTGATAGCCAAAAACCTTGAAGATAACTACCTGGGGACACCAACACTAAAACTCATCAGTCCTACTTTTTGTTTCTTGTGACAGGGCATTGACTTACAAAACCTCTACAATACAATGCCTTACCCTGAAGAAAACATGAAAGGAGAGGGATCATCAGTCCCCAGGTTTGTCTCTGTTCTCTTCCTCACTCTAAATTGGCTTTAGCGACCTTACAAAACAATGCAAAAAAATGGCAACAATGAAAACAATGGAAAATGCATCTCTGACAGAACAGCAATATATCCAAAATATCAGAAGACTTCAAATGTGCTTTTGCAGCACAAACCAACAAAAATCCAACCATCCTCAAAACACATATGCAGTTATATTATATATATGTATATAAATTTTAAATCTCAATTACAATAATTGAAGTACAAAACTGCAATAAGCCATTTTCACAATAGAGTAGAAATAGCAGAAATCCTAGGAGATTAGCAAAGATAGTAGATCTGTGCAATCTTTCTGAATAAGATTTTAAATATAAGTCCATGAAACTTAATATTTAGGCTTTCATAACATATCCGTTTTACACACTTTTAGTGCTTCTGGCTACGTGTATCAATTGGATAAGGCATTATATTTTTTCATTCTCCTCATAACAGTCTTTGACTTATTACAAAATATTAAGTAAAAAAGAAATAGGTAGATTCCAATGCTTACTGACTACAGGTGAAGAAAAAAAGCACTTAATAGCAAGATGGAAGACAGAAGTGAGATAGGAGAAAGGAATGCAAGAAATAAAATAATAATAAAAAATCTATTTAGGAGATGTTTGCTATTGAACAAATTACTGATGTCAATTAGATCTAGTTGCAGCCAATTCAGTTCTGGGATAGACAGATGACGTGGATGATTTTTTGAGGCCATTTTTGAACATTTTTTTCATTAACATATTTTTTAGGGTAGATTTTTACCTTCTTAATTACAGCAATGTATATCTTCCGGTGAATTAATATTGCAAAATGCTAGGGTGCACTGGATAAGGAAATAAAAGATTAAACATTGTTGAAAATATAACCTCTTTATTGGAAGAATATGCATAACCATTAGCAGTGTGAAACTTCAGAAATCTTACTTCCAACTTTTTATTTGCTTCGTTTAGACTGCCTTACATGTCATAGCTATAAATATTTGATCACTCATGCAAACTGTAGACTTGAAATTCTTCATTCTTAAGAAGCACTGATGTGCTGTTTTTCTCATACACTAGAGAAAAAAAATGTGTTAAATGAATTGACCTGTACAGGCTTCATTTGAGCAGGCCTATGACAGCTACAAGTACAATTTAGTTTCTAGTCTGACAATGCATCCATATATTTTCAAGTATTATAGTCTGAAGAGCATCAGCATACTTTGTTTACTCACTTTCATGTTCTGGTTGCCACTTACCTTACCTTCCCCCTCCCCCCATTGTTAATTTAGTATATTTCAACCAGAATTAGCAAAATATCTTCACAATAAATGCTGAGCTTTATTCACCTTGATCACTGAATGCTTTAGTTAATTACAATGAATAAAACCTTTAAGTTTGTGAGCCTTTCCTTTTTGTGCATAAAACTCTATCACATTTCAAGATCAGCGTTGTGCATTGTTAATTCTATTTATGTTTCATATTCATTGTAGAGGCAACTAGTAGAAACAGGTGCTAATGAACGGTATTGAGATGCACACTTAAATCTTCATGTCTCTCTTTATTTATCCCATGCAAAGGAGAGACAAGTTTTGGCCATGTTCCTTGAGTGGCAGAAATTTAGTTTTGCCTACACTGTTTGAAAGTCTTTAGTTGTTTAAACATACACTCATAAATATGAAACCAAGTTGAAGGCAGTAAGTAAACTTTGTAGATAGACAACTGAAGCAGAATACCAACAGCATTTGACTAGACGAAACAAGACATTCACCAAGCTCTAAAAAACTTTCTGAAAGTTTCTGGAGACAAATTAATCAACGTTAGCACAGTAAAAACTGTATTTTATGGGCAACATTTTCATAGTGAAAATGTTTTCACCTTAGTGAAAGTGAAACAATGGGGCACCTCAATTTATATAAATTTTTTATCAGTGCAGTCAGCGTGCTGGTTCTTGCCCATCACTGGCAAAAATGAATAGGTAATGGCAGTGGCTACATTGAAAAGAGTGTTTTGCAGCAGAGAATGTGCTGTAACAAATGTTATTATGCTCTCTGTATATGTGGTCATTTCCACAGAAACGAACAGGAGGCATTATTTTCAGAGCGAAGGATGTACATATATCCTTCAAAGGCTTACCAGTTTCTAAAGTGCTTTTAACATAGAAAAGTCTAATTATTTTATAAAAATATTGTACAAACAGCTATAGTAAAGCTATTTGACAAAACTGGTAACAGAAAATTAAGAATACACATTTTATCCTTATTTCTATTAATTAGTTATTCTTCAGAATATGAAATCCTTAAGAATTTCTGGACAAGGAGTTCTTCTGACAATCGTTGGACAAGCAGAAGTGAAGTCTTCAAGAATGGATTAAGTCCAAGGATTCTTTATAAGAGTGACTGAATTAAAAACACTTATGAAAATAGAGGCTTTAATACAGGACTGAGAACCATTTGACCACTAGAGATTGACTGAAAGTTATTGCTTCTTTAAAGATGAGTGATCAATAAAAACTCAAAGGAGGAATTATCTTGGAAGATGGCAGAAAGTAAGAATATAACTTAACCATTATGTGAGATTTAGGCTCTACCCACAATATCCCACATGGCAGTAGTTCAACACTGAGACTAGGCAAACTCTTACACCATCTTCCAGGGACCACAGTGAAGTAAATGTAACGTATTACAAACATACACTTTCAGCCAGCTAGTTTGCTACTGCATCCTTGCAGTAGATTCACTACTGCATGACTACATTTTGTCACAGATGTTGTTCAATATGTTTATCAGTGTGGGAATCACAGAATGGCCAGGATTGGAAGAGACCTCAAGCATCATGAATCTCCAACCCCCCTGCTGCATGCAGGGCCACTGACCTCCCGCTTCAATACTGGACAAGGCTGCCTAGTACCCCATCCAACCAATATATTTATGGTATTAAAATATTCACATCACCTTAACGAGGATAGCAAGAAAAGCAGAGCCAGCATAGCCTTTCTGATCTGGAATTGCTGCCATTTAGTTCCATAAGGCTCAGGAAGTCAATCACAGAAGCTGTAGCAAATCTAAGGTGAAACCCCAGATGTCTGAAAAAATGCAAGAGAAGTGAGAGACAAGAAAAAAAAAATAACACAAAGCAAACAAAACCCAGAGCAGATAAAGATCAATGGCTACTTAATGGGATTGAGACTAGCTAGAAATAGTAAAACTATTTTAACAGCTACATCTCAAGGATGGTGAAAGAAAGACACAGATGATCACACAGATCTCCTATTCACAGCTACTATTCGTTATTAGTCCAGCCCTGATTATGTTTACTACATTGCCTCCCTTCCATCTCTAAGACACCATCACCTCATTCAGATGCAATGATTTCAGGTCTATTTAAAAATCAGAGTATTAAAAAAAAAATTCAGGAGAAGAATAGAAATAATGTTCTTGAACTTTCTAAAATACTTCTCTAATCACTGCAATCCCACCAGCCGCAAAGCTATATTCATGCTGCTTGTTTCCAGCACCCAGAGAAACACAACAGGTTGCAGATGGATATATTTAATTCATTTCTGCTACCCAAACAACAATAACAGTACTTAATCTCACTAGAAATAGGGTATTAAGTCAAGAAAGAAAAAAAAAGAATTACTTTCTATTCTACTATTTTTCTTGTTTGAATTTATTAAAAGATGTAGAAAAATAGCTCCCTTTCCTCCAAAAGAGAATTATACAAAGAAGTTGTATAATCAAAGAATATTAGGATGTTATAATCACAAAATAAACAAGAGAGTTAGGCAAAGCAGACTATGATAACAAAAGAGAATAAATAGAAAACTTACCCCCACCCTGGGCTCACTCACAGGGTGAGGCAATCTCCAGAAGAGATCCTTCTAGGTCTAGGAATTGCCTTCACCTGTGCACCTCTGGCTGACTCATGGCTCGCCTCAGGTGATCAATCAGAGGTTCAGGCCGTGACTCAGCAGTTCCCATACAGAGGTCCTGTCTTAAACTACGGTAATCAAATCAGCTGATGCAGATAGCCAGAAGATTAACATCTATGGCTTGAAAGTAAAATTAGTTCCACTGTTCTTTAAATATGTAAACATGTCAGTCTTCATCACTACAAAAAGAAAGAAACAGCTAATTTAATTTCTCTGTGAACCAAAATACTTGAACATTTCTTCGTTATCTGATAAGTACTGACAACAGTTTTAGTGTATTCTCCTGTCATTCCATGTCCTTTTCCAGAAGAGTAAAGAAGAGTTAATAGTGGAAACTTGGGAGAGAACAGTCAGTTAAAAATCATTAGATGACTTAAACCAAATATTGGTTAAGAAAAATCTGTGATTTAAATTACGTTTGCATTTTTGGAGCTACTGACTGTGAAGTACATGTCCTTCAATTGATAACACAGTGTTACTTCATGTTCTTTATGGATACCATTCATACTTCTATCAAAGCATTTTAAGGACCTTGAGAACTGCTTTCAATAAGTGCTTGAAAAGTATCTGCTCTTGAGTTTTTAAATTTGTTTTCTTTTGGGGCAATCACTAATTCCTTTCTATAGGCAAAGGAAAAAAACTTCATAATCAGACTGTTGTGGGTCTACTGCATATAACTGCTGAACATCAGTAATATGATTTGCGTGCTTTCAAAGAAAAACAAAAGAAAAAAATCTATTTTCAAAGGAGAAAACCACATTAAACTGTATCCACAAGGAATTTTACTTGTCTTCCTTGGAACTTCACAAATTTTTTTTTCTTCTTAATTTTAAACAAATTTTTAGCTAGAGATAGTAAAGACCCTCTGGTTGAACTTGAATATTCTTTTCCTTAGGCAAAAAGGAAAGTAAGAAAAATAACAAAGTACCATTCAATAAGATTACAGCATGATGTTCACCAGATAAATGAACTCCAGTAAGCAATTGTCTCTAAGATGGTGAGATCCCAGCTGTTTGCCCATTTGGATCAGGAAAAAAAGGAATCACGCAATTGAGCTGCCAAAACATTTCCCATTGCTCCAAGCACAGAGCCAACAGAGCTGCTGAAACCATAAGCTGATGTTCAAAATGAGCTCATTCACAATGTGCTTCTCTCTTCTTTTTGGAGTGTGTGAGAGAGCGTATATTTCAGCATCGAGAGACTTTGAGACGTACCAAAATAGAGATAAAGAAAAACTAATTAAGATCTCTGTAGGCTTACAAGCATTGCTAGTCATTGTAAACAGCAAAATATCTTGCTAGCCAGCCATTTCAAAAAATCCCAGATGGCTACCACTATCATCGAGGCAGAAGAAAGAAAGATTGGAAGTGTGTCCAGCTGCATTCCTTATTTGCAGTGGAGAGACAGCGTGCAAGGAGGAAGGAGATGAAGCGAAATGTTGCATTAGATTTCACAGTAGGACTGCTAGAACAAACTGTTGAAAAGACCTGTTTGTTTAGCATGGTAAACAGAAATGACACTAACAGACATCAATTTTCATAATGCTTCTGCGATCTTCTCCAATTTTATTCCCTTTAGTTCTACTTCAAACAGTTTTTCCTAACATCTTTTTCCAAATTTCTGGTTTCGGTTGCATGCATTTCCCTCAGCTTCAACAGAAAATGTCATCACCTCAGTTGACTGTAAGCATCTTTCCATTGTTTCCCTAATTTTTGAATTCTTTCCTTCAAGTAGATTTCAGAGAAGTTGGTTAGAATAATGACTAAGCAAAGGTACCTCCAGACAACAGCTGAAACAGAATTAAATTGAGATAAGCCCCTACCTACTACTACCTATTTTGTCTTTTCAGTATTCACAGCATTTCCTTTGGTGTAAATCTTAATAATAACAAACAGAGCACTTAAGGGAAAATGTTGATGTTTCAAAACCTGTCATTAATTTACATTAAGAGATTTCACTCCACTGAAGTCTGCTGTATTCGTTTAGAGAAACATTTATCGGGAGCTGTTGAGACACAGTGTTGGGGAAGTTCGAAAACTGGATAGAAAATAAATTATTTTCAATACTGAAATTACCCTTGCTGGTAGTGAGAATGCACAACAACATTTTCAGCAACTGTAATTAGCAGTCATTTAAGATTTGGGATTTTCATTTTTTAAATATATTTTTGTTAAGATTTAACCAGTTCCTCATTTTCAGGTTGAAAAAATACAGAAATAGGGATTGTATCATTATATTCTTTCAGCAGCCAAACACGCTTTCCACTTATTCTGTGACATACAGGAAAAAGAAATTTCCTCTAATTCTAAAATAAACTGAGTTAAGAATTCCTTTCCAATATGAGAGATGATGAATACATGCATAATTAAGATGATACAATCCATAGCCCAGAGAGTAGATAAAGTGAGAATATTTAGTGAGGAAGCGTTCTAGTGTAACATGCAGAATGAAATTAAGCAGTCTGCTACAAATGGTTAATTGAAGCATTTGATAGTTGTGGCTGTTGCTTTCATTTTGCAAATATTCAATCATTTCCCCTTTAGACATCTCATTTCTGCAGCTTTTTCACAAAACAAAAACAAAAACAAAAACAAAAACAAAAAAAACAACCTTCCCAAATTTATTTAAGGAGGTTTCATGTCATCTCTCTGTCATTGTATTTTGCCCTTTTTGTAGTTTGTATAGGTTTAGAGAGGTGTGCAACACAATTTTTTTTTTTTTCCTATAAGAAAATTTTTCTTTTAAATTTAATTCACTTGGAGGGGAACTATCACAATAGTAAAATAGTAAACTTGTTCGACCACTATGTAATTTTTTTTAATTTTATTTTTATTTTTTAATTCATATTGGGTCAAGGAAAAGATCTTTTCTTACAAACTAAAACTCTTCCCCTTCTTCCTTCCTATATCAGCTGGTATTCAGCAAATTAAATGAGTGCCCTGGTAGCAGATCTGCAATGCACCATCCTGCAGTTACACACATGTACACAAGATTCCTTCCACAGTATTGAGAATAACAACTTAAAACATATTCACCCTGTTGATTTTAGATTACTGCTGTGAGAGGAAGATGGATTTCAAATCGTATATTTATTTTGAACCCCCTCCCCCACTAAAAGTATAGGTTAGATTACTACATTTACTAATACTTATTCTCACTAAACTGCTTGAAGTCCACATTACTTCGACTTAGAAGTTATATGATTTCAGATGATTCTGCTGTTGAGCTTGCTCCCTTCTTTCTCTCTCCTCCTATGTTAGTTCCAACAGTGTACTAAACTCAACCTTCTTCACAGCATACAAACATAAAAGGAAGAATACCTAACTTCATTTCTTGCACAAGAACCCCACAAGACAAATATAAGGGAGTGGTGGCAATTCTCTTTGAAGCCAGATCCAAGTAAAATTTCCTAGGATAGTGAGATGACCTCTTATTTCAATTTTTCATCATTGCTGTACAATTTTCACAAAAAGTAACTCCTCAGACTCCACAGAAATGCTCTACAGAGGATGGCCTGAGAATCAGAGTCCTAGATTAGTGGCAAATGACAAATCCTTGTAATCTGGAAATTCTGTTTCCTTAGGGAACCTTTAGCTTTCTCTTCATTTCTTTTTATCTTTGTTTGTGAGTGTTTTTACCCCTAGTAAGGTTTCCTTTTAAAAATAGAGTTCATCGTATTATTCTTTTTGCTTCCAGTTCTAGGGCTCACTGTTCCTTTCCTTAATAGAGCCTGTATAAAGCAAGGGACATGCCAGAAAATTTCAGACCTGATCTGTGACATATAGTAGAATTAGAAATCAAAGCTGACCACTTATAATTTTTGTGCTTTTAAGCGTTGATCAAGTTTGATGAAGAGTAATGATCTAACAGGAATATTGGCATACGGCAGAACACAAGCAGAGCCAGCCAAACAATACAATGGATGTCTATTAGAATGATATTTGGGATAGCAGTATTTGGAATACAATGGCATCAAAGTCAAGAGAGTTCAAAAACAGAAACAAAACTATAAAACAACAAACACATAGTAAACAAAAAAAAAGCTATGACATTAGATTTAGGAACATTGGTTCGACATTTGTTGCTGTTGTTCTGTTTTTAAGTCCCCTAATTCCCATCCAGAACAACAAACATATATACAAAACCAAAATATGAACTCTGGGGCCATGTGCTTCCCACCACACATCCCCCAGTCTTGGGCAAGCAGTCAAGAACATTACAGCCTCATTGGATATAATTTTTTTCTGGCCTCTTCACAGTTCCCTTTCCTAAGGAGGTTTTAAACAGATAAGAGGAATGTAGAGATACAGGATAGAGTGGGAACTTTGCTCTTCTCAAAAAAGAGGAAAACAAACAAAAGGGCCCATGCAAAGAAACAAAAAATATTAGGAAAATGCCTTCATTGAATCTATAATTCAAATAAGGCAGTTTTACGTCTATCAATTCAAGAATGGTCAAAAATAGTCTAAATGACATTAATTTGTCCTAATTCAGGTTTTAGGACTCTCCATTCATTTGAAAAATCAAGTTTTCTTCTCTTTCATACAGGGTGAAAAATCATAGCCTTTGGCAATTCCAGGTTGCTGCTGAATTATGTCATCCTTCTCAGGGAGCTTCAGTGACACCCGCTAGCCCATTTATACTGTGGTCAGGCCAAGGTGGTCCAGATACTTCCAGCATGTCAACTGCTACTCAGCTAAATCTGGTAATTGAGAACAGAACTGGCACCAAAGTTAATTAACTTCTACTTGGACAGGAATTAAAAAACAAAGTAGTGTTAGACATAGCTTTGAAGCGCAAACATGCAGCTGTGTGGGACAGCAGTATTGGAGGAAAAAACAGAAGTTCTCAATTCCAGCTTAAATCTAGCTCCGGAGAGCAATGTAAATAAGTTTCTATTCTTTCCAAAAGAACGTTCATCTAATTATTATTCAGGAAAGAAGGATTAGAGCTGCTGCTTCTAAGTTCAGAGAAATTTGATCTAAGCTCTTCTTCCCAGATCAATCTCTGCCAGGAGATGGTGGAGAAAGGATCAAAAACTGAAGGCTTAGAGGAGAAAAAGGAAATCAAGCTGCCTAATGATTGCATCTCTACCAAGCTGTACTAAGTATGGCTGAAAACTAGTTAACCTGTACACTTACACACGAAATTCTATATCATTTAAAAATATTTTATATGGGAAGAAAAGGTAAAATTTTTTATAGGGTCTTGTCCTCATCTTCATGGCTCTGTTTTTATTTGGCACTGCGAAACTATTACATTGGTATTAAATGTTATGCATTTCACTAAACCAATGTAGAAAAGAATAAATACATGTAATCTATTGCTCCTCTGTGAATTGTTTAAGCATGCTAAACAAACAAAAGAATTAATTATTTGCTGGTTAGATTGCACTCCATTATGCAGTATCCAAAGGCAAACTCTTTTTCCCTGCACAAATAACCAGTGAACAAACTCTACGTGACCAGACCAATGGAAGGTTCATCAGCTCACCCCTAATAAGCTGAGATACAGTGGTGCACTGACAGTTCTGATGCTTTCAAGACAAACTGGTAGCTGTGCATGCTTGGAAGATCTCACTGCACTGTATCACATGAAGGATACTCATGCTAGTATTAATAACCTAGCATTTCTAGGAGAAATTCACAGACTTACTTTGCTTGTCACTGTTAAGACTGATAGGTATGGCTCTCGCTAGCAGAGGAAGTTGTGAGTACCACCACTGCCACTGGAGGCTTCTGTGTCAGCCTTCAGATTTGTCTGCAATCCAGCTAAACTACAGCTAAGCATTTGAAGTGAAACAGATTTCAAATACCATTCAAAATATTACTTCGAAACAATTTTTAATGAAATAGAGTTAATGAAGAGGCTTGCTAACATTCTAATCAGTGACAATAACCTGATAACACACATAAATTTTGCTTTGCAAGCTTTCAGAGAGAAACTTTGAAGAGAGCAAGGTTCTGTAGAAATTATCAGTGTAAATTAGTTCTACCTAATAGACATTACAATTATCTTCTGATATAATTATAGGCCTATTTTGCAACTCTGCCAATTTTTTCTGATCTTCAGGAACAACCACATTGGCTAGCAATCACTAATCCAATACGACAGCTAGCAAACAATCAATCTATCAAAAAGACAATATTTTTTAAAGTGTTTATGCAAAACAAACTACTGCTCTTCTCCATCTTTTGTATGTTTTTGAAATGAAAACTACTGCCCTAAGTTATTTTCTTAATGACATCTTTTATTATCCATATTTTATGCCAAATTTCTTTCATTTGTGTGTGTGATAGCTATTTATCATGGTAAAAGCAAAACAGAAACATACTTCAATGTGGGAGTTTTATGTTTTATAGCAGGAGGCTTTAGTCGGAGATAGGATTGATACATCAAAGTCGCATCCTGTGATAACACATGCATTTCAATATTTACCTTCATTTTTGTCCTCTACAGTTAATACAATATTTCCCTAACATAAGCTGCTAAACGTATTTTCTTTTTTTTTTTTTTTAATTCTTATTAAAATTGTGATTTGAAGATACATTCCTAAAGCTGTGAATAGTTATTAACATTTCTTTAAAGGCTTCAATATTTGAATGGCCAACTTCCAGCTTGAGTAATTACATTCTGCCTACTTAAATTCCCCACACAGTTTCAATTAGATAAGTTATTCTTCTGCTTTTTATGTCCTAAAAATGTTCTGCAGCATTGCTGCCACTATTAAACAGCTGCTGAATTTCGCCCCAGAGGTGCTTGCACTGATCCCTGCATGCCAAACACAATATACAAAACAAACCAAGTTTTTTGTTGGATTAAAATTGTTAAATGTAAGTTTTATGATGGCTAAGAATTATTTCCGAACACCCACATTTATGCTCAATTTAAAGGCAACAATAACCTTCCCCACGGTGTCCTACTAAAACTGCTCTAGAGAAAATAGGATTCATCTTCCATACACGCTCAAAGCATTTCCAGAGATTATTCTCAAGAATACTGTCCTTAAATCCTAGGCAGAGTGCCATATAGGAATCACCCCACCAAAGGAACCGGGGGCAGGATTTAGAAGATACTTCTCAGGTACTTAAGCCTTACAAAGGGAGTTAATAGCTACGGCAGGCACGCTGGGGTGGACCCTTCCCCCTGCGCTTTTGGAAATGCCGCGAGGGACTTGAAAAGGAATCACAAACCTATGTTTAAAAGAGTTCCCTCCTATACGATGACCTCACCCTGAAACTATATAGTTGCATGCAATTTTTCTCTACCAAGGAAATCCTCTCCTTCCTCCTGCACTTAAACTGGAGAGATTCTGATCCTTGAAGAGACAGGAAAGAAATGCTCTGAAGTAGCGAAAAACACTGCCTGCATCATTAAGAATGGTTACAGTGTGGGCCCAGGCTGGCAACGCATGACGAATAAGGAACCCGTTCAGATTATGATGGCTACAGTATCTTCAAGGTAATCCAGAGCTGCCTGGTTGTGTGGGGAATCCCTGCCTAACCGCACATCAGTAATTAAGCGATGTTCCAGAACAAGTTTCAGTTTTATGCATCTACAAATGAAATCCTCCCTCTTTATAAGACTTCTATAGAGAAATCTTCAAATAGACCTAGCACTGACCCCTGTCTTAGTGGGAAACAAACAAACAAACAAACAAAAAACAAACAAACAAACAAAACCCTATATGGAAACTGAAATTATTACTGGGTTCAATTAAAAATGCATGTTTAAATACAGAACCTGTAGTGCAGGTTGAAGGAATAGGTAGCATTTATAAATCTGAATACTTCTGAGGCTGACTGGAGCCTTTGTTTCGTTTTGTTTTGTTTGTTTTCCTTCCGCGTTTCCTGGAGTTGGCAACATGCTTGGTGAGATATACATAGGAATCTCAGATCAGGCATCCTCTGATTCTTTTTTTTTTTCTTTTTTTTTCTTATGTTGTCTTGCATAACACAACTGGTTCTTTAGGAGAAAAGCATTTTTCTTGTTCACAATATTTCCTTCTCTTAGGGGTTACAAGGCTTTTTTCTTGATGAACTTATGAAGTTCAATGGCATCACCTGTAACAGATTTTGCACTTTGAGTTGTCGGCACTTCCCTTTTTTTCACCACTGTGTATTCTTTTTCCCCCCTCTAATCTTCGATCTTCATCCACATACTTTCTGTATCTGTGAATCCTTCTTCCATGCAGTCCAATCTTTTTTTCATATATTCCATTTCAGATAGCAAATCTCCTCCCTTTCTTATTCATTCTCATTCCATCCATTTGTGTTCTTTTTCAGCCCCATGCCCAGCACTGGGGGAAAAACGCTATCAGTCTCTCTTCCTGTACAGAGCACTGCTTCAGGACACAGGCATGAGCTTGAGCAGTATTTGCCCCCTTCTGCTTGTGCTGAGAAAAGCAAGGGAAGACAACATTTTTTGCAGTGTCATCTAAAACACAGGTGCTGAGAGCAGTATTGCAGAAAGCATCTAGTTTATAACATCATAGTGCAGCATAAAAACCTGGAAGAAATCATATCGCCTATGTAAGAACAGGACAAGTTATGAATCAGCACAATATTCAGCTTGTGGAGTAAATCTAGAATGACAGCAGTCACTGATTAGAACTATGTCAAGTTTCAAAGGCCAACTTTTTAAATGAAACTATAATTGGAACATACCAGAGTTCCTCTAAAAATCAAGGTTGCCCAAACATTGCAAGCAGTTTCTTTCAACATTTGTATACTATTTATCTATTTGTTTCAAATGAAACATGCTCAAATTTTATGAATTTCCCTGACAAAAAAAAAAAAAAAAAAAATTTCCATAGCAGCACTGCTCTTGTTAAAAAAAAAATAATTTTTTTTGTCCATAGAACACAAAACACAATTAGCTAATGTTTACACAAAATTGGGAGCGTCATTTTTGCAAACTGATCCACTGCGTACCACAGGAACGGTTATGCAGGTTACCTGTTTCATAAAAAGTAATGGTCTTATCGAAATATTTTATTTTTTTCAGACTTTCTTACAGATAGTTTCTGCTCCAGATGAATTTGAAAAGGAAATTTTCCCAAAGCAGGGTATTAAATCTATGTAGACATTTTACAGATCCTCCAAGTCTTCTCTGTACTTGACTTTAATTATACATAAAACTATAAACTTACTTTCAGTAGTTTCTAATTAGTGTAGCAACTGAAATAATTATAAGGCCAGGTTTTAACAGAAAACACCTTTAACATTACAAAAGACTCAGACTTAAAAATCTGTACTTTTTTACTTGTATTAAGGTAGACACTCCAACACATTAGTTATTATTGAACACTGAACAATTATATTTGCCTTTTATATTCAATTTGATTTTAAAAAATGATAATACTTCAGCACATTTACCGTATGTTACTTAAGAAGCCATTATCTACTGTTTGAAATAATAGAGAAGACTCTAGATCTCTAGGTATAATTAGCCAATGTAATCTGCATTTTTCTAAAAGCCTACAAAAGAAATCTTTACCAGTTAGCGGCTAAAAGGAACACTATTCTCCTCCTGATGGCAAGAAAGTTTTAGATTTTAAAGGAACCTGTGCCTCAGAATCACGTACAATTTATCTTTTCTCATATTTTAATGATATTATTCTCTAAATGGGAATATGTGTATTATTATTAATATATTTCCACCATATGTAAGTAAGTAAGTAAAGCTACAAAATCTAATATTCTCAGTTTTACTTATGGTATGGAAAGTTAGAATGTTTCAGTACTTGTGCCTGTACTTCACAGATTCAAGACATAACTGGATTTTAAATTCAGATTTTTTTTTATGCATTGAGAAATTGTTGCCTTGATAATGAGAAATCTGCAACTACTGATGAAGTGTTCTGTCATTAAAGGAATATAGTTTACATTTTTCCAATTTATTGGTTCTAGCTTTACAAGGAATTTTAAGAAAGACTGTGGTTGAAAGGGCCTTAAGTATTTCTTGAACAGGGCATTAGCACAGTTATTCCAGGCATGGTGGAAACTGTTCACAACTGTTCACTGCTGCATTCCCTGTAGCTTTCTACTGTGACATGTTCTTTGCAACATATTTTATTTGGTTGTTTCATTGTTTTAGTTTTGTTTTGTTTTTGCAGGATCACTGCATTGTCAACAGAAAAATAGGATTGATTTCACCTCATTTTCCTCATCAAATGTGAACTCATTTCAGTATATGACATGCAGTAATGAGACACGTACAACGCAATTTAATGGTGCACAAAATCAAATGCTTCCTTTAGATAGGCATGTTGGGTGTACCCTTTCCTAACTAGAATTTGTTTGTCAGGGAATATTTCTGCGTACACACGTAGATATATACATCCCACCAATTCTCCCTTGTAAGTAGATCTGGAAAAAGTTAAAGACAAGGATCTAACTCTGGAATGCTCCAGCGTTTGAATAAACCTCAGACTTGGATCTTGGTTGTGACTCTTACTGCGATAATGAATCTTTGCTTGTGGTTTGTACCCTCAATAGAACAGACGCTTGCATATTTTCATCAAGCTTCATTTCAGACTCACTCCACAAACATAAGGCTATGGCTTATCTGCTGTGACAGAAAATCCTGTAAGTCAATTAATTACCAATCATCAGGCCTATGCACTTTGCTGTCTTTGTTTTTTTTTTTTTTTTTTGCATTTCTATTCTGTAGTAACCAGCAAGAACTATTTTTGGTCTATGAAACAGTCATCATTTAGGTGGCCAGAATGAAACATTATGATCAGCTTAGTTTCAGTGTTTTGTCCTGGTCCTTTCCTTCTTGACATTGACTAAGAAATCTCTTCTGAATTTGTTTTTGCCTTAGTGTGGTGGAGTCCTTAGGTTCATATGGAAAGGCTTTAAAGCAATAAGATAGAATAAACAGAAAAATGTCATTATAGCAAGAGCCAAGCCCAGGCTAAAAATTGGAGACCTAAGCTTCTTTAAATTATAGGGTTTCTGGCTGGCAGTTCTCCAGTACTGAACAGTTATGTCCATAGTTAGCATTTTGCTTACAGTCTTTTCATAATTAAGTTATATCATTGCCATCTCATGTGAATTGTCTATATAAGAAAAAATCCATTCAAATATGTTGTGTATCTGTAGATGAATTTCAAAACCAGTTAGGATAATCACATCACATTAAACAGCGTAAGGTGACAGAAGGTTTGAGCGGGAGGCTTTGGCAGTTTTAGCAGACATCCTTAAATCAACTGTATAAATTTTAATGTGGTAATTGTATTACATGAAATGGATGTTTTAACGGGCTACTATTTACAGGGAAAGTTAGAGAAAACTCAAATAATATAAATATATTCATATTTTTCATAACCTCTTTGTTTTTTAAATGTTCTGCAAACAAGCCAGCCCAAACAAATCTTTGTTTTTGTAATCGACTTCATTTCTAAAACTCCTACTGGGTTAGAGTTTCCAATTAAAATATGACTCCTTATGCATGTTTCATAGAAAATGTTTATTCAACGTTGTGCAGGTTTTTTTTTTTTTTTTTGTTTGTTTGTTTGTTTTTTTCTGAAACGTATGGCTTTGGCCTTGCAAGAAAATGAAAAGCTTTTATTTCCAAAATCTAGTTTAAAGCTCATTGCTATTAATGCTGGAAGGATTCACAGAGAAATGTCTGTTAATTTAACATACGAAGATAAGGAGATCAACAGGTTTTTTTATACTGTTTGGTGATTAGACTATTTAGATTAATTAAACTGAGAAGTTGTGAAAAGTTAAGTTAAATTCCCTTATTTTTACAGAGTAATATCAGAAATGCCAAGCCCATCTCTTTATTTAGTTTTGATGCTGGTACCATTCAATCAGACAAAAGCTATGTCTTCCAGGACAGACAGTGGAGTCACGCTAGAAAAGTGAGAATTTAATATGCACACAGCATGTACATTGTGGGGATACTTCATACTCACCCTGTAGACTAAGCGTACGCGGATGGCAAAGTGCAGAGGCAGCCTCCACAAATGTGCGTCTTTCAGTTTTGTTTCACCCGAAAGGAGCTACTTCTTGAGCTCTGAGTCTGTTCCACAGAGTGAACCAAGCAGGCTTGGTGGTGATGGGATTGGGATTGTTCTGGGATTACAGATCATCCGCAGCAGTTTCCACTGCAGTACAATAGCCTTATTTTATGGTTTTGAGAACGTGCAAAAAAGGCATGAGTGAATGCCAGAAGAAACTGTTCCTAGTGGGATCCCTACTGGACAAAACAATGCTGGGACTAATTTTCACTGGAGCTGTGAGCGTTCAATGAGGACAATTCATTTTTACACCAAAGCCTCAGATTTGATGACTGCTAATATATTACTTAAAAACATAGACAAGTAATCAAAGTAAGTTGGGTGTATCAATTTTTTTATCAGGTAAACTTAATAAGAACTAGGTAATTGCTATTTCTTACTAGCATCTTTGAAAGCATCTGTTGTAACCGTTGTCCCAGATTACTCAGCTTTATACTTAGTTAAGTATATATAGCCTATGTTAATGTTAATGCAGAGCAAGACTAATTCGGATCACTATGGAAATTAAGATCCCATACTGATAAATGCCAGAATGATACTGTGCTTCAGTAATCCTCGTCAAAGCAACCATGAAAGTTAATGCTATTTCTGGATAGCACTATTTTCTTTGAACCATTTAAATGGAGAAAGTTTGATCTAGAATTGTTTGCAATAGGGGAAAAAAAAAAGGAGCTTCTGTGGTAGAGGATCTACATATTTGTAAACCAGCAATTATGGCACATACCCAGCAATCTGAAATATTTCTGAACTGTGCAGTACATCCCCAAATTGCTCATGTAATGAAAGCACATGAAAATGTTATTATCATTGTTTCTAGTTGTCTTCCATTTCCCACTGGAGAATTTTTGTCAGCTTAATATATTTTTGTTTGTTTTCAGCTCTCACTTTATTTGCTTTGGTTCTGGAATGAAAATTAGCTAACGACGCTGTTTGTTATGCAGGCTTCTGCCATCTAGTGAGACTGGATGGTTCACTTAGGCATGTGAACCTGGAGTGAGATTGGGGTCTGTTTTTTACTGAGTTTTATTTTGAGGGAGGGAGCTATGCGACACAGCCATGTGGAGCAGCATCATCTACACTGCCTGAAGGTTACTATTCCTTACTACAAGCGGTCACTTCGTATCTTCAGATTGGCCTCTTCAGTGACTGGCTCATTTTTTTCCTAATTAGATGAAAAAATGCAATGTAAATCTGAAGAACCGCTTGCCTGAGGACCAACTAACCAACCGTCATCTTTAAGACCTGAGAGAGCAAAAGCAACTGAAGGGCTAGGAAAAACAGTCGCATCACTTTACCTGCCCGTTTTCAGTCTGAAGCTGGCTGGGTTGGTGATCAGTATCAACGGTCACATTTCTTAACAGGATACAAAAGGGCAGTCACAACACTACCCCTCTTCCACATGCCCCACTTCTTGTTTTTAAGACACCCTGTGCCCTGCTGGCAGCACGCACCAGCTGCAAGCCAATTAAAATGGCTCTCCAAAGGTTCTCCTGCCTGATGGTAAGTGCTGTAGAGTGGCTTTATTCCAACGCAGCCGGGGACAAGCGGGGATGGCCGCAGCATCTCCACTGTCTGCCGCTGCCAAGAGGACACCTCGGGAACACAGGCAGCCTCTTACAAAACAGAGCTGCGCTCAGGATGCTCTGATTCTCAAGGGAGTGGGCTGGCACGTCATAGAGAGACACGGGAAATAAGGGAGGTGTACCTCAAAAGCATGTGCCCGGATGAAAGCTCATAAAGAATTTAAATATGATAACTGTCATAACAACAGAAAGCATCTTTATAAGACCAGATTGTCTTAATAATTTGTTGTGGCATCCCCAAGGGTAAGCAGGCATTTCAGCTCTCAGCTTTCCATTTTGTTTGAATGTTATCAACCTGAAAATCTAGACTGCAGTGCTCTAAATACCGACTTGGAAGAAGAACATCAGTCTGCGTTCATACAAATAAGAAATGGATTTGCCAATGTGATTTATTGTCTGTGGTATTATTATTCAATTATCAACAAAAACTTTCCAAACAAGTATGTCTTGCTGTTTAATCCATACATGTGTGTTTGTCTATACATACATTTCAAAACTGTAGAGTCCACATAGGGGAAATAAATTATGAGGTCACAGAATTCAAACTCTGAACATAATAATGAAAAGTAGATTTTGAGGATAATCTTATTACAGGATGTGAGAAGGTGTAGGCAAAATCAGATTATTTGGATCACCAATAATTTCTACTTGGATTGTACTGAAAAAGGCCTAGCCCATGGTTAGTCCTGATCATTAATGCAATACACGAAAATGAAGACAATACAGAGTTATTATCACATTGAAACTGACCTGAACAATTTATATCCATAGTTGACACAGAGAAAAACACAGGCATTTTTAAAGGGAAAATAAATTCATAAATGTGACAGAGGCACGTGCCTGTTCTCTTTCTCCCACAAATTGAGAGATAAAGTATTAGCACAGTGCTTTGCTTTCTGTTGTTTAAAGACCATTGACTAAAGAACTGTATTTCAAAGGCTATAGGTGTCCACATCATAAAATTACTATTAAACAAAAAAAGTAGTAGTAATAAAGATTGAACTGATAAATGCTTGTTAACTGTCATTTTTAACTGTTTTTATTTACAAAATTGAGTATTGCAGGAGGTGATAAATTTTCTCAATTTTATCAGTGCTATTCTAATAGTGTTATTCCTTGGTAAATAGAGCATAGCTATGCAAATTTCCTAATTCTCCTACGACATGAATCAACTGGCATTTGCATTTTTCAGTTATGTAGTCTGAAATTTCAACTGAGAAGTTTGTACAATATAAAGGTGAAACTGAGAAAAATGCATTTTTATAACTAGTTCTTGCTATGGTCATGGTGCTGAAAAACAAAGTTATTTGTTACTTTGATGAGAAGAAACCACTTTTATATTGTTTTTCAGATTTATGAGATAAAGAGCTACTATGGAGTATTATTGAATATAATATTAACTGCACAAAGTGTGTGAAGGACTTGAAAGGCACTCAGAAATACTGACACTTCAGACACATAACTAGACTTAGGCCCGGCAGTTTCTCCTTCTTTCTTCATTCTTACAAAGCACTTCTCTCTCAGGATTTCTGGATTTTAGTATTTTCTTGAGATTATCACTAAGAGTTTCTTCATTCTTCTCCTGTTTGTCTAAGATTTTTTTTTTCTGAGCAAATTTAAGCTATTTGTGGTGCTCTTTCTGAGTTAAAATAGTGTGAGTCCTTCTCTTCTCTTCTCTTTTTTTTTTTTTTTAACTCTTCTCCTATTTCTTGTCATAACTGTTTAAATAAATCAAAAGTGGGGAAAAAAAAAAAAAAGAAAAAAGAAACAGGGTTCATAATTCTTCAGTTGAAACAGAAGGGAAAGAGAGGGAGAGCACTGCAGATGAGATGTCAATTGCTGAAATTACCTTGTCTCCGTGATCAGACAGGCCTTGGATTTATTGAACTACAGGGCACTCTACAAGGTCTATTTAGTTTCTCACATTTGTTTCCCAGCACTGAGTTGAAGGAACTGAATGATTTGAGCATGGTTATTGATTAATAGTGTTTATTGCATCTATAGTTCCAGGCACTTAGGGAAAAATATGGGTATGTTTAAAAGAAAGTAAATACATAAATAAGATGGCAAGCTGGACTTCCTTTTTCTTTCTCCCTTTTTCTCTACCATTGTTTGCGTATGCATTAGCATAGCTATGAAATGCCACCTGAACAATTCATAAAAATAGCAAGCAGTTAGGAAAAAGTATAGGCATATTTAAATCTAATATATATACATAAATAAGACAGTAAGGCAAGCTATATGTGTATGTCAGCAGAGGTATGAAAGCTGTTTGAAAAAAATCTATCAGGAGTAAGTACACTACAGGGCAACTGCATGAACACACAAAATATTTCCTTCTCTGAGCATTACTCTGCAAGAGTCTGACTAGGCAATACACAGCAAATACAGCGCATAACTTAGAATGTGAGAGCTGTAAGTGGAATACTGCTTACTATTTTGATCAGACTTTTCAGAGTAATAAATAACTTGTGTTTAAAAACAAACAAACAAACAAAACGACGACTCTCAACATTCAGAGTTTCAAAGTCACACTTAACATTACAGAACTCTATCACACTTTCACGCTTTTGTCAGTTTAACTAATGTCAAGAGAAAAATGTTTTACTTGAACCCTCTTTTTTGAAGCAATCAAGGTCACCAGTATAAACAATAGTCCCTGATCTGGCTGCTACATGTTCTTATTAAAAACACTTTTCTACCACTTGAAGAGCCCAGAAAGAATCAGTCTGCCACAGCTCCTGATCCTCAACTCACACTCTTCCTACTTTCTCCATAGCACTGCTGTGAAGATGAACCCATCCTAGTCACTGACACAGAGATCCTAAGTCAAAGATGTCTCTTGCAAGGAAGCAGTTTCATACTTTCAAATGTCAAACTGCGTTACTACAAAACATGGAAAAAACACTTTGATCTCAAAGTTATGTCTACACAGTACACTCAAAGTGTGATTTACAACACAGGCACTCATTTGAGTTTCAATTTAGCTAGTGTGGATAGTGTTAAGAGCTTGCGTATCTCTATGTAAACTTTTATACACCGGATAAGGATGCTTCCTTGCACTGCCAAATGATAAGAACTCACTCTTTGTCCAAGGATTACTGGCAGAACGCATTCATTTTATAGTCTGCAATTCAAAGGTTCTGCGTGCAACATTAGCACAGGGCAATACATTTTCATTTCATTTTATGCCAATCTTTATCAATAAGATATCGGTTTTTAATATTAATGTGTTCCAGTCAGAAGATATGCCTTATAAAATTCTCTTATGCTTCCTAACTCATAAATTCAGACTAAAAATAACATTTTCAGAGAACATTAAGAGTTCCTCATTTCTTATTCTCATTTGCCATACTTCTGGCACTAGAATACAGACAGTAAGGTTTTCAGCCATTTCACCCACTATTTTCCACTTCATCTCTTCTTCAATTTTATAACTGCTTATAATTACTTGGGACATCTTGTTTTTAAGTCCATGCAGGCCCAAGCTACCTTGCTTCATTCCAGCTTGCTGTTTTTTTTTTTTTTTTTTTTAAATAAAACAAAATAAAAATCTCTTCATCTTAGAAAAGATTCCAAGCATCAAACGGCAAACATTCAGTGACTGACGCATTAAGGTACTTCAGCTGCTATTATATATGTCATAGTCTTAGAAATCAGTAACAGTTGTAGATTTTGGTAGGCTGCTGCTTTTGTGACATAACCAAATCTAAAAATAAAAAACAATGTCCAAAAGTAACTTTTCCCAAGACAAAACTGGAATATATTCAGCAAATTTAAAAAAAAAATTGGAGGGAAGTTCTTTCCTGTTTGTGAAAAGTCTGAGATTTACTCCTATTATGAATCAAAACAGAAACATTTTTACATACCATTTTTTTTTTGGGTAAGACGAAAAATCAAATTTCTAAGGAGAGCTCTTAATCCTTACCGTGTGGCCTGCGAAACGTGAAAGGGAGTCGAATCCAGATGCCACAGGAGTTGGAGGCTCCATTTGTTTGATGATGAGGAAACAAGAAGACATTCTCTTTTGTTCTGATTCATAGCCTGTTAAATGTAACAGAATTCTAATTACATTAAGTGGATTTTATAGTTGACAGAGACCTTTGCAGGGAAGACGAGTTTGACAAAGGCAATAGAATCTTAGCTAATGAAGAATACTAGATCCACCTTTGAGGAATGTTAAGTAAGTGCTTTGCTTTTAATGAAAGATACGTCTTTTATATGTAAAGTAACTGTAGAAATGTCAACATTTCATTCTTAGATCTTGCTAAATTCTGCAAAGGGTTATCAAATTACCATTAGGTTTTTCTTTCCCATAACTGTATTTATTCTTACAACGTTTTCTTGCAGTGAAGTTCTGTGGACCAATCCTGGAAAAGGCACACTCAAGTGTTTGCTTAATGCAGATTAAGCAAACTAGTCTTCACACTGACTATCGCAATATGGTACAAATTCTTTCTTGCAAATGAGGGCTTTGCAGATGTGTCTAAGATGATTGGAGTGTACAAAAGTGCAGGTGGGAGCTGGGACTGTAAAAATGTTCTTTTGTTACCTCAGGTAGTGCAAAATATGCACACAATTGCTGTCTTTTTACTATTCAAAAGTGAATACTAGGATGTCACTAGTGCAATGTGAGATGCTCTAAAATCTACTGAGAAACAGCAGAATGCTCAAGCCTTGGTTAGTTTGTTGGCTGAGTGCTGTGTTTGTTTCCTAGATCATAAGCTCACACTCACTGCGCAATATAATAGCACCACATTATGATGTTATGCCTCATTGTGGGATTGGAGCTGATTGGAGTATAAGATGTTTCTTAGAGAATAAATACATTCAACATTTTCTGAAATTCTTGTTAGAAACCCCACAGACATAAAATTCATTCTTTTTACAGCAAAAGTTGCTTCATTGTTTTAGATAATCATGTGATATCACATCACTCTTGCGTACTTCAGGTACAAATGTGCAGTCTCCATCCTGGGAAGCATATTATGGCTCATCTAGATTTTTCAGGGAGTAAAATCTTCGGTTTGTTTGGTTTTCAGTACCAGTCAGACATCTTCAATGTGCACATAAATTAATTTTTTTTCTGGTAATACGGTGTTTCAAAGACCGTTTAAAGCCAGATAATGGTTTATTTTCTAATTATTCAAAGCTTTACAGGAGAAACCAGTCAGAGAAAGATTTCTTTGAAAATTATCTAGTATATCTAATCTAAAGTTTTTGCTGTCTCTTTTCTGAATCGTGTCCTACATGATAGATTCAATTATTTATTATAAGGCAGTGGTAAAATAGCATTAATTAGCAAAGATGAAAAAGACTGACTCAATGGGAGCTCCTGTAACGGAGCTCTTATTTCTAATGCCTGAGGTGACCACTAATTTACAGCTTTTGATAGCTTGCATGCATGGTTCATGGAATAAATTGGTCTTAGAGAAAAAAAATATTGTACACCTCATTCGCTACGGATAATGAAGAAGGTCTATGTTTTGCTGTTGTTTTTTGTTGTTGCTGCTGTTGTTTTAGTTCAGTCAATTTATTTTTAATAAAATAGTTTAATGCGACACCATTAGAAATTAAAATATGCAAAGAGAGAAAATATGAAACTGCAAGCGCAAGATTTTTCCTCCATTCAACCCAAATGCTCATATCAAACCCAAGAGACTAGAGCTATTATGCTATTTTTATTTGTTTACTTGTTTTCATTCTGTGATGATCACAATTAGACAGCTTTTTCTCTCTTAAAAATATCTTTTTATAATCAAAGATTATAAAAGGTTTCTTTAAAATAAGATCCAAAGACTTTTACTATTTTGTTTGCTTCAATGAAAACAAAAGGAAAAATTGCCATGCAATGCTTCAATTACGTTAATAACAGGAATCAGACAAGAAAAGTGAAACACAAATTTCTCTTAAACATAATGCTTCAAAATTAAATTTATATTTTGCTTATGTGTTTATTGTTTAATCACAGCCAGACCTACACAGCAGCAAAATAATTTCCTTAAGAAATGAGTGATTTTAATTAAGTAGAATTTTGCAAGAAGGGCTAATAGCACAGCAGCTAGCAGTCTACTCCAAATATTTTTTCTCTGTAAACTCTCTTGAACTATCAACTTGTTTCCTGAAATCTATCACACAGGATAGCGTTTTTTTATGATTGCCCTAACAGTATGTAATAGATGTTATCTGTACATGAAGGATTCTTTCTCTCCCTTTTTTTCTCTTCCTTTGTTCCATTACCTTCAAACTCACCTGTTTATTCTCCAAAAATATTTCTAAATATTCACTTTTTTTTTCTTCTCTATTTTTTGGCATTTAACACAGTTCAGTCAAGAAAATCATATAAAATGTGTAGAGTGATCAGTATGTGAAGACCATATCCCAAGAACCTAAGACACACTGCACATCAGACTCTTCAAACAGAAGCAGAAATCTCGACTGTTATTATTTTTATTCTGTGCTTCAGGTCACTGGTTTGGTGTTCAACTTGTAGAAATGATTTGAATATTTTTTTTCAATGATATCTGAAAACAAACAAATGAAAAAATCTTTTCTGTCCGCACTAACACAGTCTTGACTGTCCATTTTCCCTTTACATGTTTAGTTGACTTCACTTATGCTTGCATTTAACACATGTAAAAATAAAACAATTCCTCAAACCTACAGGCAGATGAATTCATGTAAAAAATTCACCACTTTCTTAATCTCTTCTGTTTAGATCTTTCAAGCCTCTTCCTCAATTAACACCTTTCCACTTAGCCTATTTTCCTTGTTTATTTGTTCATTTTGTTGTTGTTTTCTTTATTAATCAGGTATTAATTGACAGTCTCTGTGATGTTTTTCATGTTTAAACATTCTCCATCTCCAGACTGCCATTGCCAAACATTAAATGAAAACAATGAACAAAGTCATTGCGAGAGTTAAACTAAAAAGAGCTAAAACATAATGAAGTCAAGCAACAGAAAGACAACTAATGTGATTCTTCTGTTGGGAGTACTTCATTATCACCATGTTTCTAGTCAGAACAAATGTGTGAAAGGAGAAAAAGGAAGGTTTAACAATTTAGAATGTCCTATGAGAACAACTGAGATGCTCATGGTCCGTTTTATGTAGCTACGCGCATCAAGACAGATTGTTCAAATATCTCAAAACATAGCAAAATCATTCCACTATATGGATACAAAGGTAAACTTACCAGCATTAGTATCTGAGGCACATTTGCTCATCTTCACCTGGAAGCTGAGGTGTCTGAACAGAAGGGCTGTTACTTGATTTGACTGTTTCAGGGATAGAAAACGATTTGGCTTTGCAACCTACCCCAGAGTACCTGCTTTAGCAGAGGGGTTGACTAGATGATCTCCAGAGCTCCCTTCCAATGTCTATAATTCTCTGATCTCTGATCAGTTATCAATTCATTCTTCAGAAACATATAGAACTTTGTCATCCTTCAAAATATTTTAGATATTTAGCAATACTGAAGGCATACAGATTTTTGCAATGTCTGAATCTCTCCTTTATTTTCTTGAGGCATCCAGGATTAGTTTATTCCCTTCTAATACCTTCTAATGTGTCAGAGTGCAAAACAGACATGCCAGGAGAAGATGTCTAGTTCTTATGTAACTGAGTTTATATGTTCTGAATTTTGTACATTGCCATGCACCAACATTTGTGAAAATTTTTACTTCCTTAGATTCCTGTTTCCTCTGTTTACTATCCAAAAAAAAGCATAAGCTACCATCTTCCCATGAGAAGTCTTTGTTTTCACCAGGCAGAAGAAGGATCAGCAGGCACTTTTTAAAGAATGTTCTCTGATATTTCTTTCATCACAGGCCACTGCCAACTTTAAATTGTAGACATTAACTTTAAGATACAATCATAGAGGAGAGGAAATCATCTACGTCGATTATGGAGGTAGCATGCTCATATGTTGACGATTTTTCTTTTTTGACTTTCTGGTAACATATGAAACATGGACATTTGCTTTTAGGGAATGACTCAGGGCAGATTTGCTCTGGAAGCAGTACTAACCAATCAGGAAATGGGAGTCCTTATCGTGTAACTTCCCTAGTGGATCAGAGAATAAGGTGAAACACAGAAAAATGGATTTATTAAAGATAAAATTTAATTAAAAGTAGAGAATATGAAATATAAGAAATAATAAAATAAAGTGCAGGTAGTAACATGAACACGCGATTAATTTTAATAAGGTGAATAAGTCTCCACCAATATGAATACTGAGGTCAGAGTCAAGCCTGAGCATTTGAATATTGTCTGTGTTTCAGATTATTCTCTTCAGAGATAAGAAAAATACGTCTTTTTCTGCGTTAGCTGCACATCAATTTGAAAATTGTTTAGTGAACAGAAAGAAACGAGAAAGGGAAGATGTGAGTTTGCATTCCATAAAGCTGAAAAGGCGTTTCTCCCTCTGTTTAATATCAGCTTCCCTTGGGATTACATCGGACTACCGAAAGACAGCAAAAAAGTCAGCTCATGTACAGAAGTGGATGACAAGTAAAACTAAAATACAAGACATATTATGCAGATTTTTAGTGAATAGCAGTTAAAGATTTACATAAAATTTAAATAACCTTTAAAATTAGGACAGCCAGGTCATTCTAATGCATTCTGAATCACTGAACTAATGACAATTTTATTCCAGAATGCCCTCCGACCCTGCTATTGGAAACCTAAACCCATGCAGGAAAACAAATCTGAAGGTCTACCCTGGGAAAACAGTCACACACATTTCTATCTACACTTCATCTGAAGACAAAATATAGTTCTTAAGTAAATATTTAAAGTGAGAAATGTCTAGAGTCAGATTTATTTCATATTACTCTTCCATCTGTGTTTAGACCAGCATTTTTCTATCCAGACAGAGATTTGGTTTGGACGCATGTTCTTCATATGCTCTAAAGAGCAAGGAAAACAGCCATCAGACAGACAGCAGTGATTAAATAAAAAAATAACATTTGATTATCTGCAAAGTATAGCCAAGGCCCATCTGCATAGAAGGTAGTTTTAGGCTGTACAAATGGTAAAAATGAACTTGAAACTGGATTAAGCGGCCGGGCGGCAATACTGACCACATAATAGAAGACCTAAGTCTTACACAAAGATTTTAATGATATCGAAGAAACGAGCATCAGAGCTTCTTATGGGAAGAGGAGAGTACAAAGTACACAGCATTCTGGCAGATTTCTAGATCCACGCATTGCTTGAGACTTTAAGATAGGGAATACTAGAGAATCACTTGTTTTCCATTTCAGACTGAAGTCTCACCCAAATTCTAGAATCTAAAATAATGATTTAATGATTTTGTGAAGCAAATGAAAAGGAAGGTTTGCTACTGAAACTGTTCTATGTAGCTTAGCTTTCTGTGAGCTTACCAGTAAACTTCCCTATATTTGTGGATGAAAGTAATGAGACATTAACCAGTTGCCTTAAAATTCAAAGGGAAAAAAACTGATGTCGTTAAGGAAGACAACTCCTTAAATATATTTGCATGATTATATACTAAGTTAGTGTTCTAGTAAGCAATTAAAAGGGTCTTTCATGAGCACAAGACGTGAAAATGTCTGGTATACAGAAAAAAATTGCCATTCTGAGAGAGTGAAAGTTAACTCTCTTACAGCTGTTGCTTTTCAGGCACCCTTAAACTCTGAAAAGTAAAAGAAAGGAAATAAAAAATGTTTTAAAATACGACTATTATACAGAAGCTTGTAGTGAAAGTGACGTGATAGGAAAAATAATCATAAATCTCAAAAAGAAAAAATACTGAGGAAGGCAGTGTGCATGTACAGAATCAAGTGACTTTATACTGAAGTTCTTTCCCAGGCTGACATTTGACATGTTTTCAGTTGTTTTTACCTTGCTGGCACTTTCTGCAGTAGACTCTTTTGCAATGGTACTAGAATGCAATTTATACCCAAGAGCCATAACTTGAGCCCCAATACAGTCATTTTGCTACATCCTGTGACCAGAAACAGCATTCAAAAAATAACGTTTTCCATTCTGACTGCATAACACAGTTACTCAAGTTAAGCCGCCCTGCATGTTTCATGCTACAATTTTCTTATTTCCCCAATGTCTCTCATATTCTTAAAATAGTCTGCAGAACATAAAATTATTTAAATTGGGAGAACTGAACAGGGTAAAGCTGCTGTTTAAAAGAAACTCAATGACAAGCTGGAAGAACCTCATGAAGCTTGATAAAGGAAAAGGCAGAGCCTCGTATCTTAGATGCAATATTCTTGCATACCTGCACTGTCTGGTTGGTGGTGGAGGAAGAAAGCCATGGCTGGGGGCGACTGGAGTTTAAACTGGATTTGGCCCTGAGCAATCTCACTTGCAGCTGAAGTGGCATCTGATTTCAAGGTTGACTTCTTTGAGCAGGATGATGGATTGGATTACTTCAGGATCTCTTTCTGGGGAAGAAAAAAATTGTTTGACTATTGCAGCAGAGTTTCTTTCAGTGGAGTATGTGGAAAAAAGCAACAGTAGTGCTCAACATTTAGTTAAGTAAGCGCACAAATGAGGTATACGTTTTCCCCCTTAGATGCCATTAAAAAACAAAAAGCTACCTTATGCTTTAAAAGGAAATTGTTGTCTGCCCATTTCATTAGTTTCTGATCTCCTAAAACTGCATCCCCAAAGAGCAACCTCCTTTTATGATTAGCTCTCAAATGGCAAGGGAATGCAGTATAATGATCTTTCTCAACTGTAAATTTTATCGCTACTCCTTCCTGAGTTTCCCACTGAAAATGGACAGCTTGTGAAATACTTCAACATGTTTGGCTTCTGACAGTTCTTCTTACAAAAACCTGAGCTATCCAAGAACGGTCTGCTTGTAGCTGTCACAGCTAACTATTGCTCCACAACCTTCACTTCTAAAAAAAAGTCCTTTGGGAATCACAGAATAGCAATAACATTAGCCAAAAACTAAGTCCAACTTGTAGTAGATGAAGTAAAAACAGAAAAAAAATGCTTCTTGTAACAACTTTGCATTTGTAATGACTGTTTTTCCAGTTTTTTTCTAATGAATGACAAGACCACTGCAAATGTTAGACAAGTCTATGTTTCTCTCAGGAAAATGCTGATGAATGCTGGATGGGGATCTGAACAACCTTACCTAGCTGTAGGTGTCACTGGTCATTGCACATACTTTCTATCCAGGTTTGCCTACATCGTGTTCTCTATCTGTTTTTAAAGTATTTCAACTACAGTAACCCAAGGGTTTTTATGTAAAGACTCCTTTTCTCAAGATTCTGAGGTGAAGTTTCTCCAGTGTCACAATAAGAAATTATATTTGTTTATATTCTGCACTTTCAAAATACCCCCCCTTGCATTTCTTTAGACTTTTCCTGCCCATATATGAATTAGGAAAAAGTTCCCTATAACTATGTATTTAAATTACCTGTGTTTAATTAGATATCATTGCTGAATAAAGGATTGGTTTCTTTTATCAGAATATGATTATCTCACTAGTTGTAGCCAAGTTTACGCATGAAAAATCTCAGTAAGAAAATATCTTTGGATTCTGGCAACGCTAGATACCAGCTGATCCAACAACTTGAGGCCAGAGAAGCCCAAAAGATACTTCTTTCTCATTTTTTTTAGTTGTAAATGACAGAGCTTAAGATGGAGACTTTTTCAGATAAATATGTGTTGGCTTCACAGGAAAGTTTTTTTTTAATGAGATACTATAAAAGTTTTGTGTTGTCATGCTTTCTTCAAAGGTCCTTTTTCTGCACAACTGTTGTGCCGAAAATGCATCTGTGATGAGGAGAGTTCAGTGATGTCAGGGTAATCCATTTGTAGATTTACCAGTTTCCACCCTCAACGTAACCTACTTTCAAGAGTTGCTTCCTGCAGCATCTGATGCATAGACTCAGATGAATGATCCAAATCCTTTATTACAAGTTCTCACATTGCTTATATACCTCCCTAAATTTCCTTTATTTTGCTTTCCCATCCCTCTTTAAAACTTTTCCATCCACCATTACATATCAGAGTATTCTACAACCACTCCTTAATTGTTCATGCAGGCGCTTATCCAATCAGAGCTGTTCTTTCTTCTTCTAGAGGTGTCCTTGTTTCTCATGCTGTATATCTTGCTCCGCAGCTGCTGCTCTGAACAGGTTTTTTTTTTTTTTTTTATTCCCACAGCTTCCAACTCCAGTGCAATCAATACCCTTCCGCAACTATTTAAAAGCATACCAGTTGTCATTGAACCCTGCAGTTGCTTGCTGCCCTCTTCTTCCCACCTAGATGAGGGAAAGAACTGCAAAAAAAATAAACAAACAAACTGGAACTTGTGGGTTGACATAAAACTATATACAGAGAGAGAGAAAAGGTTAATAGTTAGGACAATATACATATATGTATATATACGAATATATGTAACAAGCGATGCACAGTTAACTAACTAACTCCCCAGCAAACAGAAGAGAGTGAGATTAACTCCACTCTCTTTAACATTCTTCCTGCATGATGTCATATGGTATGGAATACCATTTGGCCAGATTAAGTCAGCTGTCCCCATTCCATTCCCCCTCAGCTCCTTGGGCTCTTTGCTGAGAACAGCCTTGGCTCTCTACACAACACTGCCCAGGAGCAACTATAAACACATCAGTGTGTTGTCAACATGGTTTTTCTCCTAGAACCAAAACACGGCATCATACTAGGCACTCTGAAAAAAAATAATTCTGTCCCAGCTGAGACTAAGAAAATACCTTTTGCTTTTTGGAATTAAAACCAATTAGCTTGACAGGTGAGATAGCATCTTTCATGTTCTTAACTGACAAAAATTGTTCCACAATTATTATTAAAAAAAAAAAACAAAACAAGAAAACATGTCATTTTAATTAAGATAAATAATTATAATTTAAAAAAAAACACCCAGAAAGTTAAACAGTCTTCTAATTTACACATTCAGCAATTTAAAAAAAAAACAAAAATAATTAGTACTAATTAGTTGTATAGTTATACTAGTTAGTATAAAATAAGAACGATTTCTACAGAACAAAGACCAAGGCTTTCATTTTGTATATCATAAAATAATCAAGTGGCTTTGGTTGGAGAGGACCTTAAGCATCATCACGCTCCAACCCCCCTTCCAAGATCATGCTAAAGAGCATGTCCTGAGACAGTCTTCCAAATTGTAGTCTACGATTTTATTACCCTGTGATCATTAAAGCTTTCTTTACTTCAGTCCCATCCTGCAGTGCAGCAGCAGACTACAAACCTAAACCTCCTGAATGGAGATTCATAGCTGTCCACTTATTTAGCATTTCTATTTTTCTCAAATCTGTGCATTAAAGAAATGCTAAGTGAAAAAATAAAATTACAAGAACAATGGAGAACAGACTGGTGTCTCAACATTTCATGCCAAGATGAATCCTAATATAGAAAAATAGAATCACAAGTCTGAATCTATACTTTGAACTTTTATAAAATTAAATGCTAGAAAAGTACAGAGAAAAATTGAAAATGAATTTGTGCATATTTACCCAAAGTGAAGGATGTGCAAGCCATGACGGAATTTTTTTTTTTTTTTTTTATTGTTACCTTTGTACTTTCCGGGAAAAGCAAGAGATATTCACTTCTTTCTGGAAGGAAAATAAAATTAGTTCCATCCAATTGTGATCTTTCACTAGCTTACCTTCTCATGAAATTTATGTATAGTTATCTAAATAACATGATAAGTATCCAATACAGTAAGCACTGTGCACATCATCTTCATGCCACCAAAATGACAATCATTACAGAGAACTTACTTGTTACATTTCTGCCGTGGGAATACAGAGCACCACAACTGCATAAATCAAAAACAGACTTTATTTAAAGTTGTAGATTCTTCAAAAAGTGAAGTTGAGTTAAAGTACTTGAAAAATCAAAGGAGTTGTATAACAAATGGCTCCCTCATAAGCTGCGAATGGAAAGTAAAAAAACAATATAAGTACTTGATGTTGGTAGTCAGAATATGTCACTTCACAGGTTCACAGCCATTATATGGTCTACATAATTATACCAAGTATTTCAGTTAAATAAGAATAATTAAATAAGAAAATGATCGAAATCTAACGTCAGAAAAAAAAAGAAAAGGCTAGAGTTAGAAAATATTTTTGCACTTCTATCTTAAATGAAACTATATTTCCATAGTTATACATCTAAAAATAACGTAATTTTGCCTAAAAATAGTAATCTAACATATGCTTCCATTATTTAAAAATACCTTATTTTTTAGACAATATAACAGAGATAAATTATTAGTTGAAGTTAACACGAACTACTTCTCTATGTATTTTGAGTGGAAGTGATGCTGCTGAAAAAAATTACTATTTTGGCTTTTCTTACTGTATCAGTTCCCTGGTCCACTTTACTACTAAGCTGTGGAAAGAGCTGTACCAGCAAAGCAGCAAGGGGAGTAAGAAGCAGTAGTTAGAGATAAGGATATTTGAGACAGTATTGCCTTCAAAGTAATGCATGTGGAACCCTCTTCAGGGGAAGCAGTCAGTCCTCAGAAAGAGTCCATGCTCCTGATCTAAACTAGACAGCTGTTAATAAGCTCCAATGCATAGGCTGCCCTATGACCTTTCTGCCTATAAAAGCACTTTGGCCGTGACCGCTTTCATCCTTCATCTGATGCCTAAAAACCAAACCTTAGAAGATGTGTAAAAAGTACTTACATGCTTCTGAACGTGCTTTAAAAGCTATCCCTCAGAGAAGATTGAGTTTATTTTGTAATCTCCTTATAGCAGCTGAGCAATAGAAATTGTACTGCACAGTAGACCAGAGTAAGTGTTTCATTTTGAACTGTTTGAAATGTGATAAATATTTTGTTGGTTGCTCAAGAAGTAATGACTTTGATGCATTTCCATGAAAACTCCATCAGATCAAAGACCACAATAATGCTATTTGATGAGAGAATTATCCACTACAAAATACCAGTTTTCAACTTGGTTGCTGCCATTAGCCATGTATTTTCACCAGTGATGAACGAGAGCCTATGTGTCAGGCTCATAAAAGTCTGCACAAACAGAGGTGACCTGCTTTCACTGCTGCTGATACACACCACCTGCCACTTGACTTGCTTGCATCCACTGCTTGGTCTCAGAGATAAGCCAGTATGGATGAATATCAGTAGATGCATTTTTCCCATGTTGAGGAATTCCACGGCACCTTTTAGTTTCACACACACTTCCATGCCAGACAGAATGCTGTGAGACTGCCCCTCTGCTGCCAGTTGTCTCATGGCTATAAGGTGTAATAGAACACTGGCAAGAAAGTTCGTCCTCTACTGCTACACCACCAGCATCTGCCTATGACAGCGTGGGTCAAAACAATAAAATAAAAGGCATTACTTTAGGAGCTGCCGTCATACTTCGCATTGAGACACCCATTCCTTTCAAAAATGAAAGGTTACGATGTTGTCAATGACATTTGATTATTTGTTATTCAACTTTATTTTTCATTAATGGATGGATGTGTTTGTTTCTACCTCTCAGTGATAGCCTCAAGAACTCAATGCTAGAAAATCTCCAATTACCCTTTAAAAGATTTATAAATATTTTAGTGATTTAATCAAAGTAAGGGAACAATGGAATATGAGTTAGGTAAGTATTACAAAAAGCAGGTCTGTCTTTGCACAATCTATTTCTGAGTAATTTTGAATAGAAGCAAATTCCTTAATTTCAGTCTGTTTGAGAATAATTTATGAGCAGAATAAGAGGAAATTTTCTTGAATGTTACTATTTTGTTTCCTCCTTCTAATAAAAGTTTTAAAAAAATTGGGAATATATATCCTCTTCTAAGCCTGAGTTTCTCTTTGAGAAAAATCTGACACAATCTGGGTGACCAATTTTCTTCTGTGAAAACAGTGGCTTTTACAGAAACCAGGACAACTGAAAGCAAAAGAGCGAGGAAGAGGAAAGCACATGCTAAGAACTTTTTGAAAGAAAATTTAACTTTTATCTTGTAAAGAAGAGCAGATGATCTATTTTAGTTACCACTTACTTGAAGATAATATATGTTTTCATTGATTTTACTTGCACTTTAGTTTTTTAAATGGTAATTGCCTACTTATCCTGTTCTTATCAGCTAATCAGGAGTAATTATTACATTTCTAATTGACAAACAATAACTACTGTGTCTTGTTTTGATAATTAAATGCTCTTCAGAAGAATATATAACTTCAAATGATAACATTTCTTTTTCTTGGCTACCACGTTGACATAACTTTGTTATCATTATTCTGCCTCTATAAGGCAGTGAATGCAAAGCTCCTAAGAAGATTATGTATAACACCTTATATCTACCATAAAAGGGCTCAGCTGAAGCTTATGTTATTGTTAAATACTTGTACAAGCAATCTGTAACAAAGTTTCATTTATGATACAGAAAGAGTTCCAGTATGGGACCAAGGGGAGGAAATAAGGTGATTTTTCACCTTATGATACACTGGGGATCTTATTTTGGGTTAGCTTCCAGATGACACCATCTCTAATGAGATCCCAGGGAAAAATAACCCATCAATGTCACAGACTCCTTTCAGTATGCAAAGGTGACAACGTGAATCATCAGCTTCTCCAGGTCCACAGAAATAAGAGAGGAATTTCAGTCACATGGGAAGCAGGACCGGACAAATGTGCATCAGGAGACTTCTATTGCCACTGTTCTCATTGCACAAACTGTGACCTTGACTGCCACGGTGCAGAGGATAAGAAAGAGCAGCAATAAGGTGCGATTGTTTGGAATATGCTTATGGAAGGAAGCTATCTCACCTACCTCAAAGCAGCGTGGAAAGGGAGGTGGAAATGCCATGTGTAGAACCAGAGAATGACGCAGTTTGACATCCTGATCTGACACACACCGCATTTTTTACCATGGTTCTGACATGAATCACTTAATTCTCAGATTTAATAAATCTACACGTAATGAGAAACTGATTAGATCCAACCACATCTTACTGTACTATAGCTTTGTTTAGTTTAGTGAGACACGCACATAACTCGTAGTAAGGTAAAGCCTTGTTAGAAAAACAGGAAAGTGGAATTCACGATGACTCAGCTGAAGTTTGGGTAGTTTCTCTGTTTACGCATGCATAGTTAAAGGTCCACAGTTGCATTGGTTATTTCAGACTTACTAAATAAGTACTCACTCTGGAATCATTCCACAGTAGTGTCACTTCTTCAAGCTCATGAACCCATCAGTGAATGTGAGCTCATTCTGCTGATGAGGGGGAAAAAAAAAAAAAAAAAAAAAAGGAGGGGGTCAATAGAAATCTAGGAGTTCACAAAGCATAAATTAAGAGCTACAGAATGAAAAATTCAAGTTATTAATTTATTTTTCCCCCAATCAGTTATTATTAATGATATAAAAGCACAGGAGTGAAATGTTTATCTTAGTCTTATCATTTTTCAGAAAAAAAAAAAAAAACAACAAACATCTTTAAGACATTGATAGGTTGTTTTTCAATGAAGATGATATTTCTGTGGAAAAGAAAGAGAACAAGGACATTTCTTTCTTACGGAATTTTCTACAAATATGTAAATCACAACAGAAAAAAAACTGCCTAAGAAATATCTTCAGCACAAGGTTGAAAAGATTTAAATCCTGTGATGTAGCATAATAAATAAAATCTTTTCTTTTCCAGAAAAAAAGCTGCTCTCCATGACCTTTGTCAAATCAGAATGTTTTCTTCTCATAATAAAATATTGGTATTGTCTCTGAGAGGCCACACCTTGCATAAGCAGCGACCTTCAGTTCTCTCCCATCAGCCTGGAAAGTATAGACATTCCTCTGAACACATCAAAACCTTTTCTGATGTTCTGAAATGACTCTTTGTTTTCTCAAGCAAGATTTGAAGGTAATGCACTGCAGCTCTTAATATTTGCAAATCCCATGAATTTATTTGGCCCTTATGCATTGAATGTCACACCTATTTCATTTGGTAAGTTATTTTAAAAAGGGAGACATTTTGCAATCAAAAATAATATGGTACCTTTTGACCTTTCATACATTGCTCACCTAGCTCAAGTCCTGGCGCCATACAGAGGTTATTTCTGTCTATTTATACATCAGTTTTGCCATGTAAGGGTAGGTAATTATTTGAAAGTTATGCGCAATCTTTGGAATCTATCCAAACTGTAGTAGTTGCAACTGATCATATGCCCATAGGACTGTTGTGCTGTATTTTATCTACATCCTCCGTCTTGAACGGTTGTCGCTGCATTTGAACAACTCAATTTTCTTTTTTTTTTAATAATCTTTCTATAAAAGCAGAAGAACACTGAGACTGTTTCTGAAGAAAGAAAAGTAAATCCAGGATACCTCTAGTAACTAGCATGGAATTAACTTGTAATATTTAATAAAGCTTATATTGCTAAATATTATGCTGAATTAGAAACAGCTGGTTTGAGTATGCAGAAATTTCACACAGAAAAAAAATCTATGGGAAATTGTATGTGCTCAAGAGAGTGTTTAAAACAGTTTTTTAATTAACATTTCACTTGCCAATTATTTGAAACTAAGTAGGATTAAAAATACAAATGATGAAATAGAAAGATGGAGAAGCATCTTTGAGCTAAAGGGGTATAAAAACAGAATAAATAAAGTGAAGTTTCCTAATGTGATGGTATAGCATATTTATATGAATAAAGTTAATTTATATGAATAAAGTTAGATTAAATTATCACTATCTGGACATTTTACGTTTATACAAGGAAACCCAAAACAACTGAGAAACTACAACTTAAACCAGGTGTACTAAAACAGCTAATGTAGCTGGTTTTGAAGATTCTCATTAGAGGAGGAAAACATTTCTAGTGCTCCTGAGCAGATTTTAAGCTGTTGCAGAATCTCTTATTAAATTCAACACCATTTAAGTAGCAGGCTTTATTCAAATTATTTGTCATTTTTCTTTAAAAACAAAACAAACAAACAAACAAAACAGTCAGACAAAAGTCACCAGGGCTTATCAATACACACTGAATGAAGCATTAGTGATCTCGAGGTGCGTGGGTCTGGCAAAGAGTAGAGTCAGGACCCTGAACTCTGGAAGAGCAAACTTCAGGCTGTTCAAGGAACTGTTGGATGAGATCTCTTGGGAAGTTGTTCTTAGAGACAAAGGAATGGAAGAAACTGGCTACACTTTAAGGATGCCTTTCTGAGAGCGCAAGAGCTCTCTGTTCCTCAGACTAAGAAAGTAGGCAGGGGAGGTAGAAAGCTGGCATGGCTTGGCAAGGACCTGCTGGCCAGACTGAGGGAAGAGATTGTACCAGCTGTGGAAACAAGGGCATGTCACCTGGACACAAAACAGGGATGCTGTCTGGACTTGCAGAGAGCAAAATAGGAAAGCCAAGACACAGTTGGAACTGAACTTTGTGAGGGATGTTAAAAACAAGAATGTATTCTATAGGTAAGTTGGCCAGAAGAGGCAGGACAAAAAGAGTATACCTCCTTTGGTAAGTGAGAAAGGAGAACCAGTTACAACTGACATGGAGAAGGCTGAGGTACTAAATGAGTTTTTTTGCCTCATCTTCCCTGGCAACCAGGATTCACTTATTTCTCACGTCCCTAAAGCTTGCCCCTCTGAGCCTCTAGGTGGGAACTGGGGGAGTAAATCCTCTTCCCTTCCCCCCTCCAGCTGTAAGGGCAGACATAGTCTGAGATCACCTCATCAGACTGAATGTATACAAGTTTAAGGGGCTGGATGACATGCACGCCAGGGTCCTAAAGGAGCTGACTGACATGGTTGCTGAGCCACTCTCCATCATATATGAAAAGTTGTGGATGTTGGGCACAGTTCCCAGGGACTCAAAAGAAAGGAAGCATCACTTCCACTTACAAGAAAGGGAACAAGGAGGGCCCAGGGAACTACAGGCTGGTGAGATTCACTTCTGTGCTCTGGAATGTCATGGAAGAGATAGATACTCCTGGAAGACATGTCTAGACAAGAAAGATGAACGGGTGAGCTGAGACAGCCAGCATGGCTTCACCAACAGAAGGTCATGCCTGACCAGTCTTGCGCACTTCTGTAGTGGAGTGATGATGTTAGTGGAAAAAGGGAAGGTGTCATCTACTTGGACAGCTACCAAGGCCTTTGACATGGTGCCTCACCACATCCTTACCTCTAAATTGGAGAGATACATATTTGAGAGGTAGACTATTCAATGAATAAGGAACTGATTGGAAGGGCGTAGACAGAGGGTTACAGTGAATGGCACTATGTCCAGGTGGAGACTGGGTGACAAGCACTGTCCCCCAGGGGTCTGTCTTGGGACCAGTGCTTTTTGAGTGCACTCTGACCAAGTTTGCCAATGGCCAAGCTGACTGGTGCAGCTGACACATCAGAAGGAAGAGATACCATCCAGAGTAACTTTGATAAGCTTGAAAGGTAGACCCATGTGAACCTAACAAGGTTCAGCGCCGCAAGATTCAAGGTTTTCAACTTGGGTCAGAGTAATCTCAGATACGTATATAGACTGGGAGAAGAACCCCTTGAGAGTAGTCCCACAGAGAAGGACCTGAGGGTACTCACGGATGAAAACCATGAGCCAGCAGCACGCAGCCTGGAAGGCCAACAGTATCCTGGGCTCTATCAGAAGAGGGGAGGCCAGCAGGGACAGAGAGGGAATTGTCCCTCTCTACTCCACCCTTATGAGGCCCATCTGATGTACTGCATCTAAATCTGGGACTCCCAGTACAGGACAGATGTAGAGCTGTTGGAAAGGCTCTAGAGGAGGGCTGCAAAGGTGACCAGAGGGCTGGAGCGCCTCTCCAATACAGACAGGTTGAAAGAGCTGGACTTTTCAGCCTGGAGAAGAAAAGGCTGCGAGGAGACCTAACTGCAGCTTTCCAGTATTTAAAGGAGGATTATAAAGAGGAAGGGAATCAACTTTTTACACGGATAGACAGAGATAAGACAAGGGGAATGGTTTTAAGCTGAAGGATGGAAGGTTTAGATTGGATGTCACGAGGAAGTCCTTTACGAAGAGAGTGGTGAGGCCCTGGAACAGGCTGTCTGGAGAGGTTTGAGACCACGTTGGATGGGGCCCTGGGCACCCTGACCTAATACCAGTTCTGGAGGTTGGCAGCCCTGCCTGTGGCAGAGGGGTTGGAACTCTATGATCCTTGGGTCCCATCCAACCCAAGCCATTCTATGATCTTTACTGTTCACACACTCTTAAATTTTTGGGTTTTCTAAAAATATATGTAAGCAGATAAATACAAAAAATTATCCCCTCCCCCTAAAACTCAGCCTATTTATATCTTATTCTTTGCAAGGGTTCATGCTAATAAATGTTTGATTAAGTGGGCAATGTAGCTGAATAGAAGTGATATTAATAGATCTAATATGAATAAATATCCATTCCCCACTTGTTCTATTAAGGAGTAGATTACTAACACAAAGCTAGAAAACTGTGCGAATAGATAACATCAAAACAATATTCATAAAAATTGGATTGAAAATGCCCAAAAGAGCTCTTTTTCATACTCAGGGTATCTGCATTAGAAGTTATACAACATGCAGAGGCAGAGTTGGGAAGCTGAGGGAAAAATTGCTGTTAGAGGTGAAAATAAGCTATTTCTAGTTCTATACTGAAATTCAAACCATTTGAGGTCTAAGTCCTCAGGCAATTTTCTACACAGAAATTGATTTAATGCTGTTGTTATTTTTCCCTCAAATTGATTAAATAAGGCTGTGGAAGACATTATACATTTAAATACTCCTATCATTTGTGGAAAAGATCAGATAATATTGAACTCTCTCAGATCTGGTTCTTAGTTGCCACAGAAAAAAAATTTTTGGCCCCTTCACCGTAGTGCTAACTCTTCACTTCTATTCACAAATACAATACCACCAGTAGCAGCCATCTTATTACCCAAGAGTAGCAGTAAATACAAAGCATGGTTCCGCTTTAAAAATTATCCCATTCAAAAAGAACCTGTTGTCAAAGAAAAATCATAATGTACTGGTAACAGAGTAAGATATAAGTACAACACATTGAACAAAATCTTCATTACGGCAAAGTAAAATACTGGCATAGACTTGAAAGAAAGATGGATGGAGATTTTTTAAAGCAATCACTGCCAGAACAAGCTAAGCACATCCACGTAATTGTCACTTATGGCAAATACGGCCATGCTAATTCATACCTACATCAGAGATTCTCCAAACCAAGCTAAATTAAAACCAGAGCAATACTGTTTATTTCTGAACCAGCACCACTTCAACCTGTCCTGAATATAAATCTTAAGCCTTCATAGTTAAGCACACAGTTTCCTCAGCTGAAGGTGAACAGTGGTAAAGAGTACTCTAAGAGCAATAGTAAACCCATCTATTTCAGTAGTTTGCAGACATTCCACGCTGTCTTAAAACACATTTTTTCAAAAAGAATCCAAGTATCTGGTGGTATGAGTAATGTGCTGGGGGGGGGGGGGGGGGGGGGTTGGAAATACCTTAAAAAGCTTGCTTGTAACTTCGTCTTGTTTCTTCTTCAACTCATCCCGGATTAAAAAGGGCAGAGCAGTCTGAAAAAGTGAGAAAGAAACAAATCAACTGGGAAGGAAATGGATGTGACAGAGTGGCATAGTTTGTTTGTTAATTGCTTAACAGTAGAGGTATTAAGTCTAGTAAATACATATAATTGACTTACTAATATGCAAAAATTTAGGCCCAAAGGACTATTTACTTGTGACTTACAGATTTATTAAGAATTTTCTGTTATTGAGTCCAGTGCCACTTGCTTAACTTAACATTTCTCTAGAATTTATAAAGATATCCAGTAATACAAGTAGAAGTTATACAAGGGTATTTAAGGATGATATTTGTGCAAATAGAAGGGTTATTGTCCTTCCTGAACAGAAACTTTCAGAGGTATAGTATGCAAGTACATATATTTGGTAAGTACAGAGATACTGGTGTCAACTGAAAATCAAGCCAGTTTAGTACGGCTTAAAAACTAGCGTGATTTTGACCGATCAGTTACAGATACCCCACAAGCATACGAGCGCAGGTTCCTTACTGTTTATATACTTTATTCCCACCTCCTCTTCCCCATTTTACATAGTTGAATTTCCCTAAATACAAGCAGAAAAAGTGTTTCAACTTCTCTTTATCCTCATCACTTTTCTTTGTGTCTTTCTGAGTTTTGTTATGCTATATCTACACTGTTACATTTTACTGTATTGCTTTAAGGTGGAGAGGATCTGTGCACAGCATTTAAACTGAGGTCAAGTGGCAGATGCATATATAATGGCTAACAACGCCTTCTACTTCCTTTTTTTTTTTTTTTTTTTTTTACATTTAATAAAACATTTGGGGTTTGAATACAGAAGAAATAGAAGGTAAATAAAGTAGAATTCTAACACTACTCAATAACAAAGTTCTCACTGTAAGAGTTAATTGCATGTATATATATATATATATATGTATATATATATATACACATATATATATGTATATATATATATATACATGCAATTAACTCTTATATAAAACTATACATGCTAAGTTACAATGATTTTTCTTCCCATGTTCATCACACTGTGTATACTGATATGGAATTTAATCTGCTGTACCACCTAGTTTACCACTAATCCCTGATAATTTTTTTGTATCTTTTTGGCCATTACCCTCGTCTTTGTTATGGTGAATAACCTACAAAAACTGTGTAACTTCAGCACTCATTCTCTTTCTCACTTCACTGATGAATACAACCCTGTGGAATCTTACAGTGATCCTCCAGCACAAAAACTGACCACTTACTCCTCCTTTCTGTGCTGTGAGCTGTTTTTGTGCATGGGAAACGTATAGAATGGGAGGCTTCTCTAACTACTTCCAACTTTGAAAAATTATTTCACCTAACTTATAATTATTTCTAATACATAAATGATATTTTAATGATATAAATATATTCATAGGAAGAGACCCAGCAATTATCCTTTTGAAAACTAACAATTTCTTTTCTTATTAGAAGTAATTTAAGTTTGCCCTCTGTTGCACCTTGACATTTTTGCTCAGCTTCTATTTTTTACATACGTGAATCGCTGGCTTTTTCAATAGCAAACTGTCACGGATGCGTATATTCTGAAAAGAGGCAGTTTCAGTACTATTACACTTACACATTCACCCTGAGGCATGATTGTCCTAATACACAATTTTCATCCTGCAATTTAACAAGAGTTAACTTGTTTCTTCCTTTCCTTCCTGTAACTGTCATAGGGTTTTCATTGTGCGTTGGATAACATAAGCCCTTTCCTGTTCCCATGGAAATCAATAGTAACTCTTCATACCCATTAAACTCTATCAGAGAGAAAATGAACTCTAAGTAATTAGGACCTTCTTTTGTTTGGTCAGAGGTTCATTTGAAATCCAAAGAACTGTTAGTCAGGAAAACACAGAGAGGTCTGCAATGAGCTAAAATGTTTACACAACAGAAATAAAGGACAAACACACTCTGCCCCACTCTGCAGGACCCACGCTACTCCTCATCCCTCCACAGTGCTGTGCTACATCATAACTGCAGTAGCACAATGCTCTGTGTGTGTACCAAAGGACTAATCAGAGATATGGTGGAAAATTACAGAAATTCAGCCTTTAAACGGGCTGTCATAATCTCTTAGTGGGCATAATAGGATATACTTACTTCAAATAAAAATAGGGAGAAGGTTTCTTTATTTTGCCTAAAAATCCCCAAGTTTTGGAAGACTTACAAAAGCTAAACATCGTATATGGTATTAATCCTATAATGCTGTACCTACAACTTTTTTATTTAATAGAAGGAAGAAAAATTTGCACAGAATTTTCAGAATCAACTCAGTAGCAATTAGGGAGTGGATAGTAACAGAAAAGCACAATAGACTTCACAAAATGAAAAGATTGACTTCTCAAAAATATGTCATTCAAATACCAACCACATCCAGACCATTCAGGAACTAAGAGACAACTCTTGCAGTAAGTGTCTTAGGATAACTGCAACTTCCCTGAACGGCATAAGCGTCCAGATTTCAAAAAGTATCGTTAACAAATGCCAAAGGTCATTGAAGCTTTGTAGAAAATTCCAACTACAGTGCCTTCTTGCTGTGAGCAAAAGATGCACTATCAGTGAACTGTACATGCACCACAGGTAACTGTGTATTTAGAAACTGGTCAGCTTTTATAGTTTTCAATGTCTTCCAACTCCAAATAATGAGCTCAGCCAATATCATTCTCTGAAGATTATGAATAACCAGTTCACATAATCTTCTTTGATGTAACATTCCCTTATCGTGAATCTTCTAGACTTCACCACAAACAAATACGAGGTGTATTTCATAAAACATTAAACGCAGTACTATGCACATGCTTTGCTGAAGTTACAAACTGAAAATTGGTTTACTGTAGCACATTTGATACTTAACAAGTACCTATAAAAGACAGAAGAAAGCAGGCATGTACCAATTTGACACTCTACCTTACACTAGACAGAAGATTTAATTATCATTGTCATGATTTTGCAGATCTACTTTGTTCTCACTTACTCAATTTTAATATTACCAACCTCATGAAGTTCAACAAGGCCATGTACAAGGACCTGCACCTGGGTTAGGGCAATACCAAGCACGGATACAGGCAGAGAACAGCCTGAAAGCAGCTCCGAGAGGAAGGATTTGAGGCTGTCGGTTGATGAAACACCACCCAACATGAAATGTGCTTTTGCAGCCTCGAAGACAAACAAGATAGAGAAAAAGAAAGGAGTATATCTTAGTATGACTTTTCAATTCTCTAGTTATCATAATATTTTTACAATAATAAGAGACAATGCAACTGACTAGCAAGAACCAAAATAACTAGATACTACTGCCACCAACATATTTCACAGATCTTTGCTATTCTGTTGGTTATCAACACATAGACAACAACCTACAGTGGCGCTCTCAGATAAGATTTCATTTTTATTTTGTTTAGATTCATATTTAGCAAAAAAAAAAAAAGCCATGAAAATTCACCTACTCACAGAATTTATAATACTGTATGGAAAGATATTTTCAAAACACTTTTTTTTTTTTTTTCTTTTACAAGGGAGAACAGAATACCAGAAAAGCTGCCTGTATTTGACTACGATGAAATACAATTCAATAATAATTGTATATATTGCATGCATACATTATATCTGATAATTAAACACTGGTTCAGAATATATGTATATATAGTTAACAAACCTAAGAATTCATTCTAAGAAGCTCTAATGAACTTTAAGCTATTAGTAAGAGACAGGACATAGTACAGTAGATTGAATAGCATCTTTAGAATTGGTATTGTTAAGTGCCTACATACAATCTCTGGTTTTGAATGATATCAAGAAGAAATACAATAAGCATGTATCTGTAATTATTTTGAAACTAGCAATGTAGAAAAGCAAGAAAATATCTGCTGTGATTTTACTATTGTAAGCCTGTTTCCTGTGTTATAGTATTGTAAAATAAAAACAGCAGTAAGTATGAACAAATAAAACAATGCAAATAGTATTGACAAAATTCCATTGACTTATAACTTCAGTGAGACTGACTTCAACAAAAAGTTGCAATATTAAGCTGGAAGGTAACACAAAGATTTTCGTATGACTCTTACCGAGTTCCCGAAGTAAAATAAGCTCAGATTTTTCTGATTTTTATGGAAACCACTGTTCATATCAAACCTATATACTACTGAAAGAGAATATTCCTATTGTCAAGACTTTTATATATATAAGATGAGACATATCATCTACTTGGCATTTCATTAGCATCCCAGAGTATGCAAAAAGAAGGAAATCCAGTCCCAGAGTGCTTCTCAAAAAAGAACTTTATATTTTCTTTATCTTAATTTTTATTATTTTTTATTTAAACTAAAGTAAAGCCTGTAGGCATCTAACTTTGAACAGACATGAAAAGTTTCAGTACAACAAATATAAAAGAAGTGTCTTCCAGTTTTGTTTTACTTCTAGTTAAAGGTAGGTAAACGTCAAGAAATCTCTTTAATTTTATATTCTAAAAAAGAATGATTTATGGGAAAGAGAAATCAAATTACTTACCCATAATTGGAGGTTTTTGAGGGTAGTTCCCAGTTTCCCTAAAGGTAACACTGAAAGATCTGTAATGATTCACCAGTTTGTACTACAAAGTTAGGAGGTGGGAACTCTATTTATTATTCAATTCTATTAAGAAAAGAAAGATGATGAAGAAAATTAAACACAGGAAACATGGAAATGAAAAAAAAATTCATCCTTTTTCTCACCTGTCAGAAATCCCTGTAACTTTCAAATAAGAAAAATCTGTGAGCTAAGCAAGAAGAAGAAAAACTGTTCACAGAAGATGGCTTTTTAAAATCACGACGTCATTGCTGTGAATTCTTGGTTTCTTGTAGATGAAGATACGGTGCCTGAAAGAATCAGCAACATGTCTATATGGTTTGACTTGTAAATACAGGTATATATCTGACCATTTACACATCTGAATGACTACCAAAATTACAAGGGCTGCTCTAAAAGTAATGCCTCCTATTACATTATGCTGGTCCACAACGCACACGAAGCAGGTGCTGGTAGTATAGCACTGCAGGTTGAATCTTCCAGACAATCTTGCATTACATTTGTTGCTGTATGAAAAATGGCAGAAGAGAGGCAGTCTGACAGAACAGTGTCTAACATGAAAGTGCAGATGAAGTGCAAGCGTGCTCCATGCAGAAAAAATGGCACCCACTGATGTTCGTCAACAATTGTTGAACATTGCTGGAGACCAAATAGTGAATGTGAACACAGTGAGAAGATGAGTGACTCATTTCAGCAGTGATAACAGTGTTAGTGGATCACCTCTTCCAGTACAGATTTTTTAATGAGCACAGCATGCAGGCTCTTATTCGCTGCTGATGAAAATGCGTGTTGAAAAGGTGTTTTGTAGCTGAGAATTTGCTCTACCAAATAGTGTTATTTATTTTAATAGTGTTCTTCTTGTCTTTTGTAGTTCCTAAGGAAATAAATAGGATGCATTTCTTTCAGAACAACTCATATATCTTTGGTGTTAGCATTCTAACTCGTCTGGTATGGCAGACTAATATTTCCTGCTTTCAGTGGAAACAACTTCAGTTCATGTGATTCAGCAGGCTTCTCTTCACCTCAGTGGAGCAAAATTTATTTGTTAAGTACAATGCCTTACATTTTAATGACATTCTGTGTAAAAGAGAAAGACACTGTGAGCACACAGCAAATAGAAAAGGATGTAAATGTACATATAAACCTAGAAGAAAGGATCACAAACCCACAGTGTAAGAATCTGAATGCTTATTCAGATAGCGAACAGCTGACAAAATTTAAAAGCAGAGGGATGACAGAAAATGCAAGAACACATCATTTCACGAAAATTCTCATATTTCTACTTGATAGAGTACATATTTGGAATATAAAAAAAGGACCTATGAATATTAACTAAGGCAGTTTCAATCATTTCAAACATTTTACTGCAAGTTTGAGCTTCTGAAAACCTTAAAATCATAGCAAAAAACATGTAAAAATAAAAAGCAAACAAATTCTTTTCAGTCAAAACCTTTCAATCTCCCAAGAAAAAAAAATAAAAAAATACATATATATATATACAAACATATTTAAATAATCTTTAAGATATCTACTAAAAGAGAAAGAAAGCAACATCAAACAAAACAGAGTATACTCTCTTCTTTAGGATACAGCATAATGCACTTCAAAAATAATTATCCATAATCTCCATAATTATTCTTAAACCTCAGAAGTCTTCTTACCAGAACTGGTTCTAGCAATCATCTCTTTAAGGTTCCCTCTTACTCTGTTAACAGACTTAGTCTGTTAATTTGAATTTTTTTCCTTATAAATTAAATCAAAAGCAAAATCTACGCAAATTAAAATAATCAAAATAGGTGGGGATCTGGGGATTAGGGATCTAGAAGCACTTTAGTTCTGGATGTTAATCTATTCAAAATGTTTCAGAGATTTTTGTATTATCAGAAGGTGTTTTTTAAGGATATTCACACAAGTCAACTAAGATACGCTGGGGGAAAGCCAGAAGTAGTAGTGAGTTTTCAATCTCTGAAGTGTCCCTCTGGGAGATTTTCTGAGCTTTCCCAAGTGATACCAACCGGAAAGAGCAAGCTGCATCCCAGCTGACAACCTTACATTAGCTCTCAGGACACGAAGCCTACCCAAACAGACATCCATGCAGAGACACTACTCAAGAACAAGTAGAAAAATTCTGGTCCAACATGCATGCTAAAAAATGAAAATTTTAGCTGGAGTCTGAGTGCCACGAACAGAACATTTATTATATTATTGTAATAATACAGGGGACATTACACATTTTAGGTTCATCCTTAGTTCCTAACCAGCATTCTTAATTCCTGGGCATACATTAAAACTATCATGGGGCAATGAAATTTACATATTCTGTGGTAAGAAACTCCTCAGAGAGCAATTTTACAGCTTTCAGAGATCACTTCTCTGATAAAATGATTTTGTATAAACCTCTCTTGTTTACACTCTTTCTTAACTGACATTTTTCGATCTTTAATGAATCCAACTTAATGCATCTGAACATCTTGAATGCTCTGTAATTTTAATTGATTATTGTAGGTAGTTACAAGGAAGGTATAACAATTGCACATCTCAAGAGAACGTGATCTATATTTGCTTAGATGTGTAGAATTAGATTATCTGAAAGTAACTGTTAAAAACAGCCTAATAAAACCACAAGCTCAGTTCCTAGAAGTGATAGTTATATCAATAACATGCAACCTATTATTCTGGTTGGCATAAGCCTTGAGTAGTCTGTCAGCCGAAGGTTATGCCATGAAATATAATTAAAGATAAAATTGATTACATATCTAAATCTTGAAACTGGAAAGGGTTTCTGATGATTACTGAAATATTGAAGTGTTTAATTCATCTCCAGTTTAGAGCACATCAGTAGAAAAATCTCTTTTGCAATTGTGATGTATTACTTCTAAATTTACCTTTATTATAACAATATACTTTTTCACTCTAAGAAGTGGTTATGAATAGAAAACTGATATTGCTTGAAAATACCAGTTTGAAATGTCTAGTAATGAGAACAGATGAATCCTTCCTAACATATTTCTGTACTTATTTTACTGCATCTCCACATGAGCTTTCAATGCAAATTAAACTAGTAGAAGAATCGTAATTGCTATTTTTATTTTTATTTAAGATAATTTTCTACTAAAGTTTAAAGGAAAACAAGAGCAAGGCATGTATCTTGCTTTTGTGTAAGGCTCTACAATGATTTGGTTACAATGGGTCCAGAATAAGAGAGAATCCATAGAGTGTCACATCTGACAAACCCTTTATACATTTCTACGTAAGATGTAATTGTGTGAAGCCTATGTATTTTTCTTTTTGTAAAAAAGGAAAGTCATTTTACTGGTCTCCATGCAGACATCTAGGTGAGACTAACAGATCTAGTTTCAGGTGTACTGAAGACACCACACAACTTTAAATAGGTCAGTTAACTATTGTACAATTCTGTCTGCCTTTTTGTGAAAGGAGAACAAAAAAGTAGATTTTAAAAATACAACAACCCCAAAACATAATAAAACAGTAAAATAATATTTATATTCTTGTGGTTTTGCAAGGCTTATGCTACGTGCTTCGGCTACCTTCATATTATGTGGCAAGTGTTACAGAACTACAACTGATCTATGCCTATAATGGAGAAAATACTGTATTTCATTATCTTTATTATACATTTTTTATAGTTGTGTAACTTCAAAAAGATTTCACTCTAAAGACACAGCACTCGTACTCTGACAGGAGAACAGATCATCCCACCCGGTGCTTTTTCTCTGTATAGCTTTGTTTGTTGTAGAATTGTTAAAATGATAAGGATATAATCGTTATTCAGCATCATAATCAAGAATCAACTTTGCATAGGGAAATTGTCTAAATTAATCCTTTAAAAATCTATTTTAAACTTTCATTTTGCAGTTGATGAGAACAATGGTATTTCAGTGATTCAAGTTAGTATTTCAACTGTATCAGAGTGGTAAGTAGTATACATTATGCAAGACTGGGGGAGAGAAGAGGAGCTACTATGTTTCATAGTTTCTTGTTTTCCTTCACCCACTTACACCAAACTGCTAGCCAAACCTAGTGGCTGAAGAATATAAAGCATCATGCACAAATTTTAGCAGGCAGTCAGCCTGTGAATTTCAGAGCTGTCAAGGCTGCATATTTCAATCAGTTTTGACATCTCTTGGCATTTCTCTTCAGGTTCTACTTTCTATAAATAATTCTCCTACTTGGGTGTTATTTCTGGTTCATTTCTCACCATATAGCAAGAATGCTTCTCACCTTTTAGTGCGTCTTCCCCTTGTCTTCACTTTCAAAATATATATAAACAAGAACTATAACTTACCTGAATTTAAAAAAAAAATAATAATCTAGCAGGTGTTGATGATATTATGCATGTTGAATTTTAATTTATAATTGAGATCTTGGAGGAATTACCAGTAACTCCTTTTCTTATTTGAGATAGTTGGAGTTTTCTGGTAGCATTTTGACTGACTTGATAAACTAACAGTCTCAGTCATAGCAAGAGAATCTAGGGAAAGAGTTTTACCTATATAAAAGGTTCTGGGAACCTCTGGAGGCTCTTTAATATTTGTACCTTCTTGTTTTCTGAACTACAGAGAGATGATAGGACTTGATGATTCTCTGATAAGTGTTCTTTAACATCACTTCTTCTCAGATATAAGCCAAGCGATCACAAGACTGTTCTGCTTCTTTTCAGGAAATTGTCCTAATGAGGAAAACATTTTAGATGTTCACTTACCAGTATGATTCTGCAGTGAGTATGAATAATATCCATCCCATTCAATACCAAAAATGTGTCCACACGAAACCACTAAGTGACTGTCCTGATGGATGTGAAATGAAGAAATGGAAATATCCATTTGGGACTCCGCAAGAGATAATCATCATAAAAATAAAGGCTTTTAATGCAGTTCTCTGTGATCAAAACTTTTCTGGTTAACTTGTACTTTGATTTCTTGTTTTCAACACCATATTGGATTGCTAAAACAATCACTGCTAATTTCCACTATCCAGATAATTTAACTTACCTAAAGAAAGCTTGTAAATTGACTTAAAACATCACGCAATAAAATTCAAGGGCTGCTCTGAAAGTCATGCCTCCTGTTTTATTATATTGGTCCCTGAGGTCAGATGAAGCTATTGTCAGTACACCATGGCAGTAGAGGCTGAACCTTTCCACCAGTACCCCATTACATTTTATTGCTGTATGACAGATGGTAGCAGAAGGCTAATCTGACAAAATGGCATCCAACACAGAACAACATGTGAAGCAAAGATATATCACTGAATTCCTCCATATAGAAAAAATGGCACCCACTGACATACTTTGACACTTGCTAAACATTGAGACCAAACTGTAGATGTGAGCACAGTGAGATGATGAGTTTGTTTCAGCCAGGGCAACAGTGAAACAGACAAGCCACATTCCAGACATTCATACAGATTTTTGTGGGCACACCATGCAGGTTCTTGCTCACAGCTGGCAAAAAATGCCTAGCTAATGGCAGCGACTATGTTGAAAATTAATGTTTTGTAGCTAAGAGTGCACTCTTTCAAATGTTGTTGTTATCTTTGTATCTGTTGTAGTTCCCATGGGAATCAGTAGGAGGCATGACTTTCAGTGCACCCTGCATTGATTTCAAGTTGAACCAAATAGAAATTGTGATAGAGAACCAATAATAGATCCTTCAAGGAATCCCTTTCGGAGAATTGCTCTTCTGGTATTTTCATTAGCAACACAGAATGCAATATGATTACAAGCAATTATTGTCATACCTACAAAAGTTTTGAAGAATAACAAACAAGGAAGAGAGCCACTAAAGAATGAACTGATTGCCAATAAATAGGCTCTAAAACAGAAGCATTATGCGAAATATATATGTAAGCAAAACATTCAAGCTATGACAAAAGACTCATTCTGAGAAAATAGGATTTATGAGTCATCAGCTATAAGCATTGCAGGATATGCTTGCCACTGCTGAAGGTCTAATGCAATCTTTGGTAATACAACGAGGGGAATTTAAAGCTGAAGAATGCACACAGAGTGCTAGCAAGACTTGTATTAGAAATATAGTATTTGTGTCTTGTTTTCAAACACACAAACAGTTCAAAGTGAGCGTGGAAAAACAAAAATAATCCAAAAAGGTCTCATTCTAATTATAATGCAACATTTAAAGCATCTCAGTTTGTTCAGCTTGTGGAAGAGAAAGTGATTATCCTGTCACAGAAAAATAGACATAGAAAATAATTTGGCAGTAGAACAAGAACAATGTACAGTAAGAGCTTCTCAACTTGACTGAGTAAAACACAGAAAGCTGTGATTTTTAGAAAATTATATCATGCAATTGCAAAGAATCTAGCAGTTTTGGTTCGGCTAAGACATCTTTCAAAGTTGATTTCACAGATCTCAATTGTAATATCCCCAGTAAAGAAGCCTCAGTAAGCAATTACAGCCTATGTTGCAAACAATCTGTTTTTGATCTGAACTAGACCTAAGTTTTTTCCTAGGATTTCTTGCAAGTTTGTATACTAACTGAAAAATGATTTGAGTCTCTTCAATCATTACTAGAAACAGACATTTCAGTTTTCCTCTGCTTTCTTGCTGAAAAGCAGATATTTTTGACTTCAAATCACTCCTGCAGTTCTTTCTTGAACCCATTTTAGAAATAAAATGAAACTTGACCCAGTGATTGATAATGTTCTCACGAACATTACATGCAGAAGAATAGCAAATATCTACTCTTACTCCTTATTCTCCTGAACTTTCATCCAGCAATCACGTCTTACAATTTTAAATAAGGATCCTGGTTTAAAACCTTCAATGCTACAAAGCTCCTCAATAACTGTGGATTATGGTCTTGCTTTAAGAGTGCGGCACCACAGAGATATTGATTAATATACACGTAACATATAATAATATACTGGAAATAAGCAAAATTTGATTCTGTAAAAGATGTCTTACTATCTTTTGATATCTGTTTACCCCTGTAATATTACAGCTCTCTGTAAAACATAGTACTTGGGTCTAATGCTGTGTTTCACTGCAAGTATGTCAGCCGAGCACAGCCAAATGCTATGTTTATTTAGAAAAAATACCATTTTTGCCTACGACTTCAATTAATAGATATAGATATTGGCCAGTAATTATTCAAATTTTCAAAGACAAAACCAAAACAACAAACAACAGCAACAAAACAAAAAAACAAAATCCAAATGCTGTTAGAAATTCTCCCCGCAGAAGACTTCAAATGTACAATCACTTTTAAATATTTATCACTGTATATTACAAATATTTAACACAATCTGGGATAAAACAAACATTCTTGAAGCCATACATCTTGTCCTTACCGATCCACATCAGTGGGGGCCATCCTACTCAAGCAATGGAGTGAGTCATAGCTTGAAAAAAACATGAAAATACATACTGTTTAAAATGAACCCAGAAGTTCTAGCTGCCATGCTGATTTCCAGTTGTTCACCCCTTGTTTAAGAAATCCCAGAGAGGAGAACTGGGATTACAGGAATCTGCAGAAACATTTCTTGTGATGTCAGATTACTGCCAATAGAATTAGCAGATAACGTTCTTATTAAAATAAACAAACACAAATAAGAAAGGCTTCATTTCCCTTCCACTCTACAATGTGTGGAATTTGTTTAGTCACTTTCATTTGAAAATCTTTTCTTCCTCATCAGTTTGCATCTGTAGACTTTCACTGCTGGCAATTAGTGAGAAGAAGAGATCCTGCTGAGGAGAACAAGTTAAAAGGGGACTTAAGAATGACTGTGTCTGGGAAACAAGCAACCAGTCTGGAGTGGCAGACTTCAAAATTTCAATTAAGCACATTACAGAGATGAAGAGCCAGAGCAACTTTTCTTCTTAATTCCTTTTATCGGGGTCTCCAATCTGCTCACAACAGTATTTAGTCCAAAACTTAGTCCACTTCAGTGTGTTTGGAAAGGAAATTGCCAAGATTTCAGCATTCATTGCATCCCCAGAAAAAGAACAATTTAGGTAATGGCTTGCTACTGTCTGGATAATAACCAAATAACGCTTTTCACATCCAAACCATTTCAGTCTGGCATTTCCTAGGAAGCTCTGATACCTCCAGATGAAAACTAGAACATTTACACAGGAGGAAAGCTCTTCCTGCTGCCCAGCTTTGATCTGTAACATGAAGAAGCAAGAGACATTTTCAGTGAATTCAGTAAATCACAATAGTCAGTCTTATGTGCCATACTTACGATGAGGAAAATTATTCTTCAGCTATGGACCAGCTTGAAATCTTTCCTTAAGGTCATAAAAGCTGCATAAACACAAGGCATAAGAGGGAAAAATGCTCCCCAAGTGCAACCATATTATAGCTCTCTTGCAAAAAGTGTCTTTTTGAACTTTCAAGATCATCTTAGCATCCCTGTTCATGAAGCCTGCATAGTATTTTAATGGTGTGAATAAATGACAATGACTTTAGGTAAATTATCTTTAAAACACTGTCAGAACACTGTTAAATAAAAGATGTCTTTTCAAAGAGAATGTGAAATGTCACATAACATATTATTAACTGTCTGTTTTTTGAGGGAAAGTAGAGCTGAAGACGCAAAACTCTCTAGCAGTATTAACTTTCCACAAACAAAATCTGAAAATACTGAGAACATTTCAAAAACCAATTAATTTCAGTTTCCAGCATCAAAAAACTGAACATACTTTTTGAAGTTGCCTGGTTCCTTTTGGTTTTGCTCTAAACTATCAGAATGTAACAAGAGTTATGAAGAATTATGCACACACAAAGGAGAGATAAGGGATTTTCTTTTTTAGCAGTTTTTAAAAATAAACTAAACAAAAATAGAATTAACCGAATGACACAGGAATTGACTTTGTAGTTGTTCCAGCAGGAAGGCTTCTATCACTGCAGCTGTGTTTTGGCACTCACACTCCTGCCTGTTTTACCATTTTGAACAATTTCTTGCCTCTCCCGACACTGCAATCTTCTACGCTCACCTAAACAAGATTATCAGAAACTATTTTGTCATCATAGTTAACTGTCATGCTCTTTGGAAAGATTTCCCAATACAAAATTTCTAGTAACTTAAAAAGCTGGGAAAAAAGATACTAAAATATACATACATACTGTTGATCCTGAATTGCCACATTTAATTTTTGAACCATTCTTTCATGAAGCTTGGAGGTACTTCCTTCCAGGGTTTTGATTCTGAAATATGCTTCAACAATTTTATGTTATTTTATTTTTTCCATGCAAGCAGACATTACTGCAAAAGATTTCTCAGTCTATGATCCTATTACTTTTCAGCACTGGCATTTTGGTAGAAATCCTGCCCTTCCTTGCTCCCAAAGGGAGTTCACCCCCATCAACTTCAGGATCATGATTTTTTTTTTTTTTTCAGATTTAATTAGCATTTCTCATTTTATTTGTCCCATTTACCTACTTCATTGTCATATTATTATCCATTTTCAACGGATTAGATTGCATATATGTGCTATCACACATATATACCTAGAAAGTTCCATCCAATCATTTAATCTTTTCCTGTCTCTGAAGTAAAATCACTAAGGTACATCAAAGCACTTCTGTCTTATCACCTGTTCCACTGAAATGATGATGATGAAGAATAAAGGAAAAAGAAAAAAAAAAAAAAGATTAGCTACAATGAAGTGTCCATAAATAAGATTTTCATTGTTCCAGGACACAAGATTGTCTAATGGCTGGAACATTTGAGCTCCACCTTCAACGTTCTCTGCCCAGTTCTGCATTTCAGGAATGTTACTAGGACAACAAAAAGAATTCTTTCCATTGCAAGTTGGACACTTGAAGCACAGTTCGCCCTGATTACCTTTCTTGCATTTTATTTTGAGTAAAATCTATTCTATTCAAACCATAATGTAATGAAAAGCACAGTAATAATAGCAGAGTGCCAAAATCCTAGGCTGTAGCAAGTGAAAATAAGTCCAAATTCATCAGCCACAGAAACAAAGGAAAAAAGTTGCTTACCCACAGAAAACTACAGGTAGGTAGAAACCTCCAACAAGACACCCTCACTGCCACTGCCAACCTTTAAATGAGGTCTGGAAAGGGGTGGATCCTGGCTTCACTCTTTGCAGTCATTCAGGTGTGTTGCACACACCAGATCACTTACCATTTCTGTTACAACCATCTTAGCCACGTTTTCATATGATTCTTATGGTCTGAGTCCTGCTGAAAAGGACTCTGGCATACTTATGGGGGGCAAGGTGTACATAAGCGAGCAATGTGTCCTCGCAGCCCAGTAAAGCCAATCCTGGGCTACATCAAAAGAAGTGTGGCCAGCAGGGCAAGGGAGGTGATCCTGCCTCTCTGCTCTGTGCTGGTGAAGACTCACCTGCAGTACTGCATCCAGATGAGGAGTCCTCAGTACAGAAGAGACATGAACCTGTTGAAGCTTGCCCAGAGGATGGCCAGTGAAATGATCCAAAGGATGGAACACCTCTCCTATGGGGACAGCTTGAAAGAGCTGAGGCTGTTCAACCTGGCTATCAGGTGACTGATAGCAGCATTTCAATATTTATAAAGGAGCTAAAGGAAAGAAGGGAACAGATTTTTCAGCAGGATCTATTCAGGTCAGGCTAGACGGGGCTCTGAGCAACCTGACCTAGCTGTAGGTGTCCCTGTTCAGTGCAGGGGAGTTGGGCTAAATGACTATTAAAGGTCTCTTCCAACTGAAACAATCCTATGATTCTATTTCTAAAGCCAGGCAAGTATTTTTCAGCAGCACAGGACTACTTTGTTCCTGCAGTTGTACTCTACCTCTGGAAGAGGGTAATGGTGTGCTTGCAAAACAACCTGATTTTATCTTAGCTGTTCTGAGATGCTCAGGAGAAAACTGCTGGATGACAACAGTTCTTCTCCTTTCTTGTACAAATCTCACCAGTACTAGCAACTACAAATGTGCCCTTTGAAAGTCATTTTCATTGCAGATCGACAAATCCAGGTATAATTCAATTGATTGCTCTAGAGAAGGGTATGAATGTAGTATAGGGGATACAGACTATATTCAAGATACTCAAAGTATTACAGAGTTTCTACTTCTTAAGTAGCCAGAAGGGGGTGACCATGTACAGCGCAACCTGTACATCCTCCCCCCCACATTACGTACTCATAATATATTACTGGGATTTGTAGCCTTTGTCACTTCAATAATGAGAACAAAATTCTGACTCGAGGTGATGTAATCTTAGGCCACCAGGTCAGCCAGTCTTCATATTAATTCTTTGCAGCGACTTTCAATTATGAGCAGTGAAATTGAGTACATATGTAAAAGATTTAGAGAATTTGCCAACAGATCCACTGTATTCACTTTTTTAGCAATTTATGTGGCTTCATTTAGCATTTTATCCACATCTGTGTCACTTCTTTTCAGAAATAACAATGTAATCATCGTTTATGTATGACATGCATTGAGGTACCTGGTATTCGACAATTGGGTTTTAAGATTCCAAATAACTAAAACTGTACAATTATTTATATTATTTAAGGAAAGCGAAATGTTTAAAGTACACAATAAACTGTACTAACTCAAAAGCATGCAGTAAGGAGACAACAATGCATTAATATCCCTTTGATACTCTTCTTAGTGTCTAATCACTTTGGAGAGTTTGAGTGGTCAGAAGTATTTTGAATTATTTATTTTAAATGCAGAGAACATTAACTATTTCAATTAAAATCAAACCTGCTGAGCTCACACAACATTCTCTACCATCATTTTCATCATATGTAGTTCTTTACTTGCATTCAGCAGGAATCTAATTTTGCACAATAGCAGCTCCCAAGGAATATTTGCTGCACCTGGGGTAAATGACGTGCGTTTCTGAATTTGTCTGGCTATTCATTCATCTGAAATTGCCATGCAATTCTACTGGAATAAAAACAGAATGCTGAACAGGAAGACATTCCTGTTAAACAGCATATAGCTCATCCTAGTTTTTATTGTTTCTCACATTAGCATCAGTGATAACAAGAAATCAGATCATACTTGTTTTTGCTAAATGCAGAGGCCGAAACAGTCAGGGGATGTGATACTAAAAGTCAAATTACAACAGAAAATCACAACTAACACTTTTTAATAGCAGCTGAAAATTAAAAGCAAATATCAAAGCATTCCTTTGTGGTCTTTGATTCAGTAAGGTACTAAAGCACATTTATAGATGTATGCAAAGTAAGAGATACACTGAAGTTGAAGATATAGTAAAATTAGGCCTCTAATAGCATTACATTGAATTCTAATTCAAAATATACAGAGATTTCCTCAGAAAGGTATAATGTCCAACATTAATTGTATAGACTTAACTGTACATGTAGAGTTAAATACTTTCAGGCACACAGGTCCTTGCGTTATACTTACCTTACTAAATAAAATCCAAATTTCTCTTTCTTTAGGGATTACAGGACAAGGAAGTAAGATACTGCATGTTTCATATGATAGGCACTTCTCAGTGATTTTTCTTTCTTTCATCCTTTCCTCTTTTCCAGATGAACAGAACCTTTTCATTAAAAGCCAACTGTTACTGAAAATCTAAAATACAGTCAAACAAAGCCCCAAAGAAAACATGCATCTTTTAATTAAAGCTGGACCTCATTGCTGATTTTCTTGTTAAGTAACAGAAATATATAAATAAACAAGTATTTATTTAGTAGGACAATGAGAGTCAAATTTTTTTTTCCTTTTTTTTTTTTTTTCCCTCTGGGAAGTGTTCTATTGTTTGCTTCCTTTCTCTTGCCTGTTTGCTGTGTAATTTAAGAATGATGCCTCCTGGTGGGAAATAAAACTTAATCACAGAACAGCCTGCACTATCACCTAAACAAATTATGTTTAGTCACTGCCGATGTTGGTTCTGTCATAATGAAAATGTATAATTAATGCCTTTCCTTTTACCACCATGGAAGAAGAACTCTATGAAACTTGTTTAAGAGGGGGAATTTTAGGACAGTCCCCTTTTCCTTTTCAAACATTATCACAACAGATCACTATAGCAGCCATTTACTAAAAATGAATGATTGGATCACTCATCTTCACAGTTATTTATTGAATCTACAGCTAAGGCATTCAACAAAACAAAACTGATCTACAGTAAGAATTTATCAAAAGTAAGACAGGAGGGAAAATTCATTAACAGGTGAAACACTATATTTCTCCTCTTAGAGGAGCTTGAAAAGATTAAGCTATTTCCATTAGTTTCCTGCAGAGTTGCAAGCAGTGATAATAGACATGTGCTAATTTCACTATTGCACTGCACTCTGAAACAACATTTTAGATCATCTTTCACCTGTGACATGGCTCCTAATATCCCTAATTAGCAGCTCACTTTTTACTTTCAATTTTTGTTGTTGAATTTATAGCAACAGCTAAACATCTGGTATTATGACTGCAAATTGTCTCCATTTACTCACCTCTGGGATGCAGGATAGATTCAGACTATTTATATTTTGATCTAAAATTCTAAATGATCATATTATTCTGCTGTAATAGGTCCTAAGTGACATTAAATGGATGGTCTCAGCTTTTTCTTTCTAAAATGGACAGCTCTCTTGCCTCTCACAGCTACTGCACTGCATGAAAGCTCAGTGCAGTGAAATAACAGCAATACAATTTTCAGAACTGAAATAACCTTTGATTTCTACAAAGACACTTATAGGCCAAGAAATGGTAAAAGCAATGCAATAAAGTGCTCTAGGCACACTCTCATGTCATGAGTAACTTATCTTTTATACCTAAGATCATTATCAGTTTGTGCAGCGATCAGATTAAGGATGAGAAAGTATGCATCCCTAAAGTGTTGTGATGTAGATTAGATGATAACATGGATAAAACAGGCCTGGCTTCTAAAAACATCAAACTGCTTCCTGTATTTATTCCCATTGCAAGATATTAAATTATATCACTTCTATACAGAGTTTATTTCCACAGATGTTTCATTCTGAAAATCTCAAATTCCATAATTCCATATCACTATCCAAGCAATGTAACTATCATCATCGTACCACTTTGCAAAGAAGAAAACTGTGGTACACAGCTTTTGGAAGTCATTTGGAAGACTTATCAGTAAGTATTTTGGTTTTTTGTTTTGGGAGGAGCAGAATCAGAAATAGATGGGAAGAGGTTGTAAATCCCATGTCTTAAGCTGATATAAATTAGGTTAGCTACTCTGAAGTCATCAATAGCTAAGCTGAATTCAGACAAGTCTGAAATCTATTCCCAAATTTTCTTACGGTCTTGTAAATGAATCACTCATTCAATTATTTCAAATTTAGAAGGTAGATACTGCTGCTAAATATGATACTGTTCATTGATACACAGAAAGTGTTATGAATTTCACATTAAAAAAACGGATTTATTACAAGTTCATAGAAACTAAGTGACTTTAAAATAATCCAAACTGAGCCAGAACTTCAAAGTTGGGAGGATTGGCTGACACGCCTGAAGGCTGTGCTGCCATTCAGCAAGACCTGGACAGGCTGGGGAGCTGGGCAGAAAAAAACCGGATGAGGTTTAACAAAAGCAAGTGTAGAGTCCTGCATCTGGGGAGGAATAATTCCATGCACCGGTACAGGTTGGGGGATGAGCTGCTGGAGGGGAGCTCTGCGGAGAGGGACCTGGGTGTCCTGGTGGACGACAGGTTGGCCATGAGCCAGCAGTGTGCCCTTGTGGCCAAGAGGGCCAATGGCATCCTGGGATGCATTAAAAAGAGTGGCCAGCAGGTCGAGGGAGGTGATCCTCCCCCTCTACTCTGCCCTGGTAAGGCCTCATCTGGAGTACTGCATCCAGTTCTGGGCTCCCCAGTACAAAAAAGACAGGGATCTCTTGGAAAGAGTCCAGTGAAGGGCCACAAAGATGGTGAAGGGCCTGGAGCATCTCCCCTATGAAGAAAGGCTGAGTGAACTGGGTCTGTTCAGCCTTGAGAAAAGAAGACTGAGAGGGGATCTGATCCAGGTCTATAAATATCTAAGGTGTGGGGGGCAGAATGGTGAGGACGGACTCTTTTCAGTGGTGAATGGAGACAGGACAAGGGGAAACGGCCGGAAACTGCAGCATAGGAAGTTCTGCACAAATGTGTGCAAGAACTTCTTTACAGTGAGGTGACGGAGGACTGGAACAGGCTGCCAAGGGAAGTTGTGGAGTCTCCATCTCTGGAGATGTTCAAGACCTGCCTGGATGCCTACCTGTGCAACCTGCTGTAGGGAACCTGCTTTGGCAGGGGGGTTGGACTCGATGATCTCTGGAGGTCCCTTCCAACCCCTACAATTCTGTGATTCTGTGATTCTGTTAAATCCCAATTTACTTAGCTTTATTTCTCATGGAAATCTCATTTCCCCATGACTTTTGTAATTCTATTTTTCATCTGTGGACTAATATAACCTGAAAAAAGCAAACAAACAAACAAACAAAAGCCTAACAGCTAGGATAGAAGAAGAACAAGGCAGAAATTGAAATATCTTGTTACAAGACTTACTCAACAAAGCCAACATAATAAAAAGATTATACGTCCACAATAAATGAACATCCAGATCTTGAATTAGGCAAGAGTTTAGGTACTGTGTGAGACATCTATTCAAGCACTTGAATAATGAGAAGCTGGGAATAGGCTCAGCTTATTGCTCTAGTACAGCAGCTGGCAACCTTTGAGGCTATGAGTGAATGGGTCCTCCAATGCAGATCAGCACAATACCAAATTTGTCCTTGTCTCTCCAGTTTCCCTATTAAGTGCTGATATGCCAGATAAGACTGTTTATTTGTCAGCTGTCAAAACTGGCTTTTAGAGCATACACGTAGTCACAAAAGGATCAAGCTTTCTGGAGGGTGATGTAAGCTGTGTAGGGCAAGTGTTGTGCCTACAAACACCCTATTCAGGTGCTCTACGGGCAGGATAGCTGTGATCTGGATGTGCCCTGAAGACCTGTGTCAGCAGCTCATGTGCTGAGGTGGCTGATATGGGTTGCTCTTTCCCAGCAAGATAGTACAGACCAGCCTAGGGCCTCTTATTTTCTGCAAGAGTAGCAGATTGGTAAAAACTAAGCTATTTATAGTCTGATGTGTTTGGAGACAAGAAGACCACAAGGCATATTAAAGTGCAGAGAAGGCCTCTTAGCCCATGCTGCTTTCCTTATTAAAATTCTTTCCTTGTTTCTACTCATACATCACCTCAGTTGGCTTCCACCTCTGAAACTATGAGCACCAATGAGCAGATAGATGATGGAACACACAAAACAGAATGAAGTGAAAGCCCTGCCCCAAGCTAAGAGTTTTGGGCTGTTAATAATGTTATCCTTGCAATAGAAACTTAATGGTCATTAGCTATTCAGCATGGCTGAGCAGCCTGCATTTCAAAGCCTTCGGCTTTGCTAACATTCAGGACCTGAAGTTTCCAGAAGGTGGGAGCTTTCCACAGTGAGTAAACAACAGAGGAAGACAATTAAAAAAAAAGATGCAAGGTGAAACAACAACAGCTAAGAGTTGCTCATCACTATCAGGAAAACTGGTATGCATCCTTACAGGCACCTATTGAAAGTGACTGGCAGCTGCGCTAAAGGTCGCAAAATCTCTCTCAGTACACTGAATGCGAAAACACGTAAGGAGAAAAACATGAAACAAAAGCAAACCCAGCAATTACATGCATACACACACAGAAATGTGCAAGCGGAAAAGAAAAAGGCCAAAATCTCACTGAATGCTCTAGCAATTGGGAAGTAAACAACACCCCAGGGTAACCACATTTTTTCTGAAAATCTATTGCTAGAAATCCTGCTCGCTAAACTTAACAATCTGACATGGAATCCCTCACACACATCACTTCAGGCAGACAAATGTATGTATCCCTTTGAGGTCTTCATAACACTGTCAACAGATATCCCTGTATTAACCTCCCTCTCAGAAAGATATTTTTGTCTCCTTAGTTTGTAGACTCTAAGGGCATAATTTATTTTAATTATTTGTTTTCACGTCAAATGGGTACAGCCTCTGAATAAGAAATACCATTAGGCTTCACAATAACAAATAGCACTGTAAAGATGCCACTCACTTGGTAGATATTCTAAGAGAATTCTAGCATCTTAACTTAAGATACAGATGCACTAAACATATTCACGAAGGTAGCACAGTGATTTACTTAACAATAAGATGTAGTGTATAATATTGAGATAGAGATCTTAAAATAACAGTCACTCTGTACAGCATTATCAAATGTAAAAAAAATACAGTGAAAGAGAAAATATTATTGCACATTTATCATTTATATACCTTGTGAGGTTAGGATCTTTATCTTTTTCACAGTTGTTCCACTTGACTGGAATAAGGATAGATCTGTTGCATTCTACCTTTGTCATCAGTTATGCGTTGTGCCATCTTTCACTCACTATGAGAAAAAGTAGAAACAGAATTATGTTACAACAAGCTGTCTTTTCTCCACATTAGGTTTCATCTTCCTTATTATATGTACTGCAGCACTTGCGATACATTTTGTAATATATTTTTAAGTGAACTTGCCTCTATATGTTAGCCATACAGATAGCTCAGAAAGCTTTCTTTCAACGTAACTGGGAAGTAATATCACTGGAGAAAAGGAAATTAAGCTGAAATAAAAATATAGCGAGTGCAGAATTGGGACTGAAACCTCAAGATGATTGCAACGGAACCACTTCCTTTATTATTTTATAATTAGAAGGAGAGCACTGACTTTAAAGCAAAAATGGGAGGATGGGTGTGGAAGAAGTGAAGATCTGCCACAGCTGTCTCAGAAGACCAATACCAAGAAGGAAATCTTCTGCTGTGCCCTCTGCCTCCTGCTGCTACCGGCAACTGCTGTGCCTTCTTTCCTTCTGCATTATCAGCTGTGTTTTCGACATTGTGCACAGGAGAGTTTGGGAAACGTAGTGTGACTAACAGACACAGAGGCAGTGAGGTAAGCTAGAGGAAGGGAGCTAGAGGAATTTATAACTCTCACTCTCTTAAGCTTCCACATGAGAGTCCCTAATATAGACTAATAGGTTGTTTTAGTATGATACATATGACATTATTTTCATCTCTACCTATATACACAGTGGGATTTGCTATGTCATGGAGTGGAAATTACATCTTCAGTGCCCATTAATGCTGGAAAAGCCATTGTATTTATTTTCCCTTCTATCTATTAACATAACATCTATGAATCCCAATGATAGATTCAAGATTGAAGGACCAAATTCTACAATGTTTTTCTAAAATATTCATAACCTTACTTTTGTAAACACCTTCAATGACAGGGTCAAGTTCAGCTTGTACTCTAAACCCTTCCTGCCTCCTCTGGGCGCTGACCAAAAATTGGGATGGCTGGGGAGATACTTCTTACAGCCAAATGTATTTGTATCCTTAATTTGTGTCTACCGTCACCATAGATTCTCAGCCTTGTTTTCATTTACAGAAGTTAAAATTTATCTTTTCACACCGACATAAAAAACCTCTTCAAGTGGTTTTTGTTTCTCTTGTCCTGCCTTTTCTCTATGAAACATGCAACTCTAAGAAATACATTATTACTGCAGCAGGCCACTCCAAACGGTTTTGAGATACTCTTTATATCATAGCCAAACACAGAAGAAAAACGGGCTCCCCTGAGATCTCAGTATTACCAGCCCAGCTGAAATCATTCTCATTTGGTTTGTCTGAGAGTGACTTCGCATTTTAATTTTTAATATTTCTTTATTTCTTCTGAAACAAGGAAGTGAGAACAAACAAAATTGAATCCCTACACAATTTTTTCTCTTTTCTGCCTTATTCATATTCTCATTTCTCTTCAAACTGTTTATTTCTCTAATTTCAGAAGCTGTTGGTCAAATGTATTAATGCTTAGCTGCACTTTGAAGTAGTGGGAACTTGTATAGTATTTTTTCCTATTCTTTTTACTAAGAAAATCTTCTAAGAACATTCTCTATAACTAGTACTTTGAAAGTCAGAGGTGCACAGAACAGATAAATTTGAATTAGGGTTCCTTTGTATTCTTTAAAAATTCTCCCCACTTCTACATCACCTCCTTCTTCTTGTAATCCATGTTTTTGGTGCCTTTTCTCCCTGCTAGAGGTTATTTCACTTCAGCAGATTTCTTTATCACATCGTGTCTTACCATGGACTAGCTTCTGCATTCTTTTTGTAGAGATGTGTATATCCACTCAAAGCTCCCTCAGAACCTTGAAATATTTTCTGTATTTTAAAAGCAGTCTTATCTTAATTTCATAAAATAAAAGATTAACTTCAGTTCAAAGCAGATGTTTGACATAAAGTCTCACTTCTGAATCCATCAACCAGAGGAAATACACAGATAGCTCTGCTGCTTCTTTTTTTAAACCAGCAACTTAAAAACAAAAGCAACAATGAAATACAAATAGAAAAGGGGAGGCTGAGCTAGAAGTTCAAGGCAAATGTGATCTACTTCAGTGTTCAGAGTCTGAAAAATCTGTGCAGACTGAGACTGCATCTTACACACAATTACATGTAATCTTAAGAGCTGAAACTGAAAGGATTAGCTTGCTGCTAGCTTCAGCAAATACTAGCAGCCTGATTGTATTTTCAGGACACTGGTGGGCAGCAGCAGATGGTGGTCATTTCCCTGGCAAGCCATATCTAGGATAATCACCAGACACAGTCCCAAGGTTTATGATATTATAAACCCCTTTTTCATTTCTCATTCACTGCATGTAGAAAATATGGCCCTTTCAACTCCCTTTTTATTGATTTTATGCTAGTATAACACCTTTGCCTTCAATGATTTTGAAATGATTCCGTGGTGAAGTAAAACAAGAAATAGACACAAGAAAGTCAATTTTTCTTTCAAATAAATAAATTTTAATGCTCTTCTTATTTTATGCACTTGAAAATGAGAACTAGTTTTATGATTAATAAAATTAAAAAAAATAAAAATAAAAATTACTAGCAGAATCTCTTGCATTCTGTCCTGGAAAAAAAAATACAAAATACTGTAGGCTTTCAAAAATTGTTGGTGTTAAGATGACTGAAATAAATTAGCCCGTAAGCTAATTATACTACAAGACTAGTAATACTTGAAATGGATTGGTCAGAATCCAGAACGTCTGTTTTGAACTAGACTAAACTTTTTGATATAGTGTGATCTGGACTGATCACATTACTACAAGTGAGAAAGACAAAAATCAGACTTTGGGAGTTTACAGAACAGATGATCATGCAAGTTAGAACACAAGAGTCAAGATCTGGCATAGATGTCCTGCTTCAGTGGAACATTCAGTTCATAATTTTTTACAGCAAGGGGAATGAAATTAACCGCTGATGTGTCTCTGTTACAATAAAGAGACTTACTCTGATAAAATACTTAATTAAATGTGGTCAAATCAGCAAAGTCTGAACTTCTAACACATTCCAGAGACTCAGTCTCTGAGTGTTGAGATTTATCAATCAGAAGGGCCATGAAAAAATTCAGAATTGTACCAACTAAACTTCATGGAAAAGCAAAAGTTCTGCACCCAGGTCAGAATAACCTTGTCTTAGGCCATTCTGTTAGTAACAGATGGAAGCCAAATTGAACAGTATCAGCAATGCTGGAAAAGGTCTGGTAGTTGCTATGAATGTTTAGCTGAAAATAAGCTAACTGTATTCTCTGAGCAACAAGACAAACTACACATCCTTATGAAAGCCAGTAGATCAAGATAAATTTTTATACTTTTCTAACTCAGCGCTGTTGAAGCTCACTTGAATTAGTGCGACCAGTTTTTGGACTCACCAGTTTAAGAGATTTACTGAGATTTTGGAGAAGATAAAAATGACCCTAAATAACATTACTTGTGAGAATTAAAATGAGGGAGTTGCATCTGTTTAGTTTAGGGAAGAGTTGGCAGCTATGCAGCCTACAGTTACGTGGAGAGCACTCTACACAGCCTAGCTCTTCTTAGTATAGGTGTATACTGTGATATCTTGGAGAAAAATATTACTCACAAGGTGGTGAGGGCAAGACTGGAACAGTTCATCTATAGACTCGGTGCAAGATCAGTCCTAGAAGGTTTTCCAGACTGTAGCAGACAGCTCTGGTTGACAGGACCTGGGGCAAATGACAGTCCTATTTTGAGAGAGACGCTCCAATAGGGAACCTTCTTTTTCATCAGCTTGTTAGTTTGTTTGTTTTGTACTGATCTCTCAAGAACAGCTTTTAACCTTTTCCTTGAGGTTGAAATGTAGTAGGTGACACAATCTGCTATAGATTTTTGTAACAAACACTGGCTACAGTACTACAAAACAAAGTATGAAGTCATGGAATTGCAGCGGTAATTATTTACCCACACCGAGCTCATTTTTTTCTCTTGCTTTTGAAACCAGGTATTAGCAGGCCACTAGAATAGCACAGAATTCACTGGAAGAAAGAGCAAAGAGAAAAAGAGGTGGTTAGAACCTGCACCATTTAAGCCTCTAATGCAATGGATTGGAAAACTGCAATTTCAGCTGTAGATGATTGTAGAAAAGTCATACCTGATAGGTTAAAAATAAGTTATTCCAGTTTGGTGGAATAGAAAAGATACAGGAATAATACAGATAAGTGATAAGGGGAAGGTTTATATATAAAATACAGCTGCTTAGTATAATACATATACATTTTTTTCTTTCTGCATCTAGTTAGAAAACAAACATAAAGGGTTAGCATAATTCATCTAGATCAGCAGGCTTCCAAATGATGTGTAATACAGTGGAGATAATGCTTACTGGAAACCCATTACTGTATAATTTCTAATTTTTCTCCAGATACTGAAAATTCGCACAAGTATCTGGTTATTACTGGGTGGGGGAGTAGGGGGGGAGAGAGGGTAGAGAAGATTTTGTTGTTTTATAGAAGCTACTAGAGATAATAAAAAATATTCCCCTAACTCCTGTCACAGTGACCTTCCATGGCGATTTCTTTCAGAACTTATCAGAATTGCTCCTAGGCATACTCAAAAACAAATAAACAAAAAAATAAAACAAATGGGAATTGACAGAAAATACTCTTTCAAGAAGTAAATATATTGCCTCAGTAAAGCTTTATACTTGACTGTCCCTAAGTAGTAAGGGACTTGTCCTGAAGCATTCACTTCATTTCTCAATTGCTGTAGGAAAATGAGGCCTGTAAGATACTAATATTTCTTGAAACAGGAAGGGGGGATCATTTCTGCTCTTTGATTAATCCCCTCATGCACAGTTCTCGTCCATTAGAGACATAAAGGTGCCTTTAACAGGCCTCTGAGCAAAGTGCTTTATGCAACATATTCCCTATCTTTGACACAGACAGAGAGAGTATCTCAAACAGTGTCTACAACTAATGCAAAGTATTCAGAAACAGAGGAATTCCTCCAGGGATCTCTTTCTGCCAAGAAAAATTACAGCAGCCTGTGGTTATTCTGACTAATAGTGCAAGCCAAATCATGCCCAGGGCTGTGAGGATGGGGTGGTGCAGCTCACGGTCTGCTCAGATGAGTGGTATGGAGGCATCGAGGCTACACACATCCAAGTTCTGCCTACACATATGTACCAGGAGTCCCATCAGACACAATGGTAACTGTGACTCTGGGAGGAGTTCAACCACTTCTTGTGATGTGGAGGTGGTATTAATAAGGTAACTAATCTTCAGATAATGTTTGCACTCACCGTTTATCAAATGGAGACTGTGAAATGTATGATTCTGCCACATCACGTGTAATTCTGGTGTGATTCACACCACACTGCATAAGCCTGCATTAAAAGTTATTGAGAACTGGTAGTTGTTCCACATATAAACAGGAGAGCTGCATGTTACATAGAGAATGTTACATGCTCAGCTAAAGAAAGGGACCTATTTTTCAAATACACTTTCCTGAGTCTGATTGATACAGGAACAGCCTGCACTGACTAATGGCATTATTAGACTACTACTGAGAGCTAAGAAAAAATGATTTAACTAAGTTTTTACAAGAAGCTTTAAAACATGACTGGCACAAGCATTGCCATGAGCCATGCCTCACAACATGATAAACTACACACATTACAGGGCATAATCTCCTCATCTGTTGTTTTATTAGTGCTCTCGTAAGTACTGGAAATTGTAACTTAAGAATGAAAGGTCAGCCCATCCACTCAAATACAAGAAAAACTGTGCAATGAATCAATAGAAAAAAGTAGGAAGAGCCAAAACAGAAAAGATGATTGATTATGGAAAAAATCAAGTCAAGAACATTAATTGATAATCAAAATCCTGTACAAAGAGGTGAAGGCAGAACAAAATGATGAAGGAAAAGATTTTTCTATAGCTTTTAGTAGAGATATATCAAAGATTACTTTGGTAACACCATTAGTTCTTCATGATTACCAACACAAGAGCTAATAGAAAATCTTGTTACAGACCTGGCAAGTTTTATTTCAGAACTTACTATCTGTTGGCATTATTGCTGTGTGTTTCTCACATCTGTACAGTAAGAATCATGTTAAGCTGGTGTAGTGTGAGTAACAATATAATTTTCCCTCACTTACCCACCAAAAATTCCACCAATACCATATTTTTTAAAATGGTGTATGGTTGAAAGAAGTATTTTATACCAATATGTTCAAAATAAAATTACAAACAGTAACATTTTAAGCTAGTAGATATCAGCTTCTTTCTGACATCCACCATTTTCCTGAATTTAATATATATTTATTTCTGCTGTACAGTAAGGTTACAGAGAAGCTCTTTCAGAAATAATTTCACTATTGAAACTGGAAGCTAATGTCAGGAACTGCGTGTTACTGTTTATGCACTGAAATGCCTGTTGAATAAATGGCCCTCTGCAGTGCTGTTATATTTGTCTATTTCTCTATGCCAACTATGATATTTTCTAAAGTATATACCATCATGGTATCTAATCACTGACAGTCATTCACTCCACTTAGGTCTGGTTCCAGCAGTGCACAGGAGCCATAAAGAAAACTTAATGAGCTTCCTGGGGATTGCCTATAATAGAGAAGTGTGCATGTGGCATATAGCTGCTTGGCGCTAATTCTAAAAGAAAAAAATGAAGGTGTAAAACCTAATGCAGTGAATTCTTGCACCAATGGGAGGAAACTATCAAATGCTGAGTTTATAGCGAACCTTTTTAAAGTGCTAACCTGGAGATTAATGAAAAGGTCTGAGACTTCAGAAAATTTCTGCATTTAAATTACATATTTCATAAGGAGTATGGCTAACAAAATCCTTCCCATAGATTTATGACTTGTGTTCTTTTATCCTCTGTTCCTCTCCGCATTGCTTTCAGTTCTTTCCTATGAATTCCAGTATCGTTCTTTGTCACTTTTGCAATATTAAGTCTTTCCTCGACACCCTTTGAACTCTTGCCACAGCTCCTCTTTTCACAAAATCTATTAAGAAAGAAAAAACACATTCATGACTGATTTTGGGCCACAAATATTTTTAGTGAGTCACCTAGCACATCAACAAAACAGGTAAGCTCAAGCTCCCCTTCATTTTTCCCCCCTAATTTACTCCCTCAAGACAGCCACTGATCTGAAAATTGTAGGTAGTTCAAAACTCTGAGACCTTTTGTCTTCTGTCAAAATGACACTGCTTAACAGGTCAGAAAATTACCTGCAGTCAAGAGAAAGCTGTTTGCAGAACAAATAAAAAAGAGATGACCAGGAGAAATAAGCTTAATAAAAAGCAGGAGGCCAAGAAATATGATTAGAATAACTTTGAAACACAGACAGAGGCTCTTCCTAAAGAAAGCATATAATTTCACCTTTCTTATGGTTACCTTCCTTCCAGAATTTCCAAGAGTTTTCAGAGGTTGCTCTGTATTATGCTACTCTCCATAAGAATGGCAGTAAAGGTACAAAGTGCAGCATATCAAGGGAGAATCACTGATGAAGATGAAAGCATTGCTAGCTCAGTTGGTTCTGTCACCAGATCACAAGAAGAACATATTAGGACACAGTAAATACCAGCAGTGAGACACAGTGGCCACAAGATGGTCAAAAACACGAGACATATTGAGGGCCAGTGAGCGGCCAGAAGCAGAACAAGTATAGTAGAACAAGTATAGAAGCCAAGTACCTGTTCCAAAGCAGTTCCTGCTACACTCAGATTAGCTGAACATCTTTCTCTTGTTCCTACAGTTTTCTGCCCTTAAAGACTGATGCAATCATTGTTTCTTTTTCCTTCTTTTAGTCCTGTTAGACCCAGACACCACCTTTTCAGACAGACAACTCTTATTTATCAGCTCCTGTTTATATTGCCTTTCCTTCAACAGACTGAGCTGAACCACTCAGCCTCACCAAGGGTGACATTTTTAACAGAGACATTTTGATTAATGACATTTCCATCCTCACTTTGCTGTGGATTTCCCTTTCAAAGGAGCATCATACGAAGTTTAGGACGCCTGCATATGTAACAATACTGCAGCGGTAACCACGCCTAGTTAACAGAGAGCAGTGCTGTTATGGCAGCAGCCCTGTAGGCTGACCTGTCTTGCATTGCATAGGAAGAAAAAAAATTAATATTCACTGAATACATCTGGAATGGGGCATCCCACAATTTCTAGCCTGAGGGCATGCTGGGCTCCCTCCAGCCCACACACAGTGGGTCAAGGTATGGCTGCATACCATCTTCACATGCCTGGATTCCCACACAAAGGAAATTCAGATGTGTACGGAAGGAAACTGCAAGTTCAATAAATCTTCTCACCTGGACTCCCATTAGTACCTATAAAATAGTTAGTTGAAGGTGTACAATAATTCCTACAGAATTGTTTAAATTCTCCCTAAACTTTATTATTATTATTATTATTATTTTAGTAATCATTTTTTTTTATTTTATGAGCAAGAATTTGCTTTCTCTCATTACTAGTTCCTTTTATTTTTTATCTTTCTCTCTCTACCACGGAATGCAATAAACAGAAGAAAAACACACAAACAAGAGAGACTTCATAATAATTTCTTTAAAGATTAAATGTTTTAAGATCAGTCAGAGAAAGGTATGCATATTTTATGAAGTTTGGAAATGTCATATTAGATACTCTCTGATCAAAATATGTTCTGCTTTGTGCTGAGAATATTTGGGGAGGAGCGTTAGCTACTATTTCAAGTGTACATTTCATCTCTGCTACTTAAACTGAAATCTGAAGTTACCAGTTGTCCATTTCCCACAGGTTTTCTTCTTTCAGTGATGAACGGTATTAGCTAACTTAAATTGGCTTACTGGCCACCCAAGAATTACAACTCCAAATAGCAGTTTTCCACCTGAGTTCAGCTTGATCAATTGGTGGAAAAAGCCTTGAGATTTGGGACCACTGTCACTATCCAGCATCTCCCGCTAAATAATACAAGAAGAAAAACATAAATAATCCTAAAAAGTGCCTTGAGGAAGAGGCAATCATTTCAAGAAAAACAAGTACAATGTATGCTGCAAATTCCAACTTAGACACATAAAACCTTCACATTTCTACAAGTTCAGAAATATTAATAAAGTTGTTGTATTACCAATTACAGTACAGAATAACAATAGAAAAACAGAATAATTAGAATAAAAATTAGAATTTTTTCTGCAGTTCCAGTAAAATATAAGCATATCATTCTCAGCAACTTACTAAAAAAAAAAAGATTTTCTCATTCCATATAAGTACCTATAAATTTGTTGTAGTAACATTACAACTTCTTGGTATGATTTTTTTTTTTTTTTAAATTGTGACTCATAATTGCAGCTAGTACTTAAATTTTTAAGGAAGTTTAGAAAGCTGCTTAATAAGGTTTTATGTGACAAAAATGCAAACCATCGTTTGACATTATTAAGATAAAATCAAGGGGGCAGGCTGTCCTCCTGTTGTGTTAGATGATTTGTGTTTTGTTCTCGATATTTTACTCACCATTAATTCAATTGCAATTGCTAAGTCATATTTGTATTCAAAATATAGTCAAAGTCTTTCCCAAAGTCTTTTTTTCTAGATTTTAAAGACATCAATTTTTTCTCATATAACAAACATCTGCAATACTACTCTTCTCTTTATGAGAAAAGAAAATGGTGTTTTCTGAATTGCTTTGGTCTTTATTGCCATACCACCAGCATTCACCTCTGACACTGTGGGCCAACATAATAAAATGGAAGGTATTAATACTGGAGTGGCTCTTGTACACAAATAGTCCTATTGGAGACAATGGGATAAGTCAGTAGAAAATCTACATTGGTTTTGGAAATGTTGCCATCTTATTAAAGATTATAAGGGGAAGTGTTACCATTTTCACACAGACAATTGCATGAGGAATGCAAGCAAAAAAACCTGAGTCTCATCACTGCCAACAGAAATTCCAGAGATGCATCTTCATATTCAATTCCTTGACTTTCATTTGAAAAATCCCAGGTTCACATTACGAGTATTAAGCCTGGAAAAAGCACAGAACCTCACACTGCTTCTATTCTGAAGGAACTGACATTATGAGTTAGGCTAAGAGCTAACCTTTATGTTGTATCTACTAGGACCATGTCCCATGCAGATTACAGAGTATCCCATGAAATACCTTAAGGAATCAATTTTGGACATGCTTTTAGGATTATACAATAGCCTGATCTGAAATACATATTCACAGACATAATTATGGTTTTATGGCCAGTGCATAATTAAGCTAATATTCAATACATGCACAATTATTCAAATCATATATATATTTCAAAATTTCTCTAACTTATTTTACTGTAATAGACTGCTTAATCGAGGATTTTCCATACCTGTACCCATATTGGTATTTAAAATTTTATTAAATCACTCATACTCATAGCTTTGTTAAGCTTTAAAAAATAAGTTATTTCAAAACACTGACTCGATAAACAATTGTCCTCTTTTTGTGCACACACTAAGTGCTAAGGTCAGATTAATTAGCTGGACACTGTATTCTTGTGACAGCAGAGAGAAAACTGGCAATGGAGTTTGCTTCTCTTTTTCTACCACATTCTCACTCACTACATCTGAATTACTGGCCACATTCAATTCAATAATATTTTTACGCGCTTCATTGTTGCTAAGTACTGTTAAGTATTGCACTATGAGATAGCAAATATATATATATATATATATATTTTTTTTTTTCCAGGGGATCCATTGAACAGACATATCCTTGAGGAGATAAAAACAGGTCAGCTATTTCAGTAGGAAGCAACTCCAGATGTAATTCCTCCATGAATTATATACACAGATATGAACTCAAAGACACACTTAACTACTCTGGCATTTATAAAAGACAAGGCAGCAAACTGAAGAAGCTAATTTTCTATAGCAACAATACTATGACATGAGTTGCAGTTATGTTGTACGGACTTCATTTAGTTCCTTAAAAAGGTTTCTTTACATTTCAGTTGATATTTTGGTTATTCTTTTTTTTTAAGTCTTGTCACATACATTGTATTTAAAACAATCTTTAGAGAGAATGGCACAAAGAGAAACGGCAGAAACTGTTCTATATGATGTAAAATACAGCAAGTGTTGCATTGTTCTCAATTTATGAAAGTCTCCTGTAATACAGGAAATAGTAAAAATAGGATCTCAAATAAATTAAACATATTCATTAGTAATTCTTTAATGGATTAAATGAATTTATTTCATTTGCCAGACAGACAAATACAGTGCAGTACATCTTAATTGAAAAAAAAAAAAAAATCCATAAAATTAGTTAGTAGTTTAAATAGACATTTTGCCAAACAAGAATAGAGACAAGGAATGATCATTATGTATTTTTTTTTTTCAGTATCAAACTGCAGTGCACACTGACAACTACCAGCATTTTTTCAGCTTAGCTGTTTATCTTGGCTAAGGAGATAGCAATCTAGTCCTCTAAAAGTAATAAGAAAGTTTTCATCACATAGTCATGCATAAGGAATAATTCCAGAGGACATTATGTCCTGTGGGCACTTTTTCCTTGTAGTTTCTCTAACAGTTCATTTTCAGTCTAAGATTATTTCCTACTACTCTATACAGAAATATTGCAATTTCTAGCTGAAATGTCTGTTGAAGCAACGGAAGGTAAGAAATGAAGGCTCTTCTACCACTCCAACTACCTTCCACCAACATATTCAACTACCAAAGGTAATGAAAAAGCATAGCACAATTCACAATGTTAGACTCTTTCTAAGGTTAGCAATTCTTTTTGATGTGAAAAGGTCTGCCACAAAATGAAGAACAAATCTGGAGAGGAGACACTTGGAACTCAAAGGAGCCGCCAGTTCTCAATTTGCTATCATCCACAGTTAGTTTCAATGGTGAACAAGAAGCTTAAGTACAACGTGTCTTTCTCAACCTACAGTAATATTCTTAAACATAACTATTATTCTGTCATTTGTGAATGCTATCTCCAGCTGTAAGGGATGAAACAAGAGCAGGGTGGAAAAGATTAGAAAAAAGTTGAAGGTCAGAAGGGGAAAAAAATGAATTTAAGTAAAACTTGTATATGATATTTGCTTTGAAGCTAAACACATTTCCTAAAGAGTAACACACTTCTTATGGAGTGGAGGCCATACAGACAGTAGGCCATATTTAGGACTATATTTGCGAGATGGCAAATAGAACATTCCTGTGACATTTCTTTTACCTCAACTGTGATTAGTAAAACTTATTTATTTGTTTCTGTCAGTTTGTGTTAAGTCACTGCTGAAGAAAAACAATCTGCTTTATTTGCTTCATAAATATAATTATAAACTTGCCAGAACCAGGTTACCCACAAATTAACATGACAGCTACATTCACTTTCACATGGATTATTTATGAGGAAACCTCCACAGTATATAGCTACTGATAGGACCAGGTGTTGCTGCAGAAGCCAACTGAGTTGCTATAGTGACAGACCATAAGAGCAGTCTTAAAGATATGATAAATGATGAACATCTTGTAATTCGCAAGCCAGCAAAGTTTGGCATATAAGAAATATTGGTAACATCTGCAAACATAGCTTTTCATATGGGTAGAGGTGGGTATAGTGTACCAGGTTCCACATTAAGCTAATAGGCTCCCTATGCTCTCTTACTCTCATGAACACTGCAAAGCTCTCCACGTCCATGTGATAACTGAATTACTCTTTTCCTCCTTGCAGATCCTCTCCTCTAAGCACTGGACTTAACAATGCCTACAAGATGATTCTTCTCCGTATCTTTGGAGTTTGCAATATATGCTATTTGTGGCAAATTTTAAATATTTATAATTTATTCACCTTTTTAGATCTCCAAGCATCCATGGAAACTGGTGGCAGATTTTCCAAATAAATAATACAACATAAACCTATTTTATCCATCAGTTAGCAGTTCCAGACTAAAAAAAAACAAATTATTATGAGATGGTAAAGTATTTTAGGCTAAAAATTAATCTTAGAAATTTCCTTCTTCATTACTGCTGTAAGTCACTTGTGTTGTTTCCCAACCCTTTATCCTTTCTGTATTTTTTGGTAGAAACACAAAACTTAAGTAGAAATGGTTACAGTTCTCTTCTTCCTTCAAATTATACGTTCTTTCCATGACTAGAAACATCCCTGGTATTCAGTAACATAAAGAAAAAGTAGTATCAAGCACTGAAAATTTTAATAATTACTTCTCTTAATAAAAACATAATTTGTTACTTCAGAACATGGTGTGGAATGGCTACTAGAAAGGAAGTTGTCCACAAAATGACTGCATTTTAATGACTTGAAAAGCAGCATACACGACTTAGCTGCAGGGTGCTTCAAGTAAACCTTTCACAGTGGTGAGCTGCATCTTCTGTAATACGAATGCCTATACAAAAAGTATCACACTGCTCCTAACTTCTGCATCACATGTGCAATCTGACTGACTGACTGACAAGGAAAGAGAAGTATAACTCTATTAAACCTGAACAGCACTAGTACAGTTTCGTTCTACCAAAGGCACCTTTGTAACACTGAAAGCTGCACTGTATTAAAATAATTGCCTCACAAGAAAAAGGAGGAAGAACTTTGACTGTCTGAACGGTGAACAAAAAAATTTGAGGCTGCGCTCCCCTTAATGTTTCATGTTTTACAACCAGTCTTTTAATGATTGTTTCACAGCAGCCTAACTGTATCAACAGTGAGAAATGAAGTAATGCATGCAACTCTCTTCTTCGGAACTATCTTTACCAAGTTACCTTCTAGCTCTATCATCATGACAACAGCTACAAGTTGCCATCAGCTACATATTTCTCACCACTTCAACACTCAGAACAAGTGCAATTACCTTAGTCTCTAATAATGTCCTCTTCCAGCAAACTGCTTTTGCAAAGCCATGTATATAAGCTATCCATATCCACAGACAGCATAAAACCCTTCCACTTATTTCTTGCTGTGTGGTTGCTCTCATAGTTTCATGTGCTGGTTCACAGTTTTGTGTTGGTTGGTCCTCCTTCTGATGATACCAGTCACCTTGCTATATAATTCACTGTCATCTTTGGCAAATTGCTATCTCTCAGAGGTCCAGTAACATCATAATGTCCTGTTAATAAAAGAAAAATCCAAAGAAATCTCAGTATTACATCTCTGTTGACATATTACTTGTAAAGGACAAACTAAGTGGTATGGCCTACCTATGATTTATGTCATCTTGCAGCATGCCAGCCTTACCTAGGTTTCTATTTTTTTTCTTATAATTTAGTCCCTAGATGTCATCAGAGAATAAATGCAGGGATATCCCCATCACAACCACTGACCATACTTAGGGGGAAGTGCTACGATGTACTATTTTGTATTACACAGTACAAGGACTCAGTATATTCTGAAAGCTCATTAAATAATTGAAAATGGACTGCTTTCTATCTCAGTATCTCTCTTCCAGTCACTGGAATATTCATGTTCTCTACTTTCCTCTCTAAATTCTGTTAATTTTATATGAAGTCTCACATAAAGCACTCAATGATCATATGAAGAGAAAACTGAAAAGTCTCCTTTTTTCATTTCCATCAATCGGAAAGGAATAGAAAAAGGAGGGTCTGTTAACTGAAACAACCGAATATACTACAACGTATGAAAGCTGAGAAAGTCTTATAAGCCTAGAAACTTGTGGCCTTGTAGCGCACTACGCAAAGGCAATGCAAGAAATCTCCTAGACTTCTCAAAAGACCCACCATGAAGAAGTTTTATGTGGCTTAAATATTCAGGGAATATTTAGTTCCAGACAAAACCAAACATGAAAAGCATTGAACATCATAAAGAAAAGCAAATGAATTGTTAATGCTATATGAAAATGTTATTTACAAAGGCAAAACATAAATATGCTTATAATCAGAAAGACATTTTTTTGCACATTACCCATTTTCAGCTTTCCAATTTTTAATACTCTCCAATCAGATGTACTTAAAGCAGGATGACTCTGGTTTTGAATATAAATATATACATACATCAAAGCACTGTTTTCTCAAATTCCTCATAGGATGTTCATTCAGAACACTTTGCATAGTTCCTCATAATGACCTTCTGTCTGGTTAAAAAGAAAAAAAAAACAGTTAATTTGAATATTTTCTTACTGAAATCGTACTTCCATGAAAATACTTCATAAACATTTTCACTACTTTACTTCAACATTTCTATTCATTTTTTTTCATACTGAAACTAAAATCCATTTCTCTGATTTTATTATCTGTTCCTTTTTCTGCTGAGGAGGACATGGTGAGCAGCATTTTGTTTCTATATACTTGTCATGAAGGACATGAGCAGCATACTCACTCATCTGTGATACAGCATTTGCTCTCTAGATACAAAAAGGTGTTTTCAGTAAAATATCTAATTTGCTAGGAACAGGAAGTCCATAATGTTTCAGCATATATTTCATAGTTTGAATTGGAAAATGCACCATTCATAGTCTGAGAATTTCCGAAAGCAATTAAATGTTAAACTCACTTTTTAAATGCTTAAAATGTATCTTTTTTTGTTCGCTGAAGTTTTGTGTGCTATTTAAACACCAGATTCTTGACATCTTTCTCTTCTTTTACAAAAGAATTCAACACGAAAGAGGCTCCAGTCATCATTCCTCCAAATTTAAAAAGAATATAAAAATATATAAAAAAAAATAAAACAGCACTCACTTCTAAATGGATTTTAGACTTGTAATTATTATTTTTTTAAATAAACGTGATAAAATATTTTCCTCCTTTAGAAATATTCAGAGATTTTATTTCAATGTTTGACAACAGAGGTAAAGTAAAATGTTTTGTTCTTACCAGAAGCTTTTTATTGATGTTTTCAGGCTTATTTTCAGTTTTTGTTTTAAAAATATAGCCATTGAAGTTATTTCTGTAGCCATAAGACTTGAAGAAATCGTCAAAGATGAAAGAATACAAGTAACACATTCGGATAACTTCTGTGAAGTTTTCTTTGTCAGAATCCTCTAATAATTTTTACTGCAGTTCTTCTAGCCTGTGATAATACACTGCATATCTCTATTCTTTTCAAACTCAGAAAGATGTCCATTTTGAAGTCACAGTTCATATTACGACATCATAATTCAGTTTTTTATAATTCCTTTCTGTGATCCATGTGGCAACATTATGACACTGTATATTGAAAAGAGCAGCTTGAAGACCTGCAAAGTAATTTGCTGTTATGTCAAGTGGCTTCTCTAACAATGTCCTAAAACTAAACGAGATCATTTTACACTGCCCATGCAAAGCACATACATTGGAATTTAGAAAGGAATGCATAAAAAAAGCCCAAACACAAATTCTTCTTTCTAGGTTTCCTTAAGTGTGCCTTAAGGAAAACTAAATATAAGACTAATGCTAACATTTAGCCTTTCTTGTTTTTCAGGATACAATAAATTGTCGATGTGATGGTGTTCTGTTTCCAGAACTAGAAAGTAGATATAGTAGAGAAAACAACCACTGTAAAACACTGAATGAATTCTTCAATTAGATCTTTATCACTGAACAATGACATTCACATGAATACTCTTATAAACCTTTACTTTCAGGCAAAGCAATGCTACCCATCTTGTATACTGCATTCTTCACTCACCAGGAGCCAAAATAGTACAAAAATTAAGTACACAAAGTAATAACTGTAGAATATGACAGACCATCATTCACAGAGACAAAACATAAATGTTTTATTGTGGGTACAGTATATGTATATAACATGGCCTCCATATGCTATCCTTCCTCCTGTTCTTTGAGTCAGTTCCTAGAAAGAGTCTCTTTCTCTGAATGCAGAAAAGCAAAGATATAACAAATACTAAGATGATTTGTCCTATTTCAGAGCAAATGACTTATGCATTAAATGGAGAAAAAAAGCAATTGGTTGCATCCTTCTGTAAAGCCTGTCATTCCTACAAGTTCAGTTCTGTAGAAGCTGAAGTTGAGCATTAGTTGGAGTTATTAATTGGAGAATTTAGCGTATTGGCATTAGATTCAGATGAATTTTTAACTGATCCAAAGAGATTTCTTCGAAGTGCTTTTCTCCTTAGATCCTGGATAGAATTTAGAAGCATTATACTGTGATAATTCCAAGACATCCACATCTTTAAAAAATGCAGCAATGCCTTCATGACCATGCTTCTTCAGAAACAAACAAACAAAACAGACAGCACAAACAAACTTTTGTTTTTGTTTCTAAAATAAAACAATGTTACAGTGAAGAAGTGTGGTAATTATTCCAATTAATTTTATAGAGCAAGGGATTTTATTTTTTTTTAAATTACCAATCAGTGTGAAGATCAAGGAAGAAACACCCCTCTGAAAACAAACACATTTTGAGAAACAGCAGGAAAGTACTGGAGCATTTCCACACAATTATTTGAAATACTTCCTGTATTGTCAAAGATCAGCTTACAACAAAGAGGCTCAAAAGTGATTCTTACAGAAAACCTGGCTGGAAAATACTGAGGATTATTTAAAAAAATGCAGAAGAAGAAAAGGCATAATAGATATTTTTTTAGTCAACGGAAGCCTGATGAAAAACACAATTAAAATCCAGTAAAATGAAATCTCTGTAATATTTATTAAAAATAATTCAGCTAAGCAAACTCAAATCACTTCTCACACAGTCACTTTCAGAACACCAAATCATAATTCAAAATCAGATAATTAGAATATACTCACTCAGATTATGCTTATGCATCACTATTATACAAATCCTCTTGATCCAGAAGCTTTACAAGTATTTTTGACCCTCTAGCTTAAAAGAAAACCCATTTTTTGACAGCTTCAGTTAAGGAATTCATAAAATTGATTGTATGTCATTCTAAATACAGTATTCAGTTGGGAGTCAAATGCCTACCTACATAGTTCATAATGGTTTACTATCGCAGTTCAATAAACATAGCAATTACACAAGAGAGGTAGATACTCCTTATGAACACTATTTCAGTACAATAGACACGAAGGACTTGAATCAGTAAGGATGCCATCATAGTTTCAGAAGGAGTTTGAAATGAGTAGGAGCACAAGCAGTACTCAAGGAAACACACTGCTCCTGATCCTAGGCAAAATAACAGTGTATTTGAGTACATGTAAGTCCAGAATCATGCTAATCCTCTTCCAAACTTAACTTCGAATGAAGAAAAGGCACTCAGAACTACATCCAGATCAGGAGTTTGGAACGAAGAGGGGACAGCTATAAAGCGATGCATCTACACATAACTGCATTTAGATAGAGGTTTACAGAGGTAAAAATTATTAGCAAATGAAGAAAAAATAAAAGCAAAACTGAACAATGAAGGAGCTGTTTTACACTTACTAACAACTTCACGGCCCTGACTGACTGCAAAAATTTCTTAACATCCTCTACTGTATTATTTATCCAGATTTAGTATAAAAAACACACAGGCACACTTTTTTCAGACTGCAATCAACCATGAGGAAAGACTTAAATCTGGAGAACTAAACAAGTAGACTTTTCCCAAATTTGTGTGGATAGTTTTATTAATGTCACTGTAGATCCATTATGCTAATCCAGTTTAGAAGTTAATACAACATTTTAGGAACTTGACTTCTGAGATTCATGCCTTTGCTTATTTACTCATTAAATTGTGAAAAGTTATCTTGCATGAGATATAAACTGAACTCAGTTTCTTCTCGACTTCTGTGGAACCTGGCTAGTTGATGTCAATCAGAAGCCAATCAATGCAAATTTGCATAGTACACAAAAGCAAACAATGGCTGCTTAGAGTTTAGGTTTTTCAGTTTCCTCTACATCAAGGACTACAGCCTTTAAAAGTAGCTGCTCGAACCATAGAATTTAATTTATTATCATTTTAACCCATGGCCTCTGTGTCAATATATGACTTCAGAACTTTCGTGACTGATGTTTGACAAAGTCCTGTTTAGAGAAATCAAGTTGCCAAAATTCAGAAACAGAGGATATTTGTTAACTGCAGATCTCAGCCTATCATGAGATGGGAATTAATTGATTGATGGCTTAAAATGGAAAACGCCTATCTGAATCATTATATATAATGCAGCAATAAATATAACCCTATTGCACAGAATTGGATAATGCATGGAGCCTTCTTAGGTATTATCTTATAGGATACAGTTCAGTTAACAAATTTACATATTTCTATGAAGCATGACATGCTGTTTCTGCATTTAAATTTTTGAGAATCATGGCTAAAGGTGATCTGAACAAACAGTTGAGAACTAGAGCAGTAATTACTGGAACCAAAGAACTGTGGAATGATTAGGGATAAATAAAATAAGTCATTTTCTGGTAGAAAATGTCAGAAAGTTTCTTAAGAAGAATTTTAAATTAATTGAGATTGCAATATTATAGGGATTAATGATCCATTAATGTCTACCATTTACAATCATAATTAAGTTTACTACTTCAAGTTATGTAAAATAATAGTATATTTGATACAACATCATGAAGATGTAGTACCAAACTATTTCATTTAACTATTCATTATCAGCAGGAACACTAAGCTTTCTTGCTACCTTGTAAAGTAACAGCCTTCAGGACTTATAGTTCTGCCTCTTCCCTGCCCTTTCTATAATCATGTATTCAATTATAATCCATGAATAATGAATAAAGCATATAACCCTTAGGGTGTAAAGCCCACTCTTATGGTCTTTTCCTTTTTAAAATAGCATCTAAATTAATCTTCACTTCTCTACTTCTAAACCTTCACCAACACAGCAGCCCCAGCTGTTCTCCATATGAAGCTAACGTGTCTTTCATGTGGGTCATACAGACTCTGGTGCTCATTTCTTCTACAATTGCTAAGTGATCAAGATTATGATGCCACAACAGAGATTGAAAAGTGTGCTGGACAAAAAAATTATCTCATGCAGGTACAAATAAGTTACAAAGCAAAACAAACAAACAAACAAACAAGAAAATAAAATACAAGTTTTCTTGTCCAGTCATCCACTTGCATTCTCTTAAAAACATTGCCAAGGCTTTCTGGGATCTTTGCAGTAGCTGGGAGGAGCAGTGGCCTGGCTGTTTGTTGTATTTGTTTGCTTTTGATTTGTTTTTTAATATTTTTATTTCATCCTCCAAATGCACTTAACTATGATGTTCACTTAATGCCCAGTGCTCAATCCTCCTGAATCTTCCTGGATCCTTGACTGTAACAAGTGGGGATTATCAATTCCAAGAATGACTTACTCTGTTATGTGAAGAAGCAAACGTAGGTACATAGTAACACATAACACAGTATCTTCTTTTGGGTTTAACTCTCAAAAGTGAGGAAACACTACCATTAAAAGTTTTGTTTGGCTTATGTTGACTTCAGCACAACCTTCAGAAGCAAAGCAAGTGCTCTGGCCCATCAAGGATAGCAGCAGAAATATGTTAGCGAAATTTGTATATCTTCAAAAACAGGACTTGATAATGTATTACAGTGAGTATAATTTTCTATGGGACAGTAGCATTCACATTTCCGATTCAGCTACCACGATCTGATGTTTGGACAGGATCACATTACCATTGCCTCTGGTAAAATACAGTTCACACAGTTCAAGTATGCATATATTTTTGTAGTAATACTTCAATTATCTTATAAGAATAATTCCTGTAGTCTTCAAGGAAAGTAAAGCTAATGAAAATGAACTGGTTATAGATGACTTTAAAGTAATGTGGGGGAAAAAAAATTAGAAATAAATCCCTTGATTTGCTTATGAAAAAGAAACCAAGATCCTTCTGAAGTTTAGAAACTGGATTTCATTCGTAGAATTTCTCAAAAAGGCAGTACCTAATCTGACCTGTTGTGTGACTAACGTAACACATGATTTGTATGCAGATCCTTGTTCTGATTCAGCAAGCCTGAATTCAGACATGCCTTTAGAAACGCAAACTTCATCTACTTTGAATTTACAAATCTAAAAAATGTATCTTGAATTTCCAAAGAGATTGTTATTTCTAGAAGATTCTGGAATTACTGTTTATCAACTTGAATAGAAATCCTGCTATATCAACTTCTGCTGATTTTGCCTGCTTTACTATCACAGGCTACAGATGTATCAGTTGTGCAGAAGAACATTCTTTTAACTGCTTCCAGACATTATAATTCTTGTATATCTTTTGTACTGCATCCGATAGTGCAACTACCTTCTAAAATGAAATTCCACTGCCTAAGTATTACTGTAACAATTTAGTTCATGATGTATTTACAGATTTCATTCAGGCCCTCAGTCTGACGATGCTTCTTCTTCAAGTCCAACATTAAGTGACAATAACTTCACATTATTTCTCTCTCTCCTGTTGCATAACACAGAAGGTTGCAGACAGCTTACTTGAAAACCTGGGTTTTTTCTAATCTGATATAATTTCATAGCCATCATATTTTAGACGTTGGTCTTACATCCTCCAGAAAATGCATGTCTAATCATCAAGACAGACATGAATCAATATTATTATCAAATAATAATCAAATTATTATAATATACATGTATTTATAATATAACATATAAATATATTATAAAAATTATAATCAATATTATCAAAACAGAGGTTTTTTTGCATATGCATTTGGTTTTGTCTTGTTACTGCAGAAAGACTCACCACTTCACTTCTACCACCTTCACTCACTTGTACTTTTTCCTCTAAACTGCTAGTTTAGAAGTAGTAGACAGTTTTGTTTCTCCTCAGGAGAACAGCAATAAAAAAGCAAAATCAAAATCTTGTTAAGTATCATTCTTCTTGTTTCTATTGTGCTAAGTCACTCTCCACTTCAAACAAAGCAACAATTATCTTTTCCCAATATCTCATCATTCACGTATTTAAAAAGCAACATATTTCAGATGAGAAATACCCTGGACACAGCTGGTCAGTGCTGCCATGCAACAATCTACTACATACCAGAGATACAGCACCATTTTTGCTGCTCTGAAGCTAATCAACAGATGTGCCCAACAGCACAGTTTCCCTAGGAACAGGATTTTCACTAATGAGCAGGAATATTGGTGTGATGCCATGTCCCTTTTTCTCTGAACCTCTATTGCAGAGAACACAATCGGTAAAAAATGGATGAATCTGTGATGTCCTTAAGTTCCAACAATTTCTATTTGCCAGTAAGCAGCATTAAGGCAATGAGCTTTAATTTTCTCTAAATCATGAAGCAAATCAGACTGGTCAATGGCCAATTTTCCAACAAGAGGAGCATGACAGTAGCTAAAAGGTAGCCAGCTCCACCACAGTATGCTGCACTATGCTAGACTTGATACACAGTTACAAAAGCAAACCAAAAGTTTTAAAATTTCCACTAAGACATAATACCTACTGAAAAAAACAAAAAACAAACTCCTAAAAAAAAAAAAAAAAAAAAAAAAAAAAACAAAAACACATAAGCATCTCTGAGCTTTAATAGAAAACTAAACGCAACTGATGCATTTTACTAGTTCTAAATTACATTTACAGCGCTTTTGACTTTTAGACAATATTTGTCTACGGTTTTAAGAACTTAGGAGTAGAAAAAGAATGAAATTAATTCTAAGTTACCCTGGGAAGTCTTGCTGGAAGATGAGTGGGGTGAGAAACAATTGACTTATTACAGCGCTTGAAAGAGGGAATTATCACTAAGTTGCCAAAATTTGTGGGCTCACCAGTGCCTACAGGCAATTTATCATAATCCTATTTAAACTCAATATAGATAAATTTGAAGTTATTTCTTTCTTATACAAAGCTAAAAATCAATGGAATTTTGAACTAAATTAATGAAATTGCCCATAGAGGAAGTCGCACAGTTTTAACCAAACACTAAAACTGTTATCAACAAAAGCAATGCACGTGAAAACAATGCTGTATAAATAGAGACTTGTTTGCGCAGTTTGTTTTCAATCTGTTCTACTTCCAAATATGTGGTTGAGGACCTAAATGCTATCCTGCTCTTTGAAGTGATTTTGCAACAACTCATTGACATTCATAAGGACATAATTAGACCTCTGCTAGTGATTACTTCAGCCTATGCATGTCCTGAAGTACGCTCCCAGTAACCTAACACAATCCTCATTTCTTAAAATAACTGGCTAAATAATGGATAAACTGTGACTGCACACATCGTGTTTATCCACAGTGAAACCTCTGAAATTTCACCTGTAACTAAATTAGGCTGTTAAAATCTAATTGCATTTTGAATGACTATTGCTTATTGGGCTGAATTCTTACAAAGGCTGCCAATCCAGTCCTCCCTCTCCTGATCTACAGCTTTGTATTTCTTCATGCATATATCAAAGTTTGCAGTTTCCAGGAAATCATCATAGATGATGGAATGGTGCAGTAGTGTCCTCTCATTACCTAATTTCCATCCCATATGGCTTGGCAGTAAAGCTCCTCCAGGTCCCGCTGTTATATAGGAGCTTCATTTGAATTACTTCCATTCCAGGCTTCTGGACCCCCTTCCAGCCCTTCTTTCCTGCACATAATGCCTTCTCCAGACTTTAGTTCTCACTATACTTTACCCCACTGAAGCATAATGGCAATAGCTGTCTTCAACACTAATGAGACAGAATGAACAGATGTGGGAGAAAGAGCCACTTGCTGTATGACTAGTAGCCTAAGTTCAGAACAGAGACACAGAATTTACAGTACATTCCAATTTGTGGTGGATGCTCCCAGCAGTTACTTCTCATACCCTTAGGTCTCTGTGACTAAGTCTGCATTAGAGTGCATCAAGCCAATAGTTCTCATCACTGAGCATGAATTTCTTGGTGCTTTAATTAATTCACCCACAGCATGAGCATCACTGTGTTCGATGCATACTCACTCTTGAAGAATTTGGGCAGATAATTACCATCATGAAACAAAGACTAGTGGACTGCCAGAAGCAGTTGTCTAGAAGAACATGGGAAAACAGAAAGGCAGAACATTAGCAAGGTAGGCAAATTTAATTTCAATTCTTCCTTGCAGATGTGATCATCACAGAAAAGGTTGTGTGCGTATGGATACGTACACTTTTTACTTTTTACCTGGATAAATGGTTTTGTGTGTATATATATATATCTATATTCATAGAAAGATATACATACTATTTATATAAAATTATCTTCAGTAATTTTCATGAGCCTCCCAAAGTCTGTGGGTTGAAAAATGTTTCTTTCCTGTTTTAAGCTTTACCTGGACTTCTCTGCAAAAAAATGCTTCCAATCATAAATTTATTTGTTGGCTTAAGAACACTTTGGGCAGAAAGAAAAAGGGAAGTCATAGTTTTCACTTCCTTTGTTTCTGAAAAACTGGCCTATGTACTCTATGCAGCAAGATAAAAAAGAAAAACCAAAATCCAAAAATTAAATCACAGCAATAAAATACATAGACACATCTCTGACTTGCCCAATAAACGTGCCGTTCCAGATAAATGGGAAATGTGTAGTCTATTGGAAGGTTTCCTAAATATGAATGGCTTTTTTCCCCTTCTCTCTGAAATCTATAGTAGGACATAGCCTTCAAGCTAGTTCTTGTCACATATCTGCAAGCCCTTTTCCTTTCCTGAATTTAAAGTTTTCCTAATGTCAGGCCAAAGTACTGCAAGCTTTTTGAATTGGACTGCACTTCACATTCAAGCAAATTCCATGTCTTAAGAGTGCACTTTTCTAGTACAAGGGATGCTCCAAAAGTAATGCTTCCTATTTTATTATGTTGGCTCATGACATCAGAGGCTGATGTTTGAAACATGGCAGTAGAAGCTGAACCTTCTCACCAATATTCCATTACATTTTGTTGCTGTGGGACAAGTAGCAGCAGAGGGGTAGTCTGACAAAATGGCATCTAAAATGGAAGTGTGTAGGAATCAAAGAGTAGAACTGAATTCCTTCACGCAGAAAAATTTGCACCCACTGATATTCACTGACACTTGATAAGTGTTTATGGAGACCAAACAGTGGATGCGGACACAGTGAGCTGGTGGATGGTACATTTCAGCAGTGGTGACAGTGGGTCACCTCCACTAGTGCAAATTTTTACGAGCATGGCACGCAGGTTCTTGTTTGTCTCTGGAGGCATAGCTAACAGTGGTGACGGCATTGAAAACTCGTGTTTAGTTGCTGAGAATTTGCTCTATTAAATACTGCTGTTGTGCTCTTCATTTTTGTTGCAGATTCCATGGAAATAAATAGGAAGCATTACTTCTGGAGCAATCTCTAAAGACGTTATTATTGTAACAACAACAACATTCCATTCCCACACCTACCAGAAAAGTTGTTGGTTGAAGCCAGTGATTTATGTATGTTTAGTCAATGATCTTGCTCAAATCTTGAACGCAGAACAAAGCATAAAAAGCTGAAAAAGTTAAAAGTTAAATTAGATAAATATTACATAGACCATTATCAAGAAACATAACCATAACAGAACACATTAAAATTTTAATTTACAGCATTATTTCAGTCAAATCTTTGCATTGAGACTCAACAGTAGAAAGCTGATGAAAAAAAATGACACCGTAGATCTCAGCTTCAGATTAAATACTTGCACACTGTATATCTTAAGTTAGCATTAACTAGCAGGATATTTAAGAGTATCATCTTCTTTCTGAGGTTTTCTTCTTTGCACAGAAAACTATTTACTGAATGTGTGCCAAGCTGATTGCAGGCCAGCTACTGGGACCTCATCTGGAATGTGCTAATTGGAAGGGAACTTGTATACAAGTGTCCCAAAACCCAGATGACTGCCTTGATCAGCAGGCTATGCAATTAGGGCTCTATTTCTGCATTTTCATGATAATTTGGAATTTAGTGGTGCAGTGTTCTCTCCAATAAAGAACAAAAATAAATGTGGGAAACACAACATTGTATCACATGTGGATTCTTTGTTTTCCAGAGAAATCTATCCACATTTGCCATTCTGTTACTTTCAAAATCTTTACTTTTCTTGAAAAATACTCTTGCTTCACTTTCAAAGAAGCAGGGCAACATTTTCACCTTAAAGAAATCCAGATATTTATCAGAGAACGACAAAAAAATAAAATGGTCACAAACAAAAAAAGGAGTCTGGCTATCATGAGTTTTTTAAGACGCTTCTCAGAGAAAAATATCCACGGAATTTTTGAAATGGTGGATCCTCCAAAAGATCTGCTATTTCTGATTCACAGTGACAGATTCACGCGGTCTCTTTCCTGTGTTCATTGCTACAGCAAAATTGAAAAATGTCTTGGGTTAGAAAGGTTAGAAAGTATCACAAGGATCATCAGGCTCCAACCCCTCTGCCACAGGTAGGGTTGCCAACCACTAGATCAAGTACCAGATCAAAGCCCAGGATCCATTCAAGCAGGCCTTGAACACCTCCAGGGACAGGGCATCTACAGCCTCTCTGGAAAGACTGTTCCAGCCCCTCACCATCCTCTCAGTGAAAATCACAATCCTCGCAGTGAAAAATCCCAAATAAATGTCTAAATAAGGAAAAACAAATGTCATCTGCCAATCAGCAGAAGTTCTGCTTTACTAGCAATCCAATTTGTTCTCTCATAGAGCCCCAGATGTAGGCTGCTCACTTTATTTTGTATTTTTCTGATACCATTTCAACTTAGTTTTATGCAGTTCCTTACAATCCTCTATAAAGCTGCTGCAGCCTGTTCACATACTGCACAGTATATATGTGATACCATGGCTTCTGCTGGTGTTCCAGAGGTATTTGTTATTGTCATCATCTCAACAAACTGTGCTGTTAATGCAAGCAGTCAACCATTGTTTTTCATGTACATAAATTGTATGCCTAGAGACACCTACTATTATTAAATAATAAAATGACTCTAAAGATAATAATACCTGACATTTATACAAATCTCCCTTCAGCCAAGAATCTAAAAATACTTTGCAAACATATTATTTATATTTTTTTTAACTCGAATGTAATGCTACAGATTGTTCTACCTGACACTGAAAAGCAACTACTTTTAGCATGAAATATAACCACTCAACAGTGCAAAGCAGTGCAAAAACAATTTGAATGTGTCTATATGACTGTATCCGTTATAGAAGACAGCATCACAATCACCTGAGTGCAGAAGCACAGCACAATGACATTAGGAGTTAACAATACAGACCAATATGCTGTGTAACTCTACCAAGAAAATAAGGCTACATTTTTGCTGAACCACAGAAGTAGGTATAAAGGGAAGTCTGAAGCACTGTTTGTAGAAATGGATGAAAGGAACTCAAGAATTAAAAAGAGCAGTGTTTAAGGTGCTTAGATGTATTTATACTTATGATTAGATCCAAAAAGCCTAAGCATTCAAACAAGAACAACAAAGCTTGAGTTTTGAGGTCAGTCAAGGAGGCTGGTGAGTAGCTTAGCAAAAAAAAAAAAAAAAAAAAAAAGCAAATGGAAAATATTTTTCTTTTCTCTTTCTAGTTCTCAACTAGAAGAACGCCCTTATGCTGAGATAACTTGTTCTCTATTCATTTTTGTGGTCAAACCAGTCTAATGGTTTATGGTAAGTGTATGAGTTCCTACATTCACATAATCAGACATACCCCTTACAGGTATTTTGATTTAAAGACTGAAACTCCATGACAACAACAAGAAACACAATTTCTTTTATAAAAGTGATGTAGTTGAACTGGGAAGAGAAAAGAGTAGAGGTCACGTTATTTCCACAAAACACTATGCAGCAAAGTCACTCGTCTATACTCATCCTCATTTACAGTCATGACTTGAGTTATTTCTTGATGGGATTTTTGGGATTCAAAGAAAGGACTCCTATTTCTATCTGTACAGTGCCATACTGCATCTTTGAAGATGCTGCTCACCTACGAAATAAATATAGGACTTCGTAAGCTTAATTGTTAAATTAATTTGCAATGCTTTCCACCCAAGCCCCTTCTGCACCTAACCAATAGTAAAAAAATTATTTTTCTAAATAAAAAAAATTCCAATTAGGACACTTGAAGTTCTATATACATAAAGGACAGCATATGACACTAAGTTTGTCTCAGTCTGTTTTGTTGGAAAAGGTTGTTACAGTATTGGCCCTGTACTTATCTCTTCAAGACAGTAGCCCAAATTCTTCCCTGTTACAGAAGTCCAATCTCACATTTATTTCAGTGGGTTTCAGTAAAGTAACTGAAAAAAGAATTTGGCCCATAATCACTGACTTTATCGTATAACTAGTAAGTGCTTGGCTAAGATTAGATTTCAAGATAGGCCGAGGGGATAATTCAAGGACTTGAGAATCTTTACTGACACCAAAGGCTTCTGCCTTCTGGGAAAACACAAAACAAAGTGCACTCATAGCACTGTATTCCTTGAATGGAGGGAAATTATTAACTAAAATACTAAAAGGTGCTACTCAGTCTACTACAATAGGACAAATAAAAGGAGATACTTACATTCTAGAAAAGAATTCAGCTTTTCATTTTCTAATATTTCCAAAATTTAAATCAAGTTAGGCCTGATTGCCTTCATGACTGGATAGTTTCTTTTGTGGGTCACTGTGTTGTATTAGAAAATCCGTTAGTAAGATACGTGATGAGACTTTTTGGAAGCTTGATTTGTTGACTACTGCAACACAAGCAGACTCTTAGAGCCCCATGACCTTCAACACCAAGAGACAGTAAGTTTAAATGCTTTTTGATGATTGAGGATCTAGACTAGTAACCTTATTTCCACTTACCGGTCTTCTTCATTCAACTGAACTCAGGCTTCAAAGTTAGCAAGTCTTGATCCCCAAAAGCAGAAGTCAGTAAGTAAATAAGTAGAAATAACTTGATTGGATTCCACAGCAATGCTGCTGCTTGCTGCTGACTTAGTGCTTGAGAAAAACAAAACAATAAAATTTTACAGAAAAGGAAGTCAAACACTTCTTCAGTTTGAATTTCCTAGATTCTTTAGTTGTACTTTACCACTTGGTTCAAGTTACTAAATACTACAAGACCAGAAAACCAATTATAATTTGTATTTAGCCTCAATTCAAAGGATAAGAAAGATCACAAGTAGATTTCCAGATTTTAGAAAGATTATTAATATAGCAGATAAACTCATTCAATGAGTAAGACAAGGCCTTGTCAAAAAACCCTAGAAGTCCTAATATAAAGGTATGTGGGAAATTATAAACAGAAGTAATAAAAGTATACTTTATGTCCATAAAAAAATAGAGAAAACACTAAAATCACAGAGAATTAAAATAACTGCCAAGAGTGGCCACTTGTGCAAGCTTTTAGGTAGCAGTTTTTAGTCCTAAATCATAATCCCAGAAAAAAACTCTACCCCAGATATAGGCTGCTTACAATGTTGTTGGAACCTTAAATCTTGCAGAAGCCAAAGCCCTGCATGCCTCACTGCTCTCCAGAGAAGGACTGGGGCTCCATGATCATCCTGACAGCCAAAAGCCTCTTGCTCTCCACTTAATTTACTTCACGCCATACAACAGACCTGATACGCCTTTAATTAGAAAACCAGTATGGCCATTAGAGAAATCACATGCCAACTTGTTTGTTACTGCCCCTCAGTCAGAGGTGAGCATCTTCTCAGAAGGATGTATCAAAGCTAATTTATAATCAAGCAATTCAGATTAAGTCCTTCATCATCAGCAGCATAAGGTGAGCCCACAACTTTGCAATCTGGGTAATACACAGACTGTAGTGGAAGCAGCAGCAACCAGAAGAGTAACAAGACCCTGATGGTGTTCTCATTCACCATAACCACTATCCATACAAAAATAAATCAGCAACAAAAAGCTCCAGCTGTTTCTGTTGCCATCTTTAAGTTATGCCATCATAAGCTGCAAACAAAGACATATAATATCCACCGCTCTCCCTGTGACTTACACTTTTTCTTTACCTTTCCTTCCTTTCTTCTCTAAGCTGAGATCTACTTAGTTAAAAGCATACAGATGCTAAGTATCATGCAGAGGAAAAATATTTCTGTATCATTCTTAACTCAGAAACCTCCCAGAAGTGCAAAGACGCCATGTACCCTATGACAGATTTTGATTCTTTCTTTTTTTCCTCTCTCCGATGATTTAGATTTTGGTTTTTTTCCAAGTGGTTGAAAAGCATAATAAATCTATTTATTTGCAAATTATGTGATGCGAGCCTGAAAGCAATCCTTAAAAAATCTCCTCCAAAATAAAACCATTCCAGCTCATCCCTGTATGTAACATCAGAGTTGCTGCACAATTACAGGGAACTACACTCTGCCAACACTGTTTAATTGAGAACCTCTCTTTTTTTCTGGCTCTGCTACCATTGGACAGCTCGTGTTCCCACTGCTTTGCCTCCATCTGTGCTAACAACAGAATCCTTTTTGATTAAAATGTTCATAAGTTATATTGTGAAAAATCACTTTAACTGTGCACTTCCTTCACTTTGAAATGATTTCCCCCCTTATGTACGCAAAATCTAAGCAACTGATACCTACACATCTACGCTATTTTATTTCAATGAGAGGGAAAGTATCTAGACCTTTTATTTGAAAAAGTTTTTCAAGCAAGGAGAAACTTGAGCTCTGGCATAGGAAGAAATGCAAATGGCTAATACTCGCACATGGAGAAAAAAGGCATAACTTTCTTCAATAAAAAATAAATACTCTAAAATGAGAATCACTAAAAATCTGCTTAAATAAGACATTGAAACTACTATATTTCATGCAGATATATCAGAATATTTGGTTTTCCCACAAAGACAACTTTTTTTCATTTTGATTTTTAAGTAGGAAAAGTATAACATGTCAAGAATTCTTGTTTTCCTGGGTTCTCAGTGCAACTGACCCTTGGACTGTCATTTGATTTTGTAATGAAAATATACAGTCTTCAAAGCCACAATTAGCTATCTTTTGCAGGAGATAGAAATATTTATTTTGCCATAGCAAAGACCATAGAATTTGTTTCCCAATTAAAGGAGGAAGGATAAAAATGTAACATATTGAAGTAGGGATTAATAGGGAAATTACCAGAGGAAATTAAGATAAATTAGTAATTAATTAGACTGTAATTAGGAGATAATTAAGTAAATTAAGGAATTTAGGATGTACATTATATGTTCTACCTAAACAATAGTTGTAGTTCAACATCTAATGTCATTAAACACTTCTGTAATTGTCAGTGCCCCATTTCAGTTTTTGAAGTATTTCAGTTTGTATTTTCAGGCGAATCTCAAGCCTAAAACATACCTTTATGTTAAAAAAGACTGGAATCAAATAAAAAGTTCAAATGCTATGTTTCTTGACAACTAGTTGAAGTTTTGGCAATGATACACTTTCTGCACTGAAAACAAAACTGAGTCTGAGTCCTGGCTCGAAGTTCCTTTAGAAAGAGGAACAATTATTTTTTTTATCAGTCTTGCCAGGATGCAGAAAATACTAATACATAAGACAGAGATAAAGAAAAAAGCATCAGGATACCCGGCATTTTCAAAGACCAGATTGTGTTCACACTTGAATTGTGTTTTCGGGATAGACTCAGACTAGTCCTTCCTTTACCTGCCTTGCTTTTCCTACTCATTTATTCAGGAAGGTTTACTTAACAGATTGACAGAAAGTGTGGTAGGCAGGTTTCAAAGGTACTGCAAAAATGGAAGAATTTTCTCTTTCTCGCTAATGACCAAACATTTACTAATAAAATAAGTTGTTGTTTGTTTTGACTAGTCTCTAGAGTTCCACTGCCACTCAGATCTAACATTTACTTCACATATGCATTATTTAGTACTTCACAGTTCAATCCAGGTACAGTTAGAATAGGCATTATATACAGTTCAGAGCTCGTGTGTCTAAGCCAAACACTGTTTTATATCAAGTTCTTACCCTTTTGCAAAATATAGTCCTCTAGCCATGAAGTGAGAAAAAGTTCGTTTGTTACAACTGCAAGACATTTTACTTTAACTATTACAAAGCAATCCATTTTCCAACACTCTTAAACAGGATTCAAATTATTGGGCTTAAATTAGACCTTCTGTCTATTATTTCCATCTGATATGAATTCTTCTTAGAATGAAGCCACAGAGCTAAAGCCTGATTAAAAATGAAAAACGAGCACGCGCTACTTTCTCTATGATAAAACACCTTTCTCTTCAATGAGTTTAAACTTGCAATTACATTTGAAGACTGATGTCAGATAACTGCTGAGCCTTCGTTCAGGCAGGAAGAAATATGTTCATATTCTATATGTATTGCATGGAGCTGTAAGGCCAGCATCATGAAAATGTCTCTGTTCCTGATGAAGTAGTTTATGGGATGTTTCTTGGCACAGTCCTTAGAAAGGAGTCCCCAGTCATTTACACAAAGAAGTGAACGCAATTGTTTTCCATTTGTTCTACATTTTTGTCTCCTCTCTTTCATCAGAAATACATCAGAATATATAAACATACATAAATAAGTAATCTTTTGTTTACATGGTATTAATTATCTAGCTGGAAAGCACACTTGTCATACAAATCTATATAGGAGCTATGGGAGTCAGCCACTAGAACATGATCATCCTCTAAATAAATATAACTACACAGCAATAAACAGCAGCCACATGCAATAAAGTAGAATAGGAGGATTAGAATAGTATGTTCAATTGTAAATCACTGCGCATGGAAATTTAGGCAGGCATAATACAATTACCCAAATGGAGGTCAAATGCAATTTCACAGGGTGAGTAGCAGCCTATGACCATGTATCTGTTTAATTTTTTTTAATTCCAGAATGACCCATTCATTATTTAACATTTGGAAGTATCTTTGATTTTTCATATGCTATTCTGATGAATGCTATTAATTCATTCAGTAGACAATTGCAATTTGCATAATTATTACGAGGAATATTTTACTTACAAAGTTTGGAGTTTTTTCATTCTGATCCCCACACTTGAACTAAAAAGGAAAGGACCCGAAGTGAACAGAGAATACTAATCATAATACTTAGCTGAAATCACCTCAAAACATGATCTATCTTTATAGCCTGGAATATAAAAGTTTGCTGGAGTGAAACAGTAATATAAAATATAAGTAATAGTGATGACATTACATTTATTTTTCTAAATAAAAAATATATCTATAAAGAAAAAATCAGAAGGAATTATTGCCGATAAATGATCCATCATATATTAAAAAAAATCAGCTTCAGGTTTTAGTCTTTAAATTTATACCAACAACCTCAGCAAGAGTTGTGCTTTGAGATCACTCTCAAGCTATGATCTCACAAAGATCTTGTTCTTTAAGCATTCCTTCATGCTTCACTCTATTTCTTAATATTTGCTTGCTTCATTTTAATTTATTGATATTCAAAGTTTCATTTTTCTTCTTTCCCTTAAAGATTTTGACTCTGTAGTACAAGCAAGAACAAATCACTCAGGAAAACAGCCAGACTCTTTGAAAATGTGAAATTTCATCACTGTGTAGATTCAGAGCCAAAACTCCAGGCAGAGGTGCTGGCCTCCATTTTACCACTCAGACACTGCTGCTAACAAACCAACATTGAAAAAATTGGTTACGTTGCTTCTCTGCTAGCTTTCAAAACTTACTTTTTTTTTTTTTTAAAAAAAAAAAAAACAAACATAGAGGAGCTATTGAACTGATTACTCTCTCTTTCAAAGGTCTTATATTTATCCCTGAATCACAGTACCCAAAGGGCATGCTCCACACAAGTAGTTTTCACTTGCAAAATGTAATGCTTATCATAGAAAATGACATGAATGGTTCACTACCTTAAAAACCTTTAGTACTATCCCATAAATACAGCATTTCATTAACAAGACACTAGGTTGGATCAATGTGAGCTCTTTCTGACAGTTCTGCTATATACCTGTCTCGTTTTGTTAGCTTAATGAACTTGTTCCCAGCACAATCCCACAAGTGGAGCATGCTGTTCACTTGAGGAAAAAAAAAAAGTAATTCAGCTGATACAGATTTTAGAGTCACTCATCTATGCAACACTGAATGACTTTTTTGGCCAAGGATCAGCAACAAGCAGCAGACTGAAGCAATTGTTTTTCTGCTGCAATGCTTTTCCCTTGTGAGAACTGGAAACAATTTTAAAATGCCACTCAGTTTCATTAGTTTAAAAAGTTCTTTGAAAAAGAACTCACTATGGTTAACAGCTATTCCATGGGTAGAGACATACACGCCATACCCTAGAAAAACAATTAGGACAGGAAGAGGATATACAGATGTGTCTGGTCACATTGTCTGATGAGCCATGTAGGCAGACTTTTCCAGAATTTAAGGTTTTTTTTTCTTTCTACATGGAGACTGACAACATCACTGGAGTCACAAGTCTACAAGCAAGACGTGAGCTTGGCAGCTCCTACACTGAAACTATAGGGTAAAATATATGTTTTCTGCAAGCAGCCCTGTTGTTCAAGGAACTGACCAAGTTGGCCTCAGTCCAGTAGAGCACTTAGAGGACCACTGGGACTCCTGACATGTCGACAGCTAAACACATATCTCAGGTCTTTGCTGAAGTGGTGTCTGAGTACCGAGCATCTCATAACCCTGATTACATACCAGACTACGGGCTTGACTGTCATGTTTGCTGGTAAAGGATCAGTACTTGCTAATAGCACTAACTGTGCTGATCTATGCAGAAGAATATATGGTAATCCAGCAAAATCCACTGAAGTTAATGAATGCTTTACTAGTTGTATTTTGTATTATTTCCTTTTTATTATTTTAAATTTCTTAGGGTTTTTTTTTTTGTTTTTTTTTTTTTAAATTTAAAAGATTCTGCAAATTGCATTGGTTAGTAATTGCATAGCAAGTCTTTGGTGACTGAAGAAGGAGAAGTTTGATCTCTGAAGCACATATACCATATCTAAAAACTCTCTTACAGCCGCCTTTTGTCCTGTGAGTTTTTTTCTTTTTTTTTTTCCTTTCTTTTTTTTCTGTTTTTTCTTTTTGTTGTTGTTGTTGGTTTTTTGTTTGTTTGTTTTGTTTCAAAGGGGGCTTGATGATACATGGACTTAGACGATGTTGCAAAGAAGAAAAAGAAAACTCTGGATACTGAGTTGGTCTCATTCTTAGCTACTTAGAGTGGCTAGCTTATTTGGATCCTAGACTTTCCTGTGATGCTGATACTGATATAGTTAGAACGAAGCAAGCACCTAGATCCAAAGCTTGCTTAAGTTTTGATTAATAATAAACTACCTCCAGTTTTGAATATGCTGAAAGATTTTACAGATTTTCATCTCTGAAATACATTTTGAATCTTTACACTGAAAAGTATGTGCACTTGAGCCTTGATTCATATCTTAAAGAATATTTACCAATGCTGAAAATGATAACAAACTTATGTGACAATTTATTAAGATGTGCCTGGGCTTAAGTGATACAGGAGAATGATTTGATAACCGCAGGAGCAGAGGTCTCATATTATTTATCCTGAAATTTCTAAAGCTCTGAGGGAATCCTCCTGATACACAGACAAGACAAATCCACACAGAAACATTTTCCCACTCACATTGTCTGGTTTATTATTATTGTAATTATTATTTAGTTTAGAGCATTTGTCAAATCACTGGCATTTTGTACTAGGCTTTCCTACAAGACAAACAGGTAGAACTCTCAAGTTAAAAATGCTGTGTAATAGCAACACACTTTTATCTTGATGCTGATAATTTCCTAGTACTCAACCACAAAAGAGATGCAATGGGTTGGTGGTCTGGATAAAAATGATGAGAAACAGCAGGTTTCATAACAGCATTGAAACAGCAAACATAATTGGTCTCTTAATTTCAGACAATGTTTCCCCTGAAAATCAGGCAAAATGACCATTCCTCTAACACATGTTTAAGGATAAAATTCTACCAAAAAAAATCACTCTGCAAGTATGACAAATGTTTTTAGCCTCCTGCTCTATGGTCTCCTTTTCCTGTTGTTGTCTAAGATATGGAGAGAGCTTTTATTCTGAAGGCCTTCTATGTTTGCAGTAATTTGCTCTCTTGGTTTCCCTCCTACATACCAGTCTGCTTCTTTATCATGAAATCACTGTTAATTTTCCTTCCACTTCTGTTTTTTAAAGGGTCTCCTCTAATTCCACTATTTTGAAATAGATGAGATTGCCTCTCATGTTTATGCTAATGATTAAAAAACTAATTTTTCAGTCCTAATATAGCTCTGTTGGCTCATATTTCAGCCTGCTCCATTAAGATCTTTATATAGATATTAGCCAAATATATATATGTTTGTGCGTGTGACAAAAGGAATAATAAATAATTTTCCAGTATCAAAACCACAGTTTGTTCACAAAGACTCTGCTTATGTAAGTTTGTTATAATACCATTAGAGGATTTGCATCTAGTTCTCTACTTCAATAATTTCCCTTCATCTATATCTCTAAAGGCATAAGTAACCATGAAGTTTGAAGAGTTCAGGCTCTTTTTTCTTGTCTTTTTTAAGTGTAATTTTCAAATGTAACCAACGTATGGAGCCAATATTTAATTTTTATAGAAGACAGATTGACTTCCATTTTATCCCTCAGCCCCACACTCTCCTCCAGTCATACACCTAGCTTCCCCACCATCACTGCCCTTCTGTGCATATCAGTAAGAATTAGGAAACAGTCCTGAAAAATGCCTTCTAGAAGAAATTCATGCCTATCAGAAGAAAAATGTAAGATTAAAAAAAAATTAACAGGACAAAAATGTTTCAGTATTTTAAATGTAATTATACTACATAAAATGTAGTATCATCACATGTACATATACTATATGTCTGTGAGACAGCTTATTGACAGATGCTCCATCAAGCCCATAGCCATTTCTCTAAATGGCTTGCATATAAAAATGAATTAAGTTTTAATTCCTTCATCTAGTGATAGTTTCTACCAAAAGACATGGTAATTTTTATTTTATTATTAAATCTTGGCCTAATAATAGAAATTATTATAAAATTAGTTCTAAAAATAGAAATTATTCCTGAAAGTACAGTACTTGGGTGGGTTTTATTACTTTGTCACTGTCTGCTGATACTAATGATGGAAGAGCACGCCACTGAATTGCAGAAGAGGGAAAGCAAATCACTACACAAGCTTTTTATCCTGAAGAAACAAAATGAGGGAGAGGGCAGAGGTAGGAAGGGAAGAAAGCCCGTATGAGATATACTGCCAGGCCATACCATCATCCTTCCCTTCTCTACTTCCTTCTCTTCCACTATTCCCTACCAGGTCTCAACTACAGTAGTACTGTGAAGAGACATGTCTCCCCCTTGATCCACAGTCTCACCAGTATATCATCTTAATTAATATTTTCAATTTTAAAAAAGAAGGAAAGAAAGCATGGTAAACAGTAAACTGCAACTTTCATTTCCTCCTATAAAAAATGTAAAAGCTTAATAAAATTTTTTCATTCTGCTCCAGAGCCCTGAAACTAAATCATTGATTTCATAACGTTTAAATTTTAATTAAAACTAAACTCTCGCAAAACAAATTAGAAATACATAAATATTGTGTGTTAAGAATACCAAAGGATTTTTCTGACAAGGTACCATGTCAGTCCCCCTGTCTCTGTGGATGCTGTGCAGTACATAAATGTGTTTTGAGGTTTCCTCAGTCCTAGCTTCAGCTCATGATCAAAGGAGCTTGTCAAATACATGTCACAAAATTGTCACCACATTAAAAATTAATACTTTTTTTTTCCTTAATTGGACAATGTTATTACCATCTAAAACTACTAAACGTTCCAGAATACACTGGAGACTGCATGCCAACAAGAAAGTCCTGCTGCCCTGAGTGCCCTGATTAGCAGTTCCCTATGGCCGGCTTCGTGACACAGTTACCGCCCTGCTGGGTGTTGCTGCACGCACCATGGCTCTTCAGCCTCCCCTCTGATAAATGCCAGGAGAGTCTGCCATGAGAATAATGAAAACACTTTTTCTTTACAGTCCATTCGTCAAGTTTCCAGTCTTATTTACATGATGGAAAAAAAAACACCCTGAAGATTTTAACTGTAAAAATGTTTTCACTGGCATGAGGATCTCACAAATTGCATGTAGAGTGATTTAAGGTTTTGATCTACTTTGAAGAATTAGAAGGGAAAATGCTAGAAAAGTTATAAAGATTGTCTTATAAATTAGAAGAATGCTTACAGGACTCGAGTAGGGCTGTAAACCGTTACACACAAGCAGCAGCTTTATGGACCTATTCCTGATACAAAAAATTGACCACAAACCCGTATATTTCCTTAAACACCAGCAGCAATCAGAGAAGTTGGGCATGCTTAGAAAACTTCGTAGGTTTAAACATATGGAAATTTTACACTTATTGCATTGGTTTGCTTTGTTGCTATAATCTGGATACACGCAAATTGAATTTTGGTTCAAGATCTATCTGTAAACCCACAGTATAAAATAACTGTCAACTAAATATTTCTCTAAATTATACCAACAGAGAAACAGCAAAAATATATTCAGCATCAACTGCTACATGAAGATTCTGTGTTTTTAATCGCTGAAGCTTTTTCTTATGTCTGTAGCAAAGGCTCACTCAGTCCCCACTAGTTACTTGAGAGTATTTACTACGCGTTTATTGTTTTAAAAAAATGTTTTAAAATGTTTTAAAAAGTCTTTGGCTAAAAAAACCCAAACAAAACAAACTTAAACTATTTCCAAGACTACATTAGGGTGTGAAATTATTTTAAATATGAAAACTGTTTTGTAGACAGATCTTTCAAATGCTTTAGCATCTCTCCTGAGAAGGATTTGGGGGTATCGGTTGATGAAAGACTCAGCATGAGCCAGCAATATGCGCTTGCAGCCCAGCATGCCAAAAGTATCCTGGGTTGCAAGCGGAGAATAGTGATCAACAAGATGAGAGAAGTTATTCTGCCCACCTACTCTGTTCTTGTGAGACCCCACCTGGAACAGAGTTCTGGGGCCTCCAGCTCAAGGAGGACACCAAGCAGTTGGAGCAGGTCCAGAGGAGGTCTACAAAGATGATTAGAGGGCTGTGGAACACCTCCCCTACAGGGACAGGCTAAGAGAGCTTGGGGTCTTCAGCATGGAGAAGGCTCTGGGGGGCCTTGTAGAAGCATTCCAGTACCTGAAATGGGACAACAGGAAAGCTGAAGAAGGACTTTTTATGGGGGCATATTACGACAGGATGAGGAAAAATGGCCTTAAAATAGAAAAGAATGGATTTAGACTAAATATTATGAAGAAATTCTTTACTGTGAGGGTGGTGATACACTGGAATAGGATCCCCATTGAGGTTGTGGATGCTCATCTCTGAAGGTGATCAAGGCCAGGCTGGATGGGGCTGTGAGCAACCTATTACAGTGGGAGGTATCCCTGACAATAGAAGGTGAGTTGGAACTACACAGTTTTAAAGGTCCTTTCCAATTGAAACTACTCCAGTTTTACAGCACAGATGTGAAACTTCTGGGACTGTCTCTTGCCCATCTGCTGGATACAGAAAAAAAAGGGAATGCTAAAACAATCCTAAGGCTTTGATCATACTTTGCATATGCTCAGAATTTTGGTAGATGAATACTTTAAAAAGCTCATCTGAGCTGACCTGCTCCAAACCAGGACTGCACAGACTGCAGCAGTTTAGGTGTAACTGCTGCAGCTAGATGCCACTGTGGCACAAAGCACTGTAGCTGAAAGCAGAGTTTCTCTGCTTCCCTGCTCGTTCCCTGCCGGGCACACAGGAGGAAGCTGGAAGCAACCAGGCTTACAGACAAGCTCATGTTTTCTGCACGGGAAGTCCAGAGTTCTGCTTCAAGAGGAGGCTAAACTTACACAGGGATGGAATAAGAGAAGGAATTAGGCTCAAGAGAATACATGAGCAAGGACTGTGGTGAAAGGCTTCAAAATAAAATGAGCATAAGATGAACAGTGGCACAAATGATTTCATACTGCAAGACAGGAGAAAACAAGTCTGAATGCGTAACTGTTGTTTCTCCTGAGTTTGGAATGAAAACTAAGTAATTTTGTGTTAAAACACTTGTCTCCTGACAATTCACTGCATTAATGACAGAGATACCTTCTAGATTTTGATTTGACACAATCATTTTCCAGAATATTTGAACTCACAAAAACTGAATGAAAACTTGGACTTTGAGTAGAGAAAAAGCCAAAGCTACAGACAAAAGCCCTTCCCAAAGCAATCCTGGTAAAAGTGACTTCCGTCACTTGCTTTGCTCTTCTGTTCCCGAAAAACAGTCTTTTATAGTATTGAGCTGCGTAACATTTACATGATCAACTTAAATGAGTAATAGAAGAGTTGAACCCAATACGGTGAAGTTCGGACAAGCTCACTCCATATAGAGATCTACACCAATAAGGCACATAGTATCACCACCAAAATCAGAAATCACACAAGACAACTTCTGTGAAACAGAGTCTATCATAAAGACATCTGAGAAGTATCTGAAAAGCTTTCTTTACAGTATGCAAAGCAGCGTTAGCCTGTGACAAACGAGCCCCTGAAGAGAAATTAAACATCTTGGTTTAGAGCTGCTGTGATAGTCTGAACTTCACGGAATTACTACTTGACTGAAGGAGAGAGCTCTCATTTGTAGCCATTCCACAGCAGTATTCTTTCACTTGCCCTCAAACACAGTATTCCTTATTGACACTTATTTACATAGTTTCAGTCATAATTCCCATAGAGAGATATGAACATGACACAAATACCACCATGTCAATTTTCAGAAACTGAAGAGAGGTATTCTGGTGATTTCTGTTGAATTGTAACCTCCAACACTGCTCTAAAAATCTAGGAGACTGACTCTGTGAATACCCCTTCTGCACAAGCAGTTTTACAGAAGGCACCTCAGAAGTTACCAACAACTCCCCCAGCATAAACTGGGACTTCATCTGAAGGAAAACAAAATATTGCCCTGTACTTACTTACAAACAAATTGAAAAGTCACAGCCAACACAAGTTAATATATCCTCTCCTCCTTCTGCCATCTCACAGCATCCAGCCTAGCCTGCTTCATGCACTTCAAGAAAAGCAGAAGCCTCAGAGCTGGACCAGACAGGCACACAGCTTGTTGTCTGTCAGCTAGAGGCACTAAGGCTGCTGCTTGGCCAGGGGGACAGAGCCCTTGCCTCTCGTCAACAGCTTCAGCATCAGTCACATAATCTGTTTCCAAGTAAGGGTGTTGCCCATTTAGAACCTCACAGCACAGAATGTGGAGGTTGGGGAAGGAGGTATTGACTCCACGACATTTATGTTAGGGAGGAAAACAAACAAACACAAAAAGAATCACATACATAGATAACACAGCCAGAGTACCACATCCTTGAGAAGCAGGAGAACCAGATTCATTTCCCTGCTGCAGCCTGGACAATGCAGAGATGTTGCATTTTCCATATTCTGGACAAAGCCAGGAAAACACATTTGCTGACCACCACTCTGCTCTCATATTGTAGTACAATCCCTCAGAAATAAGGCTGACTAACAGCATTGAACAGAAATGATCTTCCGTGAAAAAAAACTCTATTTGATTTTTCAGGTTTATTCTAAGCATATTTTTGCCATAGGATATGTTATGTCACCCACATTAGCCAGCCTCCCAGTTAGTAATGCATTGCAAAGACCTTGAAAACTCAATCTGATATATGGCTGCTTCAGTCTGTGCTTCTTCCTACCCCATTATAAACTTGACCTTAATTAACCCTCTTAGTGAAATGGAGTTTGTTGACTCTCAAGGACAGTCTCATTGAAAAACAATGTTGCAATGTCACTCAAAAGCTAAAGTAAGTCTGCTTTATAAAGGGATTTGTACTAATAACTCTTGAATATTAATAGCTTCTTATGCTATGTGGCTTATATAAATTCATATAGATAAGCTAGGACTGAGCTCTGTCATTCCCAGACTTCAGAAAAGAAATAAAATCCCTCTATATTTCCTTTAGAGAAATCTACTTCTCGTTGGCAATCACCAGATCAATCTTTTTGAAAACACATATATATATATATATATATATATATATATATATATATATATATATATATGTATTTATATGCAGATTTAAATTCAAATACGACAGAAACAGTTGCAAATCAAAGCACTGTCTATTAAAATAGGACATCCAGTTAGCACCTGAATTTCTAATGTGGCTTTCTAATGAAAATGTTCATCTTCCTCACCTTACTCCACATACGTTTTAGTTTTATAGATTACAAATATATGGTGCAGATCCTGAGGCAATATAATTTAATTAAAAATTCCCCTATGAAAAAGTTGGGGGTAGCAAGGGTAACATCTGCCCTACATCAGGTCTTGGAGTATGCTTAGGTCCGACTGTGAGATGGGTCTTTACTGGCATTATCTATTAATGTTACAAATATGATATAACAACAATTAATCTTTTAAAATTCACCTTAGAAGGAGTACATGCTTTCTCACAAAAATAACTGACATCACTCAATTCACTAAGTTGCTTTGTTTGTCTAGAGTTTAAAGAGTATATACTTAAGAATTGATAGACATTTTTTCCCTTTACACAACTCTGTGCCAGTCTTCACTTTCAAGAACTGTACTGAGCCATAATTATTTCTTAGACTATTTAGAGACTGAGGAAAGATTATGAGTTAGTTTAACAAAGAAAATATTCACACAGAGCATCTAAGTAACACGAGTTATTAAAAAAAAAAATATCCAGCTGGCATTTTCTGAATGGTATTTGACCATGAATGGGCTTTTGTCCATGAATTACAAAGCAACTATTTTATGGATGTACAGCACACTTATTACCTTGTCACAAAACACATTACATCCTCTAGATTTTGCATAACAATATGCTTATATAGTATTAACTATATAAGCTATATATAGCAAAATACAAAACAAGGAAATTTAAGGTATTTATATACCAGGGAACCAAAAGCAAAAGCTATTATTTACCAGTAGGTTAGTGTGCAAGTATTTCTCACTATTTTGGCATCATACCTGAAATCTACAGAACCTTAAATTTTCACCCCTGTCTAGAGCATTTCCCATTCAATTTATTTTTGTACCATTGTTCTGATTGATTTAAGTGAAAAGAACAAAACTATTACATACTGTGCCCACCAAAAAAGCATGTGATACTACGTAAAGACTGCAACCTCAGTGGGTGAGGAGAAAAGCACTCCTTACATGTAAACAGACTGAGGAAGCAACACTTTGTATCCAACGTACCAATGGTTTCCACAAAGCCAAGCTCTGTGGAAAGCAACCAACACTCCATGCTAAGTGGGAGCTCAAATCACAGGACCTGAGCATCTCCAGTCCTCTTTCCACAGTCTACTGCTATTAATTGCCTGGACTGGTTCATGAAATGATTCATCAATATCTCCTCCTCCCAACTGCCCTCTACCTGTTTTCTCTTATGGAGACAACACAGACAAAGAGAATTCCTGTCATGGTTTTTTGTGAGATTCAGCACAGTAGTTACAGCTTTTTATTCTGCAACATACCCAGGGATGACCAATGACTTCCAGCCCCCAGACCTTCATCAATCTGTCACTACAGTGTTCAGTTGCTGAATATTATGATGATAAAGGTGCCTCTGACAGCCTTGAAATATATTATAAAGACATTATCTAATGATCTGGTGATGTTACTGCATTAACAAAGAGAGAATTGTAGTAATACTGAAAGAATCCTAAAATATTACAAATGCCAAAATCAGTTTATATTCAAACACTACAGAGCTTAAGAAGCATCACCTTATTGCCTCCCACTGTCAAATTACTGAACTTTTATTCAAGTGATGCAGCCAAAACTCTCTATGTTACCCTAAAATTTGAACTATTTATCTCATAACAAAGTTGCATGCTATGGCCACAATGTACAATATACAATTCTAAGAAGTGATTTCTTTTTTTGCTCGCTCCAAGCTTCTTGAGGTTTTATAAATGTTTGCAGTAGCCTGGCAAAATTGTTTAATATAGAATAATAATTTTGTCTCTGTTTGAAATTATCAGCTCTGAGAAAAAGCCTTTAGAAAGTTTCTTTTGAATAAAATGGTTTTAATCATACCAATAAGTGACCTAGGCTGGTCTTTAGGTCACCAATTTGTATGCAAAAAAATTTGCAGGCCTGACACACATATTTCATCACTTAAATCTTGTGAGAGAGGACAGAATCAAGGCTTGCTTTACCTTACTGTGTGTGTCTTTGAAAATAAGCAAAAAAAACCCAGTAATCCTGAAAATCAAATCAACTTATTATAAGGAGTCAGCAAGGCCAACATTCAAAATACAGTATGTACTGCCTGATATCTGTTTCCCTTACCAGGCTTCATTCTGAGACATGATCTACTGACCACTCCTTCCCTGCTGTGTACAGTTACATGTCTGTAAAGGCCAAATTAAACTACAACTCTGAGAGATGAACTATGGGAACTATGAATCCAAGTAGTTTATGTATTCAACTCAAGATATATCATCTTTACAGTCTTTATTTGCCTTTCTCACATGCATAGAACATATTTTCTCCTTCTCCTATGACAAATAACCTTTAGGATCTAGGACTCAATTTTTCAAACATGTCAAAGTGTTAAGCAATGCTTAACAAAGTAGCATTTCTCCATGTGGAATGGGAAAACTTCTTGATTGATGACATTATTCTGGAATATTTAACCAAAACAGGAATATCTAGTGCATTGCTAGAAGCAATCTATTGGTTAGTTCTTGTTTTGCCTTGACTCTAACATCATAAAAACTAGGAAAGCTAATTCTATTTTCTTTCTCAGACAGTCTAATGTATCAGAGAAGATCCATTCAAGAAAACATTTACCTACTCTATTTACATTGCATAAATCTAAAACAGGACAGATGTTCAAAACAAAAAAGAAGAAATACACCATATCCAGGGGTAAAACAACAGAGTGTTACTCTTCCATTTTTGCTGTTCTAAGGTGAAACAACATTTTTCCTCAAGTAACAAAATAATGACACAATTTCTTTCAAACCAACTCTGTTTGTTTTCAGGTGTTTGCATCTCATAAAACATGTATATTCTGTTCTTCAAAGTTACAGCTGATATATCAGGCATTAAACATATATTTAGCTATAGCCAAAAATAATACATTTCCCTTTTCAGAAAGCTGTAAATATACAGAAGTGTTTTCACTTTCTAGTTGGGGGGGGTGGGATGGAAGGACATTATGAAAATTAACTGAATACACATAACTTGCTGACCTTATTAGAATTTCAGCTGGTATTTTATGATTTTTTTTTTTTGGTGCTAAGCTCAACATTTAACACATGTAAAGTGCATTCATTATCCCACAGGTGGTGAATAACATCTCTTAAATATGTATAACAAGGTAAACTCTTAATCCATTTAAAGGCAATAAAAGAACAGAAAACTTCAGTGAAAATGAGTTTGTCTTTTTCAAGCCATCAGATCAGAAAACAGAAAAAAAAGATCTGTATACAATCCAGTTTTCCTATGATTCCAATGTCTACTTTATCTTTAAGCATTGTAGAGAGAGATACTAAGAAGAGGAAGGATAAATTTCATGTTTTCAGGCCCACTGATGTAATTGAATCAGACAGTGCGTGCACGTAAGACAAAGTCTACTAATGGATTAATATACAAAGGACTGCATTATTAATAAGAATTTTCTTCTTGTTAAATACCACACTTCCATCTGTGATACATGGCCACCTAGTGACTAATTTAAATTGATCGAAACATTTATGTGATACATACAGTTAATTACATTTCACCTTCAGCACTTCAAAATATTCCAAAACAACTGCCAAAGTCGCAGCACCAACCTGTAATTGCTAACTGTGAAACGTGTCGTTTTGTTAAGGACTGGGTGAAAAATACGCTTACGATTTTATTAAGGCATTATTTTAAAATCAGACAGAGGCAACTCCAACATTTAAACAGAATGTGCACACATTATTATTTGGGAGAAAATAAGTCTTATGAACTATTTAGAATACCGACAAGGCACAGGAGAATGTTTGGTGCGTCTTCTTTGTAAGTAACCTCATTATTCAAATTCTGAAACTAAAACAGAAAATTTTCCCATTAAAAAAATAACCACTTTCATCAGTTCAGCTATAGCAAGAGGTTTTCAATATGTCAGAAGTTTGTTCCATTCACGTTTGTTTCATGTAAAGTTAGCTAAAACACATAACCTTTACATATTGAAAATGATGAGGTTTTGTCTAGTGCTACATACATGCATTTTCCTAAAAGAGCTCAAAATTCAGATTTCCATTCACTTATTTTTCACCTGATCATCCTAATGGAAGATGAACACTGCTAGTGAAATTCATCTCCAGACACAAGTTCTAAGTTTACTGTGAAAAGCACATAACCGCTAGCAGCTATAGTGAAGGAATAGAACTAGGAAACTCATTTGTTAACTGTCCTGATTTTCTTGCTTTAAGTCTGCTGTTCTCATTATTTTCAAGAAGCTCGCATTTGTACTTGCTAGTGAAGTGAACAGGGATGACAATGACTGGATAGAGATCCCTTGGCCTCACAGATAGAATAACCATAGAACAACAACAAAAAAAAAACAAACAACAGAAGAAAAAAAAAACAGCGTCCAGCACATCCAGGTAAAGACGACAGAGAATGGTGATAATACTACAAAAAAAAAAAAAAAAAGAAAAAAAAAAGTCTAGACAGCTCTTTATTCAGTCCCAGCAGTTCATGGTATTTGAAGGCTTCTGTATCATTAGTCACAACACCATGCACTGCCAAACTCTCTAGCTTTCTGTCCTTTCTCACTTGCCAAGTTTGAATTTACAGAAGTTTAACCATAGCCTTTTAGGGTTTAAAATTGTGCTTTAGGCTTGTTTTGTCTCATTGTGAACTCAGTTTATACTATCAGGCTTGTAACAAATGACTTTGACAGGTTATAAGAAACACCTTAAATTTGCAACTATCACGTGAAGATTGTTTCCAGTAAGTATTAAATTTTTCACTGGGGATTCATTCTGTAACATTACCAACTCTCTATTAATAATTACAAAAATAAAAGCTCTGGTGAGGATGAAAATAAACAGCCCCCTTCCTCAGCTAATTATCTTTGACCTTTATTTGCTGTGCAGTTTGCAGCACAGAAGTGATAAAGATAGGAGTCATCTGAGATAATGAGCATTGCTTGACAGAGAAAATACTTCAGAAGTTGCAAGAAAACAAAGTGGTGATTTCTACTGTATTGCCTGTATCAAGTATTTGGACACTCTGAATTGGGACCAATTGCATATTTTTACCAACTCTGTGAAACGGATTGGGCCTCCAGCTTCCTTCAGCTGCTTCATTTGTAGAACTAATGCTACAAATTATATCTGGGGAGCTTAAGACTGTGGAAGTAAAGCACATTTCATTTTGGGATTGATATATGATTTACAAGCTTAAAAAAATTTAAAAAAGCCTCGAAGTCTTCCATTTGAGCTCATCAATATTGTGACATCTATAACAGGCCCAAGTACATCCCTCTTCCTTTTTTCTTTTGCACCCCCAAACAAACAAAAAAACTCAGAGTTTCTCTGTGTTCTGAATATTTCTTGCTCATCTACTCGAAGCACATGAATAATTATAATCATTAGTATTTCATAGAATCGCACTTGGTGAGCATAAGAACAGTTTTCCCAAGAGAATTAATAAGAAAAACAGAAAATTTTATTTTCTGTGAAAACAAAATCATAAAGTTAGTACACGGGTAAAGAATATTATATAAACAAGTCTCACTTTCATACTGGATGTTTGATAACTCAGACTGTCAGAATAATTGTAGATTCTCCCAGCTTTTGACAGCCAGGGAACAACAGTCTCTCCTCGTACTCTGCCAGTCCCATTTCAAGAGGTGACAGTCCTGCCTTTTCTGAGGGAGACAGTACACTGACATTCTCCTCAACGTAACACTCTACAAGTACCAAGTATTCAAGTAGTAGGTGAAATAATAAATAACAAACATACACTGAACTTTTTAGCACACCTTCTTCAGATCTGATTTGCACGATGTAATTTTATGCACACCTGAGTAATACTTACTGGTACTTCATTGAATGCTGGAGGAGACTGGCTGTCATCTCTTTTCTTTTGGTACATAGATTCCACAGTTTAACAAATGAGACAACCAGCAACTCGACAGTCATTTCATGACCAGAATTCTCCAAGAACAATTCAGACAAATCTATAGAAGGAAAAAGACTTGACAGTAAACCCCTGATGTTCTTTTATTTTTTTAGGGCAGTCTATGTCCAGGATTCTATTAAAACATTAACTCAAGCTTCTTAATTATTTGTAATAATTCACCTGTTTCATAATATTGAACACTGATGTCTCTCCAGAAAATAATTTCTGATAGAACATCCTACCTTTGCAATGCCTTTGCACTCTCTATGTTAATGTAATTAAGTATTATGCGCTCCCTATTTTATACAGCATGTATGTTTGACCATTACAAAAGAAAAATGTTGTCTCTTCCACTTTTGATCTCCTGAGTGTTGCAAGGGGACTATACTCATCTATAGGGGACTATATCAAGCAGCATGTAGAATCAAGATCACCCTGAAACGTTTATTCTTCCACCAAAAAGCCAAAGAAAAGTTACTGATATAACCTGAAATATAACCAACACAAACTATAAAAATGCAAACATGACAGTTTAAGCACATCATCAAATTTCATTCCATATTAAAATTTGTATTATCTGTTATCTCATACGTAAGATATTGATTTGCTCACATGACAAGTATAAGAATATTAATTGTTTCTAATGACAACTTCCTAATTTGTGAGCACAAGAAAACATTGTTCTGGGCACACTGGTTACAGAAGGCCCTTTCCTCATATTTATTTAGTGCTAGCCACATAAGTTATTCTAATCAGAGAGTACTGTTTCAACACAGTGTGTTGAACATTCCATCTTTCTGAAAGTGAAATGCCATTGCTGTTCCTAATTAAGCTATTTTCCTTTTAAGCTTTCCAGAGAATGGTGTGAAGGGTAGCATTATTGATGAAGATAAATTAGATCGAAACTGAGATACAGCTGTAGATAAGGTTATTCTGCTAGTTAGCAAAAGGAAATTACAGCCATTTAAAAGATGACTAGAGGCTTGGTTTTGTAGTGCTCAGATAGTATACAATAGAAAAAAATCCAGGGTCTACAGGAAAAAGAGGCATTTCAGATACACTGGCACTCTTACATTTGAATTAAAAATACAGTAAAAGTGTAACGTTGATTCTTAAATAAATAAAGAAAAGGTATGTGTTCAGTTAGTGGATTATGAGGCTTTGTCCATGAACTTGATAGATTAAAAAACTGTCAAAGAAGTACAGCTTTGGCTGAGTGCACTACGCTGCTATAAAGGTACTAAACCAGTTTACAACAGTACAGCAAAGACAACATTTCAGAAGAGATAACTAGACACTGTCTCTGCTACTCAAAGTTAATGATATCAGGTAGACTTAGCCTACCCTGAAGTCTAGATTTGTCAAAATCTAGTTGATAGCATGACTTCGAAACTGTTAGGAAAAACACAAGTCACACTCCAGAAGTTGCTACCTTTTCATGATAAATAATTCAAAATCCATCAAGTAAAATGGAGGTTCAACATGTTGAATAGATCTGTATTAATAAATTAATAAAGTCTACACAAATTTCCCAGACATCTTTCTATGTAGCTATTTGACAGCTTCCTGAAAACTGGCCAACCAGTTCTTCAAATACTATTTTTTGACACTGGCCACAAAGCTACTACAGCTATTATTTCTGCAAGAGCTTTAGAAACAACCATAGTAGATATTTTGAAGTTTTAAGGAAAAAAAGTTTTTGGAGTAATTCTAATGCATCTTTCTCTACAGTTACACATATATATATATATATTTATATAGACACACACACAGATGTATAGATAAAAGCCAGCCAACAACCTGAATTATTTTTGTTTCACAGTTACTTTACTGAGTAACTCATTTTTCTGAGCATAACATCGAGCTATGTCTACAGTTTAGGGCAGTAACCTGGAGGAAAAACAGTTTCCACAGATAAATTTTTTCACCAAAGTTAGTGTTTTGTAAAATTGTTATACATCTATAATGCAGAAACAAATGTACCAGACAAATCTGCCAGTGGCACCTTTATCATGTAGATATAAACTCTAGCCCACATTTCCTCCATTACCAAAGTCATGTGGTCTTAACACTGCACATAAACTAGCACTGTGACTTCATTAGTCTCCTCTTTCTCCAGCAGTCACACAGCATGACTAGTTAAATAAATTCAGACTCACATTTGTAACAGTTCTACAGAGCTATTGCATTAGTGCTTACTTCCTTCACATGCAAAAGTATATAACATAGTCAATCAGCTTATATGAATCTTTATATACTACAAACACATATGATGTCTGTCTTCATTTTATGCTTAGTTCAGGTACTATTAAAACCAATGAAATCATATGTCCTTGTAAGTAGCAAAATTACCACAAACACAGATTCTAATATACTGCATATATTTGCAGTTCATAACGCAGAGACGATATATAATTTACGGCCCGAAATAAAAATATCTTCTACAGTCACATCTGAATGCGAACAAACAGTCTAAGGTGTAAAGCTGTCACACCCATTGATATGTGTAAATATATATTGCTATCCTAATAAATAAGAAGATGCATACCTTCCCCATTTCAGATTATTCATCCATCTGCAAAATACCTATTTTCTATTACTTCATTCATTTTCCACTTAATATTACAGTTGTCATCACTATCAGACATCCACTAAGAAACAAATAATAGTCAGTAACCCATAGATCTGAATCCCTTTATAATACAACATCCATGGCAGTGTCATGGTTTAATACTCTATCACCTCAAGTACATTGGAAATTGTTTAAAAGCAATGGTGATGTAAGAACATAATTACATTACGTAAACTCAAAACTAAAATCTTAGAAAAAACACAGCACTCAGCACCAGGCTCTTCAAAGCAAATCAGCAGGATGTGAAAGCATAAAATGGCTTGACACAAAGTCAGCTCTGGCTGTGTCCAGCAAATCTTAAAACCCACAGTTTGTTGCTGTGCCTTTTCAGCCCAAGACGGTTCCTGTAGAACACAACCTTAGTTTTGCTACAGTTAGCACCTTGGCAGATGTGCCAAGACAAATTGCCAAATAACGATCTGGAGCTGCCCCAGGCTCACCAAATCCTAACTCCTAGGAAATCAGATGCATGTATGGGAGAAGAGCTATAAGCAAAGAGGGTCTATCTCCCACAAATGCTGTCGGAGATGATCTGGCACCCAACTCTGCAGCCTTTCCTGAGCTATTTCCACTATATAGCTAAATCTTGATTTGAAATATTGCAGCCATGTTACCATATGCATGAGTACAAAAAACTGCTTACAACAGTAAATTACGTTGATTAGTAAATTAGAGATTTTTTACTTTAAAAAGAAGATCCTTACTTGTTAAAGTGAGTTGAACTCTGTAGGTAGATGTTCAGTGATTTTCCTAGTAAACAAGGGTATTTCACGCATATAATTAAATAGAGCACAGAAATGCACAAACAGCTGTTTAGCACTACAATAGTTTTAAAACAAACAAACAAAAAAAGTTACTTACTTTCATAAAAACCTGAAACAGAAAACAAACAACAGAAACAGCACACATTCATGCATTCAGATTTTCCTCAGATATTTGGATTTACTCTTCATACTCTACTGAAAGCCACATAAGAAAATCACAGAATGGCCAGGGTTGGAAGGGACCTCAAGGATCAATCTCCAACCCCTTGCCAGATGCAGCGCCACCAACCTCCACATTTAATAATAGACCACTGATTTGGTACATTTGCAATCCAAAGGAAAAGTCTGTCTTGTTTTTTGTTGTTGTTGTTGTTGTTGTTGTTGTTTGGCTTTTTTTCTTTTTCTTTTTCTTTTTTTCTCTGCCTAATTTGTTTCCTCATGAGTTCCAGAAATAGCATTGGAAACCACTTTTATTCTTTAGGTCTGTGAAAGGACTTAGGTTTTTATGAACTTTTACGGCTTGGAGAGATATGGCACCATAAATTCTGGGGTGCTGGAATTCCCCATATTCAATGCCAGTTCATTCACCAGTTAAAACTGACAGCATCCATTTAAGAATCAGAAAATGCTGATATTTAGCTCTATTGCAGACAAAACAATCTTATGTATATTATAATTGTTCTAGTCAATATTTGCAGTTGAATAATAAAACTGACATATTTCTAGTATCCTCCATGACATTATGCTCTTTGACTTTTAAATACAATATATTGTGTTATCTTTGACATCAGAGATAGAAATGGCTTGGTACAGTGTTCACACTGGCAATTTGTTTCAAATACAATAGGTATGTAGCACTCTGAGAAAGGAAATTGCAAGTTGCAGCCTGGCTGCCTGCTTGAAATACATTTTTCCTGTGGCCTCTATGCTTCTCTCTCTCTCACACAGAGAAAAAAATAACAGCATACCACGGGACTTAGTAGCCACAGCGCATCTTGAAAGCTGTATTTAGATTGCTACTTATCCTTGTTCTCTGCATGTTGCAAATTTCTTGGCTCAAGTACAACTCTCATGAGATGCTACAATGTCATTACAAGTCTTTGCTTATTAAATGAAAGACTGATTTTAAAATTGAGAACCTTTTTATTAAAAAATGGATATGTCAAAGCCCCAAATTTCCATTACTAATAATTTCAACAATACACTTCCTATCAACTCCACAGGACACATGCTAGAAAACGTAAATCCTCGCATCTTGATTTTCATGGGACATTCAATAATCCTTTCATAAATTGGCAATATTAATGTGCTTCTGTTGTGATTGCTAGGAAAAGATACACCTCAAACCCTCACTATCTGCTTCTCTTTCTGCTGCTACTTTAAATTACCCAAATCTGTTTGACAGAAAAGGCTGGAGCCAGTAAGACTGAGCAAGGGAGGAGTAAAGTTCGCCCAGGCAATGCTCAACATGCAGTCAGGCAGCTATCACTGGTACGGGAGGAATCATGCCTCCAGGTCAGTGTTGATAGTTTACCTCTACTGGTAAGATTTGGATGACTATCAGTACCAAATTTTCTCCATGTAAACAAAGTAACTACTCAAAATAAATAAATCAATAAATAAAAATAGAAAACACGTAAATCCTAAAATTTAACTTCTTGCAGCAGTTCTGTATTAAGCTATACTAAGTCCCAGAAGGTTTTGCCACTAGATCATTATTTACTAATGGGCTGTATGGTAGTAATAGAACATAACCTCCAAAGGCACCGGGATGAATATTTAATCCGGAGTTTCTGCCCGTTAATATTTTATTAAAGCCAGGATATTTTCCACCATCCTGAAAACACTAAATTCCATTAACGATAATTATGAATCTAAATGGATTCAGATTTTAGCAGTTTCTGAGTAGTACAATGAAATAACTCTTGTGCTGCTCATTAACACCAAATATGGTGCTCCTTGCAGTTTCAACTCCCAGTATTTATTTGTTAATAATTTGCTTTTAGCCAAACCAGTATAGTATAGCAAGTGGCTTCAGAATTCACATTAATAACACTGCAAAAACATTTCCTTGTCTCAAATATGAAAAGCTACATTTAAGCTCCATTTCCCCTGTTGTGCAGAAATACAATGCAATGCCTTTCTCTTTTGTACATTAAGCCAATTCTTAAAAATTATAGCTCTTCACTCATCCAGGTAACATTAATTTGATATCAGAGCCTGCTTTTTCTGGCTCTGTACAAAACAATATACACTATGATGGTGCCAGCAACAAAGCAATGGTCACTAAATTAGGTTTCCTAGATCAAGCCCAGTAAAAAAAGCTTTTTCTGTGCTTTTCTATGACTAGAAGACTAATCTCCAATGACTTTATTGAATGTCTTTCACAGATATTCGATTATCTAAAACAATAAAACAAAGCAAGGCAGTTCATTGCCTTGGAAACAGCAAATTTCCTTCTCCCTTCATTTACAAAGGTACTGGAAACAGAAATCTGCTTCATGTAAGTCCTATAGGATAGGGAGGGAAAGAAAACAAGTTAAGCAAATGTTCAGGATCACTATACATAGGGGAAAAAAAATAAATCTCTGCCCTTGAGCCATTAAGTTGAAGAAGAAACTGCACTAAAAAGAATATTCCCCTACTTTTTTTTTTTTTTTAGAAGCATTTCAATGCTGTTTACACAGCTTTTTAGCAACTGTAATGGAGTAAAGAAAACAAGCCTAGCATTGGGATGTAAACCTATTTACATGGGCTAAGAAACTGAAACCTTTTCTAGAGGAAGAGTTCCATAATCTAGAAAACAAGCAATGTAGTATTGTGTTCTTTTACTTTGTTTTAATCTCTTGACACTTTCATTCAACTAGAGACGTAAACTACAGAGACATTGAAGCTACATTTGATGAGAAAATATGTATCAACTCCGGTTGCTATTGAACTAAAAATACATCCATGTAAGAAAAATTTTCAGTGTCCACTGACATTCGTACCTACTTGTCAACAGGAACAATATAAACATACTTAAAATAAACAAATTCTATTCCAAAGACTCAATCTTCACAACTGTAATGAGTGCACAAGTTATATAATTGACATAAACATCCATTAACAGGGAGTCTTCTAGCAACAGATTTTACCATATCATACTTTCAACTGAAGGGAAACAGGCTATATTTGCTACTTCCATTTTCTGTAAGAGTGTTATTATTCAAAATATGCATTCAATACATGAAATATGTAGAATCATAGAATTGTTTGGGTTGGAATGAATTCTTAGAGGTCATCTCGTCCAACTATGCGATATGCATTAGATACGAAAAAAATATGGATATTTTGAGTCTAAACATAGGTATTTATTTTCATATACAAAATAATCCATAGGTGCTATTTACTCTTAAACTTTGTTCCACAGGGAGCATTCATGTACAAGAGTCATCCTACTCTGAAGACAGAACTCACTAGTTATCATTCCAATGATTCATGTATGTTCACAATCTTTTGGATAAGTTCCATTGCTAAACATGTTAAATTTTTGTCTGTACTTCAAAGTGCTGCAAGACCGAACAGGAGTTCAGGGCTTGATCCTCAAGTAAATCTAAGCTTCAGCTTGATCCATTTCTCTAACTGAAGCAGGAATGCCCAGCTAGACTGTCCTTCCAAGGGCAAATTGCCCACCCCACTCCACAACTCCAGTTTTTCATTTTATTTCAGAATGTGGAGGCTGGATCTTTTATTTGAGAAACCACTAACTCCAGCACTACTTTTCAAGCAAATCCATTTACTTCATCTTTTACTTTAGAATTTTTCTTTAGTATGGTAAAAGCTCACTTTTTTTCTGTAGTTGATTCCTTCCACCTTTGCTCACTGACAGTAAAAGGAAGACCTTAGAAGGAGTAAATATAAAGGATTCCTTTTTTCTTTCTGGTTCCTAATCAGACACACAGAGATGAAAAAAACAAACTGACACAGGTAGTTTTCAGAACCACGCAATTGAGTCACTTTGTTTTATAGGTACTGCATTGAGGAAATAGAAGGGGGAATATGGAAGGGAAAAATTGCAAATATTCTACATGGTTTCAGAATTATGAAATGTTTTCAAAGTAGTGAGAATGCTCAGAAGAGTGCGAGATTGAAAGGGGTCAGAAGGAAGCAAATAATGTATAAGCATAAAGCAAATACACAGGGAATTTAATGTACTTTCATCACAAATCTTGGAATATTCAGCACAAAATAACCTTAAAACAGCAGATCCGAGGTAACAGATGATCAGTTTAATAGACGCTAAGCATTTTGCCCTGTTGCAACGTGCAGTACATGCACAGAGCAGAGGCCTTCCATTCCAGGTGAGAGCTATCTTTCAGACCATAAAAGGTATATGTGCAAAATTTTTAGACAAACTTATAAAAATGACAGTCTACTACTTATTCAGAAGAAGTGGGAAGTTACTGAGGGCTATGCTATGTACTGTAACAGTGTGTTTAAGTGAAAAGATAGACACAGAGCATTTCATGATACACTGCAAAACTTTCACTTATACCCACAAACAGGCAGTTGATAATGATAAAAATGATCAGTAAGACAGAGAACTGGAAGATGCTTATCTAGATTGCCATTAGCTACCACGAGTGGTGGGGAAGGCAAAGCAAAAGAATATGCAAAGAACTAATGGTCCATAGCGGTCTTCTGCAGATTCTGTCAGTGATAAGGATTTTGCTTCTGAAAGATAACAAAGTGGCATAAGAGATAACATGCTTGATGAGGTACTTTTCAAATTTCCTTCTTTCCAGAACTACAGCATAATGTAAAAATAGGATGGATGAGAAATAGCATATTTTTGGAGATTTATTTAAATATTTCCAAATAACAGATTCCTTCCTTAAATATTCAGAGTAATGAATGTCACTATTTCCATACATGAACATGCCTTACACAGAAAACTACATTTAAATATTCACATTGCTCTGTGTACTCCAAGTTGGGATGCTGTAACTCTAAGAGGAAAAGTAGTCCTCCACAGCACACAATGCAGGATCATCATTTATTTTAACAAGATGAAGGGTTTGGGTTTTATATGTGCATCAGTCTTTCCATGTCCATGCGAGTGCAGGTATATGCATGCATATAAATACGTATTGCTTAGCTGTATTTTAGTCTAATACTTGTATTTTTATTTTAGTCAAATTTCAACATATTTTTCATTATATACACAATTTCTTCACACGCGTTCTTTTTAATCTGCCCCCTGTAGTGTTCGCACGCATCTTTTGATCTCTGCTGTATGCAGTTATTACACAAATAAGAAAAACAGATTTTTATACCATTGGTGGGCTTGCAATCAATCAAGTTCTGAAAGCTCACAGGACACAAGCTAAAATCTATTTACTTTTAAGCAATAGAAATGCTATAGCTATAGGCAGTGTGCCTGGGCAACTCCATGAAAGACTGTTCAACATATGGAGAACCAGTGGCATGCATACCTCCCAGTCAGCCACTAAAACACATCAAGCCTCTGCTGACAGTGGCTGGAATGGTATCAGAAGTAGAAGAGAGAGGCACAGAGGCTTTTTGCCAGAGAAACACCATGAGATGATCAGCTAGACCAGGTCACAGACAGAAAAGTAACACCAAACCACCTGAAAAGGTCAAAGATTTTGTTCATCTCTTACACTCAATTCCATGCAAGCAGCCAGTGATTTCATTGGTATGATTACACACTGCAGACAGCAAAAAGCAAAATGAAACATCTGCTATTCCTCTCCAGATAAATATGTGGTGTAGGGCAATTTGATCTACCACTAGCACTGTGATGCCCTCAGGGTGAAGCCCTTTCTGTGTTTACGCAGGTCTTAGCAGTGCTCAGTCCACGTCTCTGATCTGGAGATCAAAGATCTGCAAGCGCCAAGTGTGTGATCACACTCGCATTTGTGTTCAGTTGCCTATGAGGGATGAGGGACCCACCTTAAATTCAAGATGGCAGAGAAAGAGCAAGATCCAAGCAGCAAAATATGGCTGGCAATTAGGGCAATTTGTTTCTATTGCCCATTATTGTAGAGTCAAGGGTTCAACCACCTGGCCCAAACGTCCTATTGCTGCTCACAGAGAGAAGCAGCTGCACAGTTGCTGCTTCACAGCCCTGAGTACAAATACACAACACAAATCATAGTACAGCTAAAGGGATGCTTAAGAATTTGCCAGTTCTGCTATGGAGTACATTATTTATCCCCCTCTGGTGCTTTCTGAGATCGAAATAGATTCTCATTATGTACCCATTGATGTATTCAGGTGCTTCAGCAAACAAACACTGAAGATGTTTGAAGATGTTCTATTTTAAACTAATAGAGAAATAAAAAGCATGCAATCAATTCCTTTCCTATTTATTCAAGTATTATGGAACTATAATACATTACTAGGCCATTCTGAGCATAAGAGAATTTCTTGGATTCACGCTGGCAGTAAGTGGCCCTTTGAGAATTCAGGTGTTTTCACCCCCAAGCTGCTTTTCTTATTCTTCTGGTTGATCTAAATCTTATCAATTTCTCCCTCTTGAAGTATAAAGCAGTTCAGCTCTCAGATGGCTCGTGGTTTTTGAGACTGAAGTGGAGGGAGAATGACAGTCTGTCTGTCTTAAAACTTACTTCTGAATTCATTCATGAGCCCTCTTTAAAGATGTAAGAGAATTATGAAAGCAGAAAAATAATGAAATAGAAGACTTCTCCAAACTGGTCTCACTACCCTTCCACAGTCAGATATCTGATATCCATTGTGACACACTTTCTTCCACATTGATGAATTTTAATTTTTGTTGCTCAAGGGTAACACTTCAGGAACAGCATGAGTGGTCATTATATCACATACATATTTGAGTCTGCCTCTTTTTAAACTAGATGCCTGAATTAATAAGGTCCTTCTCCAGTACTGTGCTGCCATACTGGCAAATACTTTCTGACTGGGTAAAACTAAAGTGCAAAAAAGTGCTTTCCCAGCTGTCTTGTGAAGTCAAGATCAGAGAACAGCATGAGGGCTTTTGATATATCACATCGGGATACACATTCTCCCGAACTCTCCATTTTACCAACAGAGATTGCATTGCTTGAAAGTCTTTAACTATGAGAGAAGGGACAAGAAAACTTCTACACAACACCCCAGCACACTCCATTCTTAAACATCAGTTAACATTTTCAGTCACTAACAACAGAGTATTAAGTAATGTTATTTTTGCTTAAAAAAAAAAAAAAATTATAAGTTAAGACTATTTATGCCCAACTCTTCCTTCTTTACATGTAGACCCTTCTGTTGTAAACACTTGGAGTGATGCTTCTGAATTCACAACTACAATTAGTAATGGTTTCACCCCTTTAACTTCATCCACACTCTATCTTGAAAGTAAAATTTACTCAGCATTTAAGATGGGCAAGCCTATTTTGACAGTGTTTGTTAATGCTGGCTTCAAAAGATGTTACACTTGTTACAATGCTTACCCTTTGCTGAAGGCACTAAAAATAATATCTTCCAAAACAATATGCATCACCTACTGACAGAGCAACCTAAGGCTTTTCCTCCTTTATTGCAGAGGAATAGTTTTTCCTCCAAAATATAAAAAAATCCAAATCTGTAAGAAGTTTAAGAGGAAAAACACTACAAAATTTCTTCACAATAAATTAGCTTTTTATGATTATATTTTCATGAGTCGTCAAGAGCAAAACTGTCAGTCCATGTCACAGAGGTACTCAAAGGACTAATCTGCTTGAGTAAAATGCTGCTGAGCAGATTTCTGAATCACCTATTCGGAATATAGCCTACATATTCCAGTACAGTAATGTTTGTCACATTAGAAGCATGTTAACTGTGTATACATTGCCAGTAACTTAGGTTTCTAAGCAATCAGTCAATACTGACTGATAAGATCACATCTGCAACAAGGGCAGCCTTTCAATATTAACCGATTTAATACCTTATCTTTTCCTAGGAGACTGGCTGTGATGCCAGGTGAAAGGGTGATGGGGAGTTCAGAAATGCGAGATAAATGATAGCAACAAATTCAATTAAGAAAAAAAAAAGTCCAAGGGTAGCTATTATTTCGTTCATAAAGACATACTTCCTGGCAAGATACAGGTGGGTCAAATCATAACATCCTTGCTCTCAACAAGAGATCCACTGGGAAGGGGAGGAGAGGACCTACGTTTTAATCTTTTCCCAAATATGGGCCAAAACTCTACCTACCTTCCACCCAGCAGGTTTATAAGACTCATTTATGCTGGACTAATTTCTGGTCTTAGTCTGAAGTTATGCCCATGCTCCAGCTACCTCACTCATGTCTGGTCCTGCAGTAAGCTCAGAGCATTCATTCAGGTTCCTTTCTTAAATTAGAACAGCTCTACCACCCCTACAGTTGAGCCATGTCTGAGTTTTGGAAAACAGAGAGAGGGGAAATAAAAAAACCAAAAAGTTGTATAGGGAGGAATGGAGAAAAAGCAACAAAAACAAAAAAAGAACAAAAAAAACCAATCTATTTAGAAATGATATCAACACTTTTGCACCCACTGTACAAAATTTGCTCAGATATGCAATAAGAGCTCATGCAGCTGCCCCAACCTCTACTAAAGAAACATCTGTATAAGTCACACTAGCAAAAGTTACTGTGGAGCTGTAGTGAATAGGTTGTTTCTTCCTACACAGTAACAGATTCAATTTTCTGTGCTTATAAATGGATCCCATCTTCAGTGCTTGAGATGGGAAGCATATTACATAATGAATTTTCAGCATGCATAATACATCATCATTTGATCTTGAACAGACCATGCAAAACCCTAACTCATTAAGTAAAAAAAAATACCAATTGGTTAACCCTAGTGTTATGTTCACAATGTCCAAAATTCTAAATAAAGGAATTTGCCCTGCTTTCCTCTTCAAGAGCAGAACCTAGATGCAGTCTCAGTCAACACCACAAGAGTCTGGGTCCTTCCCAGCACATGAAGAAAAATGTCCCCATTAACAGCTGCCTTCATCTATACCAGCACCCCTGTTTTAACATACAACCCCCCCCCCCCCCCCCTTTCCCATGCTCCTTCTTTTACTCCAATAGGACTGATGTTTTCCTGAGAATCACTGCTATCCTCAAGTCACCTCGAGAAAATTTAATTCTGCCTCAGATTTCATTCCGGACAACAAAGACAGGTGAGCCTGTACAGGATCTGAAAAGGTATTTTTGTGGACTACATTAGCCATTAAATAATTAGTAGCCGTAAATGCCAGCCTGTTCCACACTGGGCTATTTACTCCATCAATCAAGTTGCTGTGCTCTGACGAGGTCAAACAGCCATCAACAGAATCTTGTGCAACATATTTTCCAGTAAGGAGCATTCAAATTAAACGTGAACAACAGATACATTGCCCTTGAGTGATAAGAAAGCAACACCTATATACTGATCAGTATTATAGTTATACTGCTAGTTATATCCACATAGCTCAATTATATGATCCTGCACAAGGTTATTTGATTTTCATCACACAAAACCAAGTTCTCCTGTTAATTCAGCAAAATAACCATTCTCTGGACATCCATTAGGGCATATCTTTCCATATAACTTGTTCACCTATGGGCCACTTATCAAAGTATATGTCTCTTAAAATAACATGATCTGTATTTCAAGCCATGATAACCAAACTGAAGTTTTTTCAAATGCAGTTAAAAACAAAACACTAAAATAATCTTGTAAAATGCTCATTCTTATTTTATGATTCCCAGATTCCTTACCATCTTCATAAATTTGAATTACATGCCAAGTGTTCAAAAAAAAATTGTCTACACAACACATTTAAACTACATGCTATTAATATTTGAACAATATCTTAATTGAAGCAGTGTTATCCTGTGTGTTAAATTTTATTCCTTTTCCAGTGACAGCAAGCAGCAACCTAAATGCAAAAGTGAGTTATGTTTGAATACTACATTTACACTGGTATTATTTATTGTTTAATTCAGCATTCACAAAATCTGAACTGTTGGCAATTTTTCGGAAAGACAGATTTGTAATATGTACCAAATAGTAGAAAGATATATACCTATTAAAATTTAAGACTGACTGACAGCTGGCTGGATTTTAAGGGAAAGTAAGTAGACTGATGGTAGTAACTATGAGAACTTAATAGCAGAAAAGTGAGAGTCATGGGATATCTGGCTTCAGATCAAGATCTCTCAACCAGAAGATGATATTGCGCCTTTAAGGCCATCAGGATTCCCAGTCTGCTAAGGAAACAGAAGATTTTAAAACAGCTCTGTCTAGTGTTAAGGGAGCCCAAAGTAATTTGAACTGGCAAAAAGAATTGTAACACTGCATCGGTTTTGCCTGTTTCTTCTGGCTTGTTAAGAAACAGGGCAAAGCAATGAGAGCACAAAAACAATCCCTTTTCTTTATCATTAATATAAGAGATTACCATGGAAATATAGCCTCCAAATCACCGAATCAGTTAAAAGATAATGTTACGTATGGCTCCAAAATCAAGTAAATACTGGGTTGTATATCAAACACAGCAAGATGGAAAGAGAGCAAGAGTGAACCTACATACTAAGATAAGAATAAAATCCCCTAAACTAAATGTGCTCAAAGGAGAGAGAGAGAGATAAAGGAGTGAATCTATTGAAAGACAGCAAGTCCCGAGACTTTCTAAAAGTCTGGAACTTACAGGAACATATAGTAAAATTAAAAGCATAAAAATAACACATAACAATAGGGAAGTTCGATATATTGTACCTCAGGTACAACACAGGTCAAAGAAACTTTAAAATAATTAGTCTGATCTCAGTCAACCAAAGCCCCAACCCTTAAAAGTTATTTACAAAAGATCAGAACCTAAGTTAATGGAAATACAGTAAACTTGCATTGAATTCTATTCGAAGTTGATTGTTCCAGACTAATGCAATAATTGTTTTATAAAGAATATAAATTGACAATTCAAATAAATTATTGAACATTCAATACAGTACTAGAACAAAAATCATGAGTTCAGCCACAAAAGACAGGCTGCGATAAAAGAACTCTATGCTGTGAAAAGAATTAAGCAAAGAAAAATAACAGTGATTATCACTTGACTGGATCAACATTGCTCAAGAATCAGTCTTGGAAATAATATTAATTACTTAATAACTCATTGGGAGAAAAATAGAATTAACTCGTGAAGAGTGTTGATCAAGAGAAATCATCAAGATAAAGCCAGATATAACTGAATAACTCATAGAAAAGATGAGAGGAGTACAACAGCAATGATATTTAGTCAGTATAAGATCACTTATTCAACAACAGAAAGTATTTCTAGGTTATGATATGCATTGTTTGGAAGTGATGAAGAGAGAGATTTGGATTTCTTTTTCAGACTGCTTGACTGAGCAATTAACGCAAAATACCTGTAGAAGGAAGAAATGGAGTTTTCTGATGTGGTAGTTTTTGCACTTTCCTTTTATATATTGATATAACCACTTGTGAAGCAAGTATAAAGCCACTTGTGAAACACAGCAGCTTAAAACAGTAATATCTACCCTGTCCACATTGCTGAGATAAAGAAAATACACTTCTTAGAAAGTCGGGAACTTAGGTGACTGCTACACTGTCTCTTTTCAATGAGCAACAAACTCATTAAAACTAAATATACAGCAACATATTCCTATGCCTGAAGGAAATTTCTCACATCATCCTGGGAATAAAAGTGATGTCATCATTACAAAACAGTATAACATTCAGACAATGTACGGCAAACTGAGAAGGGTGGCTGGTACCAAGTACCTCTTTAAGTTTACATCTTCTAATGGAGAACCTTTATCTGAATTTTGATTTATCATTAGACAACATATGTAATAGCCTAGAGCAAATTACTGATTCAGCTATTGGCCTTACATATCTCAAACAGTTCCTTCTCATATTACTTTTCTATCACTGTTAACATTGCACAAAACTCATGTTGCATTTCTGAGGATTGCATAGAGGGCTACAAAATATTAATAAGTTATCTAATAAGGTTTTCCTTTCTTGTAAACATTCTAGAGGTCAGCAGACCTTTTACCAAGGCCTGTTGAACCTAATTTCAGTGGAAATGTTTGTATCCTTTTTTTTTTTTTGTGCTAGAAGGCTGGTATCTCTGCATTTTTACTGCACATTCGTTAGTCTGAAGGACTATAAAACTTGTCATTTGAAAAGGCTAGAAGTTTATGACCAAAAGCCAGTTAGAAGAGTACACCATACCAAATCAAGACAGGGCTATAATAATCATCACATTTAACATTTGACATTTAAGGCACAACTGAATATCTCATATCGTACTACATGACATAACTAGAAGAAAAAAAAAAAAAAAAAAAAAGGACAAAGACTGCTGAAGGAACATTTCAAAATACCAGAATTTTAAGGGACACAACTTCAATTGTGTTCTAGATAAAGACATTCATTCTACTTAGGAACTCTGCCCAAATGTTTTGAAGACTTTCTTTTTGCTATACAATCATAGCCTCTCATTATTCAATATCTACGACATCATTGTGAGGAAAACTAAAACAAAAAGCAAGCAATCAAAATACTAAAACAACTGTATCCAAATATTTGGATTTCTGCCATATTCTATCCTGTCACTTAAGCATTTCTTAACAAGTTCTCAGCTTTCAGGCATTTTGCAAAAAGAAAACAGGCTGCAAAAAAGTTTCGCCTCAGTCACTGTAAAGAAACAGGGGATTCAAACCAGTCCAAGCTGAAACTGTGACCTTGAGTTTTTAAAGGCACATTTGACTGGATCTTTTATCAGAGTCTAGCCAGGACACGCTGGCACGATGACACCTAAGGGTACTGTTTTTCAGAAATCAAACATCTGTAACAAGAACAAAAAGCACAAACAGCATGCAGAGTCCTAACAACAGCCTTGCATGACCTGTGTGTCCAGCGTAATTACAAACCATTCTTTTCATACCTCTTTCTTACACAGCTACAGCATTGAATAGGAAATCTCATGGCAGCCCAGAATTCGACAGGGAAAAGGAACTGAGGGTTTAATCACCAACCTCAAGGCAATAGCAATACATTGTACAGTATGGTTTTGGAAGCAGTTCCACTGATTACACATCAGCGGTGAGACACCTTGGGTCATATTTATTTCTAGCATAAATCAATACACTTCAAAGGAGAAACACTTGGGAAGAATTTGACCTGTTTCATACTTCAGTTAAAAACTGCAAAATCATCCTGGAGAGATCCAGAGAGTTTCAATTTCCACCATACTTACATTGCTTACTTTTTTTTTTTTTTAAAATTATTATTTTAAATGTCTCAAACTTTCGGAAAACACTTGATTTTACGCAAGTTAAATCACAATACTGATTGTAATTCTCATACGTTTCTACCTGTACTTTTGAAGTAATTGCATTATTATTCAACACGTAAAAGGATCTGACACCTTGCATGCGTGATATGAATACACTTTTACTAAAAATGTAAGAGAAAAAATTGACTGAAGAAGGGAAAGAGGAAGAGGAGTAGAATATATATTTTTAAGCCAGTACTTAAGCATCATCCTTCATCTTAAGAAGTGAACATGTTGAACAGGAAACACTCTCATGGGTCTTTTAAGAAAACTACAATAAAAGCACAAGATATTAGCAATACCAACTGGAGATTTTTATTTTTTTTTTGCTTGTTTCCTGCTTATTACAAATTCATAGTAAATCTCCAATGCTAACATGTATAATCAAGGAATATTAAGATATTATAATCACAAAATAAACAAGAGAGTTTGGCAAAGTAGATAATGGTAACCAAAAAAAAAAAAGATAAAAAGATTACCCCGATCCTGGGCTCACTCACAAAACTCCAGCAGAGCAGATCTCCAGAAGAAGTCCTTCCCCACTGGTAGCCAGCTCTTAAATAAGTGTAGGAGGGGTGGAGCTTGGCTCCACCTGAATTGCCTTCACCTGTGCTCCTCTGGCTGACTCATGGCTCACCTCAGGTGATCAATCAGAGTTTCAGGCCATAACTCAGCTGTTCCCATACATAATACTACTGCCACATGCATGTTTCCAAGACAAAGGACTTAAGCTCCAGTAAAAAGATAGGAGATATTCTTAATTACAGTTGTATCCAAGTGAGTAGATGCTGTAACCAACTTTGTGATATATAATGGTGCAGAGGAAAAAAATGAAAACCTGTAGTGTGATTATGCCGTAGATAGTAAGAAAACTAATTGCCTTATTTTGCATGAAAGAAGATGGCATTGAGGAGAAGACCTGTTAAAGTTATCACTAGGTCTTTAGCTTCACTGACAAGCCCACGTGTTTTCATTTTCCTCTTTATGGCACAACAATAACTACTTAATCAACATCTGCAGCTGCTGGACTTCTTCAATGTCCAGACATCTGTCTGCACCTGAAGAAAAGACGTTTTTGTTGATAGCCTGATGTTAACCCTCTTCATCCTAATTTCCATAAAAAATAAGGAAATGCTGCAGCTGCAGTTAAGCAAAACTTTTTCATAAAAAGCGAGGAGAAAAAAATATGCAAAAAAATGTATAGGATATGGAACACATCCTCTAATGCACACTATTAAAATCAGTTACAGCATATCAAAAGGAAAGAGAGAAAAAAGCAGACACAGATCACAGATTTCTTTTCCACAGTGCTCTAAGGGAGAGAGTTCCCTGGTCACAGGAGACCTGTGACCTCCTGGAAACATTAATGATAAAGGTGCTAGCACTGAGTGAATGCTTCATAACCCTGAACATAATCTCTAGATTTAATTCAGCTGCTCTTGTCTTTTCCACTTTCTGCCACAGTCTTGAACAAGAGTTATGCTATCTTGGCTTATAACTTTGACCTCTGAAGGCTAGGGCCACAGAGTCAATCAATTCTTCATACCTCAGACCCACCTGAAGGACTCTATTTCATCATGCCATTGCATTCACTTTCTGAAATATTCCCTTTGAATACCATAAACATGTTTTAGCCTCAAAACTATTATGAAAAAAATAGCATAAATTGTTAAACCCACTTCTCCTTAGCAGTAGTTACCTTCTTCCTCTTCCATATTTAGAGTGGATGTGGGGAAAAGGACAACAAAAACCTGAAGATACATTCAGGAGAATACTAATGTGCAGGTATATACAAAAGAAGCAATTCTTACTGTATTTTACTTCCAAATTGACAGGCTAATACTGTCTTTTATATTTTCTCACAGTACAGTTACCTGCAGCTACATATAGCAGAGGGAAGCGGGAGAGGAGAGGGAGACAGGCTCATTATGGGCAGTGCTTATTTCCACTCTAGTACAGTTACAGGTATGAGTTAGTTTAAATTTCAAAGCAGGCCATTAAACGGCGATCCAATTAGATAATCTCCATTACAGGAAACTACTGCTATTTAATTAGCTTGTTAAAAAACAACCCCACTTCACATACCCTGAGGAGAAGACCTCCCATAAAAGAAGAGGGAAGAAAAAAAAAAGTATACTGAGCCACCATGACTACCAACATTCACAGATATACAAGTGCGTTTGTCAGATAAAGTATGTAGAAACCATTATGAGATGAGATGACTTCTGAAAGTCATAGGATTCAAAACTGCCTGAAACCTGCTTTTCTGGCTACTTGTTTGAGTAGAAGAGGGGAAATTTTGACCAGATGTGTAGCAGAAGAGACAAAATCCCACTCCTCCCTCTCCGAAACAAAATCATTAAAATACTAGCCAGCACTGAACGATCTATGGGGAATACAACTTACTTGGACAGACACAGCTTTCTCAGTTTATCTCCTTATCCCCCTTTTTCCCTGTTCACACATCTGCCCTTCTATTTCCTACCCTCATTCTTTTTAAAGATAGGTTTTAGTTTTCTTCCTAATTAGGAAAGCTATGCAAAAGGATTCACTGACCCTTAGGAGAACCTGTTATCTGTCAAGCTGTCTGCTGCCTGGAAACGTAATTTATTTCTCATTATATTTGTACAAAACATTCCAAAAATGAGAACATCTCCAAAACCTGAACTCTCCAAAGCTAAAAAACATTCATCTGAAAACACCTTGAAAGCTTGATTCTCAGTTTTACTTTTCAGGAAATAAAATTTTGCCTCATAGCTTGGTTTAAAACCCACAGTAAATCAGCTAGGTAAATCTGTTAAGTTACTCAAAAGAACTGTTGTCTTTGAAACTGTGGTATAGCTCATAACCTACTTTGCAAATCTATCCTATAAACTAGCATAAGGACCCCTCATTACAGATAATCTTGCAGTTGCAAGCAAAGATGATACTGGCTTCCACAGTGTTTTACAAGCTTCACAGTACTATATACCATCTCACAAAGAAGAGTACATTTATAACACTTCATGAGAGAAAAGCCCTCCCCTTGCAGAAAACTGCTCAACACAAGCATTCTCTTTTTAACTGTTGATATTTTTAGAACAAATGTGGCATACATAATTATTTGAAAGTGTAAATATGCTCACAGTTGTTCCCCCATAAATGTTTATATACTTCAATTAAGCTTGACAGAAGTCTAAGGGGATCAAGAAGATATTTCATGGCTACAGGCCCTTCAACAGAGAAATAATATCCCTTCTTCGGGGTTCTCCTTTGTAAAAAACATGCACTCCAAAGTAGAAAATACATTTTTGGCTGGGTAACTGCCATAGGCACATGCCTCACTCAGGTGTGGAACACTGCTGGCTGTGCTGCACATGCAGCTGTGAGGGGCGTAAAGGGGAACATTAGAGAGACATTTGTCTGATTATCACGGGAAAACTGATCAGCATTTTGGCTGAGAAATTAGGTTTCCTGCAGAGAAAGTAGATCAAGAATGTTCATACCCGAAGTGAATTATGACTTCTCTGGTTTCTTTCTTTTATCCAACATGATGTGACTGTCATTTTGAGATGTTACTGCTCCACATCCAACAGATCAGGGGATAAACGGTGAGCTGGGACCTGCAGAGTACAAATGCAATAGTCAGGGAAAGACACAATCTGTGTGGCAAAGTTAACAAGACCTCACTAAAGCATTTCTCAGAGAGATCAGGAGTTTGGAAGAGCAATTCATCTCCCCTGAGCTGTTTGTGAGTGATTTCTCCACCTTGCTCCAAACAGCAGGGCTCACCTGCCTGCTGAGAATAGGACTCCTACCACTTCCAGGAGCAGCTACTCACAGACAGGAACGTCTAATCAAGGTAGGCCCCTGGCATCTTTTCTGCCATTTTTTTGGACCCACGTATCTCTGCAATAAAAATTCTTACTCTAGAAAAATGCAATCTGCATTCTATTTAAAGAGATGTCTGCTTATTACCACCCCTCGACTACACAACACAGAGAGGAAAGGGGCAGGGAGGGAAAAGGGATATTTTTCCCTCTCTCCTCCACAAATCTAGAAATAGAAATAAACTGTATTACTACACAAAGGCAAGAGCTCTACTTTCTGTGCCTACTGACTGCTGTTTTCCTGTTACAGCATATGGTTTTGTTTAGATTCTCTCTTTCCTAGCAGTGAACTAATAAACAAGAGGTAAGCCTCTGTGTTGACACCTAGGGAAAAAGAGGAAGGTACTTCTAACAAAAGGTAGACTCTTGTCTTGGTGCCAAGAAAAAGTGTTCATGCCCCATTAAACAGAAGGTGGATTCCTGTCTCTCTGGTTCTTTTGTTTGTCGCTTCAGATTGTTAAACAGAGCAAGGGCACTCCTGCTTCCAAGCACCTGCATTTAATTGCAGCTTATTGTGTTCCCCACAGGGAGGCAGGAACAGCTGTGAGGGAACACGGTACTGATGCAAGAGCAGAAAATACTCTTCCTGAGCAGGAAATGTGCTCTTTCTTCTACAAAAAGCACATTACTCTGAAGAGGAATCATTAGGAAAACAAGTGCTGCTTGGTTCTCCTCTGATATCTTTTGTGTAATGTTGTTCAAACAAGTTAATAAACCACACCTACAAAGATATTATGATTAGTGCTTCAGAAAGAGTCTATTTAAAACAACTTTTAAGGAAAATATTATTTTTGTGTGAGCAACCTACTTGTTTATTAATTGAAAGGTTTTCCACAAAGCCTTGGTATGTCATTAAGATTGAAATTCAAGTGAATATAATTCAATAAAATCAATGTATAAACTAAGGTTGTGAATAACTTCTAAAGAATAAAAAATAAGAAATTGTCCACATCCTGCACAGTGTTTAATCATTTAATTAGGGAAGTCTGTGTAATGAAGCTTGCTGAGAAAGCATTTTTCCCTTTGTGACAGCTGTATTCAGTACTTCCTTCATTCCTGTGCTCATTCTTGGCCTTCAAGAATCAATTGGTTTAATAACTTCCTGCATATGCTGGTTAATTTTTCCTTGTATTTATGCTGGGTTTTTCCCTCGTCCATTTTAGAAACTATCTAGTACAATGAAGAATGCTCAAACACTTGAACAATTTTGCCAAGCTCAAACCTACAGGATGGCCAACAGTTCTCACTTCACACACGTGAGACCTTTTATCAGTTGATAGAATAACAAGAAACCATTCTACTATGCCAAGGATGGCTGGTTTGAAAGCTCCTTCAACTCAAGAGCAGAGGGAAACCGGAAGTGTAGTGCTCTGCTTTAATGAAAAGCACAGTGATACCAGGAACTACACATACTTATCTCAAACTGAAAAGTCACCAGGAGAGCTCTTCCTCATTTGTTACATTTCTAGGGCTCCCTTGCCTACGTAGGTAACGTCCACCAAAATAAAATGGAAACAATAATCCTAACTTCAGGGAGCTACAGAGCCTCCCAGAATGGTCATAGCAGCTTTTTTTAGATTTCAGATGTTTTCCAGGTCCCAACACTTAAAAGAAAATTTTGCTTTTTGTTTATCTTCTTCTGCATCCAGAGGCAGCGAACAAACAAACAAAAAAAAAGTAATAGGTCATAGCATCACTTCTTATCCTAATACAATAAAAGGGAAAGAATAACTTTTTTTGTTTATCTATCATTCTGTATCATTCTAGTGCTTTTTCATATTAAAAAAGTGGCAATCTTTTTTTTTTCTTTCCCCTAAGTAATGAAGAAATAGAATATTTAACCTCCCACCTGTTTCCCCAAAATAAAAACAATAAAAGTGGAAATGTTTTCTTATGCTCTTTGAAGTACACTGGATTTAAACAAACTGTAATACTGAAGTTTGGTTAGTTGCAGGCACAGTATGCCTCCTGTTACCTGTCAACTTACTTATTTATTATAGACAACACTAAAATAGTCAATAAGAACGATCCAATTTGACAGTCTTAGGGGTGGAAGCCTTTGACAGAATAGGTGCACATAGAAACAGCATTCTTACCCTATCTTGTTTATTTGCATCAGCCTTAACACAGAGATACCTTTTCCTGTATTGAGGGCAGCCTAGCTTTCGCAATCCTTCTAATGTTTTATGTCGTATCTCAAAAGAAGGGGGAATTTTCAGATGGGAGAATTGGAATTTCCATTTAATTAGAATACACTACTGCCTGTGCAGTTTAAGTAGATGTGAATACAAACACTCTACACATTGTTCTCCAGCGGTAAATGCTGGGAATTGAGCTATCTCAGGGAATCCATCTCCTCTTTCCTCACTCCCTCGTCTCGGCTGTCTTCAGGAAGAGCTGAGACACAGGTGACTGCTGGCTTGTGTTCCCCTCCTTATATCCATCCAAGATCAGAAACAATAGGATGGTCCCAAACATAAGAGAATAACAGTACATCTTTCATTTGCCCACGAATGTGAAACAACAACAACTCAGGAAGGACTACTTCTTTGTCTCTCAAAGAGGCACGGTGCTAAGCCTGCTCAGCTCCCTGGGCTAACCATGTTGTGGTCCTGACTACACCAGGTCAGTCTGCTATCTGCCTTTTCATTCTCCTTTGCTCCTTGGCTGAAAGGGGTTGCTTCAGAGGTAAGAAATGCTAGCATGATCATCTGGTCCACCTTGTGAGATAGAATATATCTTCTTCAGTACTTAAACTACTAGAGCTTTATAAGTTTGTTCCTCTCCTAACAAGAACTTCCTAAAGATTTACTTGAGAGCAACTCATCAGTATTTCAGATGAACAGAAATGCTAGGTAATAGTGACCAGCACTTAAGGATAATTATAAAAGCTTGGAAAGTGGCAAGGTAACAAAAGTTAAAGGGCATTAGTCAGTACCAGCAGGATATCGGTTAATATGAAGAAGTCTGAATAGAGAATTACTATTTCCTTCATTTGCTTCACCTGATTTCACACTTAATTTCATACTTGACAGAGTTTTGGTGTTTCAGTTACCTACACTGATGGCAGGGCTTGCAGTATAACAGACAGGGTTGTTCTCAGTTGCTAAACAGAAGTTTATTTAATGTTTACTTCCTGCATGTGTCCAAAAGTACTTTCTTAGATATCCTCAAAAGCTGTACGTTGTGTATAAGAGGACAAGACAACGGTGCCTTCTGCTAGCCTCAGAAGCAACTAACACAATATACTCACACCTGCACTTCTTTCTTAAAGTTTCTGAAGCCTAATTCATTAACTTGCTTACAACAGCCTTGGCCTAGGTAATAACTTTTTAAATTAATAAATTAGAAATTGGAGGTATTCTTAAACCTAGACTGAAAGTAACTTGCCCTGAAACTTGACCAAGTATCAATACAGCTGGAATTTTGAAATAAGTCATGCACGTGCAACTAGTTTAGAGATTTCCCAGTAAAGAAATACAGCATCCTAATGAGAATCTATTTGCTACTAGGTCAACTTCTACCTTTTGCTCTGTTATATGGTAAATCTAATATGCATGTTTATCTGGCAACAAATACTGTTTGATACACCATAAGCTAAAAATTCATGCAAGTCATTTAAAAGTAACTCCTCTAGTACAGACTAGATTAAGTCCCCTTTGAAAAAAAAATGTAATACCTAGTGGGGGAAAAAAAAATAAATCTATGATTCTTCTAAATAGATATATAATAAACCCTTTGTTTGATTAGGTTTATATAATTATATAACGTGGTTATCTGAACATTTAATTAGCAATATGATATCATCATTTACTCTGTTACTATATCACATCATCGTCGTAAAAAGAAAGCTCTAGGAGGAAATGCACAATAGAGTTAACGGGATTTCAGGCAAGGATTTTTTATCTTAATTATCATAAGCAAGAATCCTTGCTATCTCTGAAGTAAACTGTTCTCAGAGTGCTGACGGGCATATGAGTTTTACTTAAACTACCATATAAATACCTTATTTTGTAATTACCTACATAATGAGAATTGGATGAGAGTTCTACCATCACATTTGTACTCATAACTGTAAAGTGACACTTTGCATCTCTTGTGCTTACTTTCTGTCACATTATTTTTCATATTGACAAGTCATGTCTTGTCAGATTCTATGAATATCATCTACACACTGGTTACACACATTGACAATTTTAAATAATTATTCAAAAGCCATGCATTCTGTTGTTAATCAGATCATCTCTTTTTTTCACAACTTCCTCCCAGTATCCACAGCTCAGAGTCTAAACACTTGAGACAACATGAGGCTAAGAAAATAGGCATTTGTTTGACTATCAAGCAAGAAAAGGGTTTCTGGTAACATTTGTTGGGGACAGCAGATCTATACCCTGAATTTTTTTTTAGTCACAATTCAATGAATTTGTTTATATGTCAGTAATATTAAAACACAACATTTAGAATTTATTCAAGATCGAATTGCTTGTACAGCAAATAGAGATGTTATTGCTTTCTGTAATAGCATAGCTAGATAACTGCTTTTGTTCTTTGTATGTCCACCAGTAGTGGAAGTTGCTGTAATGCAAACTTTTGGGTTCAAAGCAACCAAGATGGTTAATTTACCTTGCCTACCATTTTTATATAGTCATTCATCTTACACTAATTCTAGAAAAGTGGAATTACTGAACCATCAATACAGGAACAGGCTAGAAGCAGTACTTTTAATCATAGATTTCTAAATCACAGAAATTATCTTTTAAGCTACATGATACCATACCAAATGGTTTCCATAAGTGTTCCCAGTACATTCTGAAATACCAAAGGTGGTATACATTGACAGAATAACATTCCAGGGGTGGTTTTTGACAGATACGTTAGTACTCTTACTAAAAACATCATTCTAATAAAAAGTGTTTCATGCTATTAGTCCATATCTGCACGACACTGTCAGGCTTTAAAAAAATGTTTTTCTCATTTTCCTGTATATTACAGGTTTTCCAGTTAGTTACGTTTGGCTGCAAGTACTAATTCATATATTTCTATTTTATACCTAAGTGAAACCTGAAACCCTGGGTAAAATGAGCAAGTGTATGTATAACTACCAGGATCGTATCAGAATATCTCACAAGAAACACAAGAATTTTGGTTTACACAGAGAAATAGAAGCACCTGTGCTGTAGTGATAAAGAGGTTGAGTAACTTTAGAGATAGGACTCGGCAGTGCTTCTGAATCCTAAGCATTTCTAATTCATTATTCTGGCTCCTCTCTACAAAACTCCTGACAACCACAGTAAGTCTTGACAAAGCATGAGTGATAATCCTACGCTCACGGATCATTCTAGAGTCTAACACATGCAAAATATGTGAAATCTAATTAACAACTAAGATTAAAGAGATTTGTAGTGTCTTGTTTGCCAGCTAAGTACTATAAACTACTTTGCTTCTCATCCTCCCATCATCCTTCATCTTGTGTACTTCTTTTCTTGGCCATCATTATTCGAGCCCTGGATTCTGACACATTGCCACATATCAGAGAGTGATTTAACTTCTCTTTTTAGGACTATCTGTGACTTCAGGTATTCAGATGAGCTTCCGCATGCGGCATGTTTCACCTACTGACACTTCTTTGCCTTCAGATGTCTGCAGCAGCAGTACTCCATCTGACACGTGGAAACACTATATAGAAGCATGGATACCTTCACAATTTCAAAATTCAAAGCACCAAAAGGATGAGGAACTTACATTATCCACCATTCGGTGGATAAGTTAAAATACAGCACCTGGTCTGTTTGCATCGGCAGCTGTTTGGATGTTCTCTTACTTCAGCTAGTAAAAGAAACCAGACTTTCTGATTATGAAATAAATTTGTTTCAGTGAGAAGCATCAAATTTACTTGACACTTTTGGAAAATCTCAGCAGAAAATCCAACCATTAAAAAAAATAGCTTACCACACAGAGAAACTTGACAGTGGTGCATTCTCCACAGCCAGATACTGAGGAACACAAAGGAGTTTGAAGAATCCACAGTTTTTAATTCAAATGCAGACCAGTAATACTGGGAAAAAAAAAAAAAAAAAATTAATTAAAAATAAAATAAAATAAAATAAAAAAGTTTTTACTCATTCTTATTTGGTGACTCAGGGTACTCAGTCCAAAAGCTGGCTGACCCCTGCTTACCTTTCAATATGTGATCTGGAAGTTTTCTATAACTTTAAAGAAGCTTCATTTTTAATTTCTCGCCCCTTCTCCACCTCACCATTATTTTGTAGGAAGGGAAATCTTATTACGCAGACAGTGATCTGTAAAATTTGTAAATACAGTACCTCCACATTATTTAACACCAAGTCAAACAGTGGTGACTTAACAGACTAAAGCAAACCTATATTCATTTCTCTTAATCTTAGCACAACTCATTCAACTTAACCTTTTCTTATACATTTATACTTAATGATTGCACGTTCAAGAATTTATTACATAAGCTCCTATTCATCTTACAGAAGATAGTAAAATATTTTCAAAGCTAAAGTTTAAGGCGGATTTTTTAGTGTACAAATAGCTGTACTTGCAAACTCACACCCATGAAATATATCTGAAAGTCCTCAGAGGATGCCAAACCTGGGGCTAAATAAAAGGACAAAATGACAGGAAAACCTTAGCAGCTAGTCACAGATCTGGTGACCAGCAAATTAACAGAATGGTCCTTCCCGGCAGATTAGTATATCTAACAATATTTCACAGATATTTAACAATAATCTCTTCTTACAGGCATGCAGATTCATTCTTTATTGACTAAGAGGCTCAACTTCAGGTTATCTTTTCAGAAGCAAAAGATTAATACTTCAGATTTAATCCATAAAAACAAACTACAGAGCTGACAACGATTACCCACTATTTCCATTTATCCAGCTACTACGACAGGCATAATTAAGCTGAAATAATTGTTACCACATCAAATGCTTAAACGTATCAACTGGCATTTTCTCTTTTCTTCATTTTGGCTGCAGTCTTTTTGATTTCACTTTGTTTTTATTGCCTACCTCTTCCATTGATTGACTCTCCTATCTCCACCCAACTAATTCAGATTCTTCCACATTTCATAAGATTCAGCTACGATAGTTTAAGATGCTTATTTTATTCATCTTTTGTTTGTGCCTGCAAGGGCTTCTCTAAAAGCAGGGCCTCCTATTTTATTATGTTGGTCCATGACATCAGAGGTCGTTTTTGGTGGTATGGCAGTAGAGATTGAACCTTTCTATTAATGTTCCGTTACATTCTGTTGTTGTGTGACATAAGGCAGCAAAGGAGCAGTCTGACATGGAAATATACATGCAAGAAATTTGTAATCTTCCCTATGGAAAAAACTGCACCCACTGACGTTCATTGACACTCTTGATTTATGGAGACCAAACAGTGGATGTGAGCACAGTGAGGCAACAAGCACTGTGTTTCAGTAGTAGCAACAGCAGGCCGGTGCAAATTTTTGAGTGCAGCACACAGGCTCTTGTTCACTGCTGGTGAAGATGCACAGCTAAATATGGTGACTATGTTGAAAACTCATGTTTTGCAGCTGAGAATCTGTTGTATTAAACAGTGCTATTGTGCTCTTTGTATCTGTTGTTGTTTCCATAGAAATAACAAGCAGGCATTAAATCCTGAGTTACCTACCTATGCTGGTTTAACTTCATTGTGCAAAGACATGGGACTAAACTAGTCAGGAATTTATTGGACAAAACAAACTTCCTTCTTTAAAAATACTTTCATCAGCTTAGAAGAATTAATGGATTAATATTAGACCCAGATAAAATTAACTTTCAAATAGGACAGATATTGTTAAGCTGTATTTTTGCTACATTAGTTTCCTAACAAAGTCAGTTTATAATAAATCCCAAAGTCCCAGATATCAGAATTACATTTAAAGCAACATTAAAGTTGAGCATGTTTATTGCATACCACTTTCCCTCCATGTCAGCCCATACATTGGCTCTTCACATATCAGTTTAAATAAAGACACTGGGGGTTTTCCTAAGTCTGTGCAAAAAAAAAAAACAACAAATCTCTTTCTAAAATATGCAAATACGACCAAATTTAAGGAACATTTAAGAAGTTGTGCTATATCTGGTACGGAAAAACTACATCACTTGTAATGTACGGGGAAAAAGGGATGCTGAAAAAATCTCACATTATGGAAGATTAACAATTTTTTTTTTTGATATTACAGCAAAATAAAAACACCGATTTTTACTTAAAAACAGAACTAATCCATATGTAGTTTCCACATACGTATAATTAAGACACTAAATTTACACCAACTACTCACAAGAGTATTTAGTTCACATGAGTACTTGGTTGGTTACTCAATAGACTTCTTTTTTTTCAAAGTGTATTTATTATGTGAAAAAAATAAGACTGAAAATCTACTTTATCACATAACTTATTCTCACATTCCACATGTTTTCAGCACAACATCAGAACACCTATTTGTTTCACAAAATTCCTTTGTGCTTTATGGCTTCCATCTCTTTTTATACTTCAGTATATCAAATCTTAGTGATTGGTTACTTTGTTTTTAGTCCCACTGAGCCTGTTATCTGTAATTAAATATAAGCCTCTGTGATATTAGTAGTGTGCTGATGGATTGTTGCTTACGTACTGGGCAGCACTTAGAGAAATGGAGGTCCTTGAAAGCAAACAGCATCAGAGCATAAATCAGCTTGAATGAAGACAGGAGCAAATATAGATTTTGTGGTAAGAACGCTCAGGAGATTGTTCTTCGAAGTGCACAGATTGGAGATTACATCTGTATTGATCCATCGTCAGACATTTATTGATCACTGGCTAAATGACTGTGCAGATAAACATATGTATCTTTCCACTTCTGCCACCACATCTAGCTTTACTGACTATGCAAAACTAAGTACACAATCCTCTCAAACCTTGATTAAATGCTGCATGAAGGTTTATGTAACAAAATTGATCCAAAATAGAACACGAAAATTAACTTCCGATTGCTGTAAGAATAAAACAAAGTCCAACTAAAAATATTCCAATTCATTTTCAACCTTGTAAGTAAGCTTTTCTACAATTACCCCTGCAATTCTGAAATACCTTCACCCTATTTCTTGAAATGCCAGACATACAGAAAAAAAAAAAAAGAAAACAAAACCCACAAATCGAGGTACTTAAGATTTTCAAATTATAGAATATTGTTAGCAATCGTGGATATCATATAGATAGATATAGATTGCTTTTCTGACAAGCATGAGCTAGCAGCCAATTCCTAAAATGATTTTCAGTTAATCTTATCTATTCAAACTCATATCTCAAGTATGATAAAAAAGATCCTCTATTCTAAGCAGATGGGATACATAAATCCAACATTTCTAAGTTGCAGGTATCCATTGTAGTAATGCTTACTTTCTGAATAGTGTGCCATTTACAACACATGGTTTTGATGACATCCTTAAGTAGCTACGCTCAGTTCTTGCACTCAAGAATAACCACTATTTCAGCAAAATAATCCACAATAACCAGAACACAAGCTTATGTAAGCCACAACTAAATAGAAAAGGAATATGTCAATATGTCAAAAAATCACCAGTTAAATACAAAGATGAAACAAGCAATCACTGAACTGACAGCCTAATTTTAACGAGCTTACTGTGGACATCAATAAAGGGTTTCACACACTAATAACCAGAGAGGTTCATTTCAACCCAATCTTCACTAATCAGCACTCTCCCACATCCAGAATGCAAAATGGTACACAAATACTCAGCAGACCAACAGTTGCCCATGCCCCAGATAGAGATCTTTGGTTAATCTCCTCCCCAGCAGCAAAACATGGCGAGCAGAGAACAGAATCCTCTACAACTTTCAGATGCTGTCCCACCCCATCTTTTCAAAGCCAGCCAGGAGTAACACCCAAATTTAATCATTTCCTACTTCAGAAAAAAAAACACAAATCCACTAGAAATGCTTTCTACCTTGTTCACACTCTCTCCCTCACTCCCGATGAGTTTTTCTTTCTGTCATCCTCTGATATTTTTTCCCAGATAACTAAGGAAGTACTTCAAACCTGTAACGAATAGAAAATCCCCTATACTTCTCCAAGCCATCTGGCCTCCTGATCTTTCTCTCTCCAGCTGCTGCAGCTTGTAATTAGTCTCAGCTGAACGACTAGTTAATCTTCTCAGCAGAATCACACAAGGAATACACATTTCATTGCAGAGCATAGACTAGTATTTACTAACGAAGAACAGTTTATGATCTCCCTTACTTTTTCTACATAACCAATATGAAGACAACTGTCATGGAAACTTAAAGAGAGAAAGAAAATATACAAGACTTTGTGATAGAGTAGAAGCAAAGAAGATATCTGTGTTCAATATTAAGTTAAAATTCAAATGAGCAGCCACTAAGGCTTTTCCACTGGAAAAGTAAATTATTAGCTGTGAAAATAAAATAAAGACTTCTTTGCAAATAGCAAATGCTACTTTTGTAGAAGATGATGTCAGAAGCCAAAGGTCAGAATTTAACACTGGAAAGAAGATTTTAAAGTAGGAAGTTCTAGGTCAAGAGAAATTGTACTTGGCTGGAATTCAGAAAATATACCTAATATTTGAAGTTACCTTAATGTATAATACGCCACCAGAATGAAATTACCTGCATTAACTATATTATCACAAGCACTTTGAGAGAACTGCAGAAAATGAAATACTGAAAAATAATGATTATTTTGAAACAGAAAAGCCTATTGCTTATATTTTATTTTGTAAAAAAAGCAAACTAATGTGACTGTAAAAAACTATATTTTCATTTCATAGTTATAGCTCCAGTGAAATGTCTGCAACAAAATAAATTTTGTTCATTATCATTCATTATTTATGTTGTTATGCGAAACCAAAGTTGGTTTATAACTATTAATGCAAATTACTCTCACTGCATCCATATACCCATACTATTTGAAGCATGGACAATTCATAATGAATAATGTTAATTTTTTTCCTTTTACTTTTTTCCTTTAATTCACCATCACCTTGAGGCTATAGCATACAGAAATTTGAGTGATAAATGCAAAAGGAAAAGAAAAAAAGGGAGTCCTGAACGAGGGAACAGAAATTCAAGTGTCAGTCATTCCATAATGACTCCTAGGCTACACTCATCCAATTTCAACATAACAGAAGGTACCTTAATTACATGCATTTCTATTAGATGTGTTTTATTGGAAGAACAAGAATGATGTAGAGCTGTTGGGTCGGGCCCAGAGGAGGACCACAAAGATGATCAGAGGACTGGAGCACCTCTATTACAAAGACAGGCTGAGGGAACTGTGCTTGTTCAGTCTAGTGAAGAAAAGGCTCTGGGGAGACATTGCAGTACCCTTTCACTATTTGAAGGGGGGTTACAAGAGAGAGAAGGAGTGACACTTTACAGAGGCAGATAGGTATAGGACATGAGGGGACAGTTTTAAACTAAAACAGGGGAAATTTACCTTAGATTTTAGGAGAAAATACTTTACTCAAAGGGAGGTGAGACAGGGAAATAGGCTGCCCAAAGAAGCTGTGGGTGCCCTATCCCTGGAAGTGTTCAAGGTCAGGCTGGATGGGGCCCTGGGCAGCCTAAGCTGGTGGGTTGCAGCTCTGCCCACAGCAGGGAGTTGGAACTAGATTATCTTCCCATTCAAGCCACTCTATGATATGATTCCATTCAGAGTGCTTCCAGGCGCTTCCAAGGAAATCTCTGGGTTGCAGCAGCGTGGAAACTCCAGTGCTTAGTGGAGAGAAACAGTTGCCACCTTCTGCCCTGCCCTATGCCCATCCTCGGTGTGCTTCTCAGGGGGTGGGTCACTTTCAGCTGCTAACATGGAAATCTGTCAGCTTCCTACATGCTAAGCACAAATTTTCAATTTTTTTTTTTTTTTAATTATTCTTTCTTTTTTATTATTATCTTTCTTTAATGACACATATATATTGGGATACCTGAAATGGAATTTCATATTACTTACACCAGGATCACCATGAATACAGTTATTTATGGACTCTCGGGTGCCCCCACCAGGAAGCCATGATTCTCCAGCCAGGGACACCCATCTACAGAAGCAGAAAGAGTGAAAAACAAGTACCTTGCAAAGAAATGCTTTGCCTTCAGCTACGATAGATGAGATCTGTTTTTCTTGGTGGCTGGCAGAGAACCTTCCCTCACTGAAAGCTTCAAATGCCACCATCACTCAAAGATAGCTGAATTAATATCTCCAGACTAATGCTGTGTGGTCTCTGTATTCATTTAGATCGATACAGCCCAGCATTCTCAGGCATGTCTGTGTACTCCACAGTGCTAATGAGAATTATGTATCCATATCTATACTAAACAAACAAATAAACACTGCAACAAAAACAACAACAACAAAAAACCACATCTATTTTAAATCCTGCAAGTGAGAATTGCAAATATCATAATGCTGCGTGTGGCACATGGGGATGTTAAGTAAAAAATAACGTGTTTCTAGGTATGCTCCTTATTTTGAAACTGACCTGCAGAGAGAGATGAAATGAATCATTTTTTATCATTTCTGCCTCTGTTAGCCTATCTAATAGAAAAAGTAACCAAAACTTGCTTTTTCATAAAAAGCACGTGGAGATAGATGGAAGAAAAGCAAAATACTTAAGAGCCAAGCTGGGCACAAAAGGTAGCAATCTGATGAATGTCTTCCTGAACAAGATCTTCACATCATTTTTTTCATCCCTTTAAATAACTATAATAAACATAATGTAATTCTTGTGCAGAATATTACATTTGATGATACCATTTGGTACTGTAATTTCTGTGAAGATCTGAATAGAATCATGTCAATTTTAGCTTTGACAAAATGAGGCTAATAACTACCAATCAATCAGTTCTGTTCAGAATTCCAAAAAAAAAAAAAAAAGCATTATAGACATACGTTACAAATAGGTACAAATACTATCGGTTGGAAGCACTTCCTTTCAAAAGATTCTACTGCGAGGACCTTTTAAGTAAAATATAAAAAACAACTATACTTACAACTATGTTTCATACTGGGGAAAATGTTTCTGTTCCATACACTGCTCTGCTCTTTTGCAGTCAAGTTTATACCCTCTGTGCTGTACCATGTGGCTAAGTAGTTTTCTCAGTGTTAATTTCGCAGTCTTCCTCCTTATTTGAATGATAACAGCTGGGAATGCTAGCATATTATAAACTGCCAATCTCTTAGCTGCAGTTACAACCATTAAGTAAACATCAGTTATTAAAATTAAGTTCTCAGCATGCTGAGAAGCCTCTGTTTTTCTTTCGATTACAAGTAAATGTGTTAAAAATGAGGACAGTATACTCCTTTGCTGCTTACTCCTGCTAATTGTAAAATGCACTGTTTATAGTAGTTCAAGATATCTAGCTAGGATGATCAGCACAGAATGCTATTACAAAGAAAGACATTCTGATGAAAGATTTTCTTTGGCATTTTCCTCATGTAGCTAACATTTTACATGCAATAATGTTTCATATAAATATATTAGTTTTAATGATTAAATAATTTGAAATTGTCACAAAGAGATATCTAGACACCTTTGGGCAGAGAAAAGCCATACTAATAGTTCAAACCACACCCAAGACCATTACAAAGTTAAGGATTATAGAAATGTGAAAGAATAGGAGTGGGACTGAAACGTAGCAAAGAAAATATAAAGAAAAATATAAAGAAAAATGCTGAGTTTAGATGGACAAGCTATAGTTGTACATAGCTAAATTATCTAAAGAAAAATGTGAGGGAGATATGACTTTCCCTCATATCCTGGGATTAGATGGGAGTCTGGCCAAAATTAGATGAAGAAATGTTAATAATCTAGCTATGATCAGTCAAGAAGTATTAACTGAAAGAACTGTCAGTCCTGCTTGTTCAACAAAGAGATTAATCTTTGAATAACTGAAATCTACAAGCAAGTTATTAGAAAGAAGAACAATTTTTTTGCTCCCACCTTCTAAAATGACAGGAGACCAGTTCTTTATCTCTTTATTACCCCATCTTATCCGCATACCTAGATGAAGCCAGGCCAAGGTTCATATGAAAAGATTAGGAAATGATATTGAAGAAAGATTTCCTCCTCATTCTGTGTAGGATAATATATGCATCTGGAAAGGCAATATTTGGTGTTAAAATCAAGACACATTCATAGCCACAATCCTGTTTTCTTAAGGGATGTGCTGCAAAATTGGCAAGCCTTCTTTGCCTAGCATCTGTGCTTCAAAGCGCTGCACAAAGTAACAGAAAAATAGGCAGCTGCATTGCAGGTTTGAGTTAACACACTTTGATTTACCCATTTTTTCCTTCTGTATTTCCTTCCCCCCTCCACAATCCTTCTGTGTATGTTTGATTGTTTTGTTTTCTCACATGCTCATACATACCCAAAGTGCATCAGATACCTGGTATATGTGGTACTAGCTGAAAGTCCTGTTGTGCCTTGAGAAAACCTTGTTGATCAATACCAATTCCATGTAACTTACTGTGTGCTCTTTGATCCTTCTCAACTAGTTATTAAAAAAACATGTCCTTGTGTTAGTCATCAAGGCACAGAATTTAAGGATTGAATTCTGCAGTAGTGATATGGGCACAGATAGCGTAAAAAGGAAAACAATTCCATCTGGGCATGTAACACTGATCGAAGGAGTTATTTTTAAAAACACTTATCACTAAGGTTTGTAGGTGTAAAATGAGATAATAGATCTTTTCATATATATTTTTTTTATAACTGAGGAACACTCTCCAAGTCCAAAGAAACTGTTTCAATAAGTAATTCTAAACGGATGTAGCTGCACTGTGATTATTCACAATAATTTATAGTTTTGTCAGCGATGTATTACAGGGTATATATAAACTAGGTGCAGATGATGGACTATCAGCAAAGGTAGAAACATTATATTTATCTTGACAGTTTTCACTAGGTCTGTTCACTAACATGTTCAGACTGGACACAGAAGACATTAAGAATGAACTAGAAGCTCTGTTCAGATTTTACAGAGTGAATGAGAATCTGGCCTTGCACTGGTCCACAGCGATTATGTGAAGCCACATCGCTGCCCAACACAACAAATGTTGTTAGTCAGAAAGGCATAAAGAGAGAGAGTACATGATTTCCATTTCATTTGATTTTTTTCCCCCCTACTTCCTTTATCAGGTCTTATTTCAAGTATAAAATTATTTTCAAGTGGGCAAGAATTTTAATTTCCCACCTAACAGCATATTTCCATCTAAAAAAGTGAATAGCAGATCCTTTCATGATCTCCAAATGCTGGAGATTTATTTGAATAATCATGTAATTTCAGCTTATTGCCAACCAAATCTTAGTGATTTAAAGCCTACATTGATAGAAACTTATTATTTGTTAGTGGCATCACAAAATATCTGTGGGCACCCTTGGAGTTAGAAGCTGTTAGCTGTTAAAAATAATAATAATAAAAGTAATAATTATAAAAATGTTTATAATAATACTTTATTTTAAAGAGCTTGTACTCCAAACCAATTGAGAAAAGCCCTGGAAATTAACTCCAGTTAAAATTTTAGCAATTAGCTCCATGACCACATACAAAGTTAGCTATATCTTTTGCCTCCTCCTTAGCTACTGATCATTGCTACTGTCCGTTACATGTACTGAAAATATGTTTATACATTATAGATCTGTAGAACTGGAGACCCTACTAAAAAATGAACATTTAAAGGACAGAGATTTGAGGATAACCAGAATAATAAGCAATGTGTCACACTGAAGAACTAAAGTGTAGAATATATCTATCTCATAGATGTTGATTCATCAAATATTCTATGAGTCACTTATAAAAGAAGCCTTCACACCATACAAGCTCTGTCTGATATCCTTTTTGGAAATGCTTCTAATTTAAATGAAAGAAAGTATATGAAATCACTGTGCATATTGCTGTTTATTTTTAATTTTCTATGGGTTATAAAACGCGCACTGAGAACCAAACGCAAATCGTTTCCTCTTCAGTGTTGCTGAACAAGATATCAGATTCTTAATGAGGAAAAAACAGAACATCAGTTTGTTATGCATCTTATTCATGAGTACATCCAGAAAGGATGAATAGATGGCTGACTGTAATAAGGAATAGCTAATGATACACAGCACAGTAGACATTTTCATTATACATCATTTCTCTTCAGTTACCAAAACTATAGATTAGCAATGATGCTGGGAAAAGGAGCACACCTGACATTTTGGTGCTCAATTCAGCTCATACAAATGAGCTAATTTTCAATAGATTGTTGCAAGCTTAACATGATTTCCTGAACATCATATATTTTCAAATTAGAGATGCAGAGAGCAAAAGTATAGGTTTCTTTCCTTTGCATTTATTGTATATATATATAAAAAAAAGCTATTGAAAGATACATGTCTCATTTAAATGAGATACAAAGAATGATAAAGGCAATAACAATAAACAGCGCATTCAGTGTATATGACTCACTTGTGTTTCTTTTTGGCTCTGAAGTCCTTACAAAGGTCTTACCACAGCACAGGAAGACTTGCAGAGCAACAAAAAGCTCACGGAAGTGTCTTTTGTTGTTGTTTTAACCTGAGTAGAAGTAGAACATGCAAACATACCCTGATGGATCAAGGCTCATGTTTCCTAACAAGGAGAGCTACTTGAATCTCAGAATTTGGTAACAAGCTTTAGTATTTGTTTATAAAGTATCACAACCATGAAAAGATGAACTCATTTTTTTAACCTTGAAAAGTTTCATTTACCACTGTTTCTTAGCTACAGTGATTATTTTGAAATAGAGAGGTGAGTATTCTTCAATATGAAAGTAACAAAATTGCTTGTGCTAAATAGACAAAATGGCTTCTCAACAATACCCTTCTGCACCATCCTACCTGCCAAATACCTTTTGTCCTTGTGTCCTCAGAACAAATATGATTATTGTCAAATGCACAATTGCAAATTGTAAATGCAGCATTTTCTCTACTGATCTTTTCAAAACTGGTTTATAGTCTCTCACATGAGATTGAAATTTGTCTATTGGGAGAGAGAAAAAAATATAGGATCAGAATATAATACTCTTCCTGTAGACTGTATTTTGTACAAACTGTGAGGAATACTTCTAAGGGGATTGGCTGTTTCTTTTCTACCCTTATTGCTATAGCAAAAACTTGAATGTTTCATTATTCAGTGTGTTTCCAAGGGGTGCTTTATCTGGACAGGTTCTTGATGAAATACCTGTAAATCTTATAACACAAAAAAAAGACCCAGAAAATTTCTTGCAATAGTACTTTCAGTCAAACCAAAGATTTTGCTCCTACTTTTCACCAAAATGTAATAGGAAAAAAATATCAGTACCAAATCACTCATGGAAATGTGGACTGTCCTGCACATTTACAATCTTCAATAAAAATAGTTACATTCACACATCACAAAAAACATACATTTAATTCTGTATTATGCTGTTAGAAATTATTTCATTTTCTAGATGAAGAATAGTATGGATACCTTATTCTAATATCTCTTTCAGTTGAGAATACATGTTCACCATACTAAATATACGGAATCGGATTCTGCTCTAGAAATTAACTAACGAACGTTAATAAAACATTTTTACAGTTTCACAAGTGGGCAACCAATTGGTGCAATCGGTGCAAAGAGCTGCTTCTTTTGCATACTGCAACATCTACAGCACTGTCTTATTACAGCATATAACAACTTCATGCATGCAACATGCTCGTTAATTATTCATATGCAACTCATAAGCAGAAAAGAAAAATAAAAATGAACGATTTTCTTATTAGTTCGCTGTGCCCATTTTCACACACACATACACACACAAAAAAGATGGATCTAGGAAGCAGGAAGTAAAACAGTAAGAGACTTCTGTAGTAAAGGTGATACACAGAACCAGAAACATAAGTGACAATGAGGACAACAGACTTGTCTTCTACTTTGGAGTGATTAATTAGTCAGCTGTTTAGACTTCCATGGAAGCTACAGAGAAACAGACAAACTCAAATTTATCCAGCTCCAACTGAAGATGAGCTGAAATTTGCCAAAATTTCAGATTTCTGAGCAATAGGGTTGATCTGTCATCAACTCTGTTTTACTGCACAACGAGGCTTTGGAATAAATAAGTATGATTTTTCATCTGACTTTAACAATACACAAGCCTGTAACAATCCATAGCTTTGTTTTTTACTTTAGCCTCTCTCCCTTTTCTCTCCATGTAATACCTTTGAGAACAAAACCTTGTTAACACCCTTCTGCATTTTTAATGAAGAATAATAAACTGGTAAATCATATATCTATCACTTTGCTGCATGTTTAATGCAATGAATTTGTAAAACCTTTGACAGTCGTTCTCGTACCTCGTGACTAGAAAGTTGCTAAAACATGGCTGATAAAGGAACGATTTACATACTAAAGTATATCTACTAACTGACTGGTATCTTACCAAAGCAAGTAAGTATTCCTTTATTCTCTGTTTACTAAAACAAGATTAACAGCCTCTGTTTGTGGATACCTTTGTACAAGACCAAAAAAACACAGAACAATATAACGTTATATTCTATCAGGGATACAACTGTCAGAGATGTATTCTGAGATGAAGTTGCTGTTATTGTTTTTGTTTGCTAGCCTGTTTGTTCTAAATGTTCATGCTTATCATCAGTAAAACAAAGCAGAACTCAGACTTGAAAGTGAGATCCAGTCTCCTTCTTTCCAAACTTTTAGAAAGCTAGAATCTTGACTCCATCCATCTTTTGGATGCTATGAACCATGTCTGTTCCTATTTGTCCAATCAAAACTTTGTAACTATGCTCATAAGAAATTCATAAAGTTAGCTTTAATTTAATCTTGACTAGATGTCTGCAACCTACTCACAGCTCAGTCCTCTGATCTAAGCTACCTACAAATTGAAGAAGTGTCATGCACTGCAATCAGAAAATCAAAGTGGGATAAGGTGTGCTTTGGATTTCTGAAAAGCTGACTTCAGACAAGCCAGAACAGGGGCTCCCTGTTGAGTGGAAACCACTACAGACCAGGACCCAAAGTTAGGAGAAATCATCACTGGGAATTCATTGGACACACTGCTGTTAAATAAGAAAGACATTAGAGACACTTTTGTGCTTTTTAACCAAAGAACATGGATAAAACTCAAAGCATTTGTTAACACTGCTAACATATCCGATTCCACTCAACAATATCAACAAGCATGTGTTGTTTTTTGTATTTTTTAAGGTTCTCAAAGGTTACAAATAACTTTGAGTGCTATCCAGCAGTAGACAGCTGCTAGCAGAAGAATCAGTGACAGCTAGCTATGTAGGTCTCTCTGAAAGTAATGCCTCCTATTTATTTCCATGGAAACTACAACAGATCCAAAGAGCACAAAAATACTGTTTGATAATGCACACTTAGTGCAACTAAGCACTATTTTTCAACACCATTAGCTATGTATTTTCACCAGCAATGAACAAGAGCCTACATGTTGCGCTCATAAAAATCTGCACCAGTGGAGGTGAACCTTTTGCTGTCACTACTGCTGAAATGCACCACTCAATGCCTCACTGTACTAACATCCACTGTTTGGTCTCCAGAATCCAAGAAAGCATCAATGAATATCAATGATACACATTTCCTTCATTTGCACATCCATGTCAGACATTTTGTCAGACTGCCCCCCTGCTGCCATCTTCCATACAGCAATGAAATGTAACAGAATATTAGTGGGAAGGTTCAACTCTACTGACATACCACCACTGATTTTGCGGGCCAATTGCTTTTGGAGTGGTCCTCGTACATTAAAACCAGATTTACCTTCAGTGATAGTGAACTGCCTAAAAATAAGCTCTTACCTTGCAAGAAATTATGGTTATAAGTTTAAAGATTGAACATTTTAAGATTCAAGGTCTTCACTGCAGCAGTTAGTCCAGGCTTCGGCAAAAGAGGGCAGTGTGGAACTCCTCAGTGTCAGCCAAATGGACATGACTTGCTTTGCACACTATGGTAAGATGCCCTGTGATACCTCAGACACTGTGATAAGCATAAAGGCTGGTTCACAACTAAGTTCACTGAAAGCATACCAAGTCCAATATGATATGATATAGGATATGACTAGATCATAGTCATATGATAGATATAGGATATGACTAGATCAGAGGGCAAACATGCATTACACAGTGTTGGTATACTTGCTTCCCTATTTAGGATTTATCTTCTTTTTAATTTTATGCTTGTGGTTGCAAGAACTCTTGAACTCTAAATAAATCTTAATCTTGTGTTCAAGTGAAGAGATAGCAGAAAAAGTGATTATACATTATATTTTCTAGTTTTCCAATCAGCTTACCAGATTCCTTTTTTTTAATACGTATAAGAAGCAAGAGTCTACTGGGTCAACTAGCTTATAATTAATTATTGATTAGTTATTACAACTGTATGTGGAGATTCATTTGGAAACCAAAATGCTTCCTTGGTACTTATGTTAGCATTTATTAAATATGCATTATTAATCTGAATTATGTTGTGTTCAAATGTAAGCCCTTAGAGCAAAGATAATGATCACAGCATTAGTATTTGTAAAACAGAATTGATTTTCCAACTTCACCAAATTAGCTGAAATATGGTACAGGCTGCTGGTACTGAGGAATGACCGTGAGTAGAGGAAGTTGACAGGCTTAAGGTTCTAAATGAAACCCTGAATGTACCCCTGAAAAAAATTTATTGGAGTGGCTAGTAACAAATTCCAGTGTAAGTAACAAAAAGATTTAAAGATCTTTGAAAACATTCTTTAAGGAGTTCATTCATACAGTGTGAGTCACACAGGAGTCCTTGCAATGTATATATTTTTGATTTAAATAATTTCTGTTTTTCATACACAACTGCTTTATGGAAAGCTTTTTCAATAAAGTCAGTATTTGGATTTTTCACTATAAGAATCAAAATTATTTTATTTTCCTCATGGTTAAATGTCACTATATAGGAAATAAAAATGACTGCTTAATGAGAAATATTATGGATAATACTTATTATATTTGGGTGTCTTAAAATTTGGCACCTTAAAGATATTTTCAAAACTCATGATGAAATTCACAAATTACGAAGAATCCTGCATACACAAACTTTTATATACAGAGTCCAAAGTATATAACATTATGAAGCTTAAGTATACCATATTTAAAGGAATATATGTGAAGTGTCACTTCTCTTCGTACAAATGGAATTGAACATAATTTCAGTAATTACAAACAGCTATAAGCATCTTATGAACATGCTTGATCATGGACTTTTTTAACATTATAACTAACAATAAATAGAGTAAATAAATAGAAGCTAGAAACATCAAACTGACCCAGCAGCATAAAGGACCAATGTTAGATATCTATATTACAAGACACAGAAAACATTATCAGACGCACAAAACGAAAATCCACTTTACTGTTTCTTTTTTTGCCAAAACTATTTGCACAAAGCATATCTCTATTTATAATACTTTCACATAACAGCGTGTATTTAAAGAAAAAAAAATGCACTCGCATGATAAAAAGCTTCACAAAAAACGTAGGTAGGTACTGGGTAGGAGATGAAATATTTGAAAATACCATTCATTCTGCTTTTTAATTCCAAAGACATCAAAAGTATATTTAAAAAAAGCAGAGAAAGAGCTAACAGATTTGTTATTTTGTAATTATGCAGCATGTGGTATTTTTAACAACATTTTTGAACATACGGATGGAGCTAAGAGTTTAAAATCAGACCTTTGCCTCACTCCAGCATGGCTAAAATCAGCTAAGGGATAGTTTACTCTTTGTTTTGTTGTTGTGGGTATTTTTTTTGGCCGCAGATGAGGTTCTTATAACAGGGCTAATAAACATGAAATGTGAAGGTAGCATTGCAATACAGAAGAATATGGATATTTAGAGTTAAGTGTGTTTGTTATACCTACTAACCTACTTACCACTTTGCATGAATAAAATATTAAAGAAAAAAATGACTTTTGGGCATACTTGTCTTTAGAATTCAAGTAAGGCCAAGAGCATAATACTGTTTTGATGTTTGCTTGCTTACACTATGGGAAAAATGAACACCAAACTGAATGCAAAAGGTTTAAGACATGTTTGCATGCACACACACACACAAAAAAAGAAAGAGCAGACCTGGGACTAAGAAATATCTTTTTGCAGAACGGATAACACTTTTTTATCCTTACTACTCATTTTATGTCTTTATTGTATTTTGGTTGTTTCTCTTACTCTTTCCTATGCTCAGGTATCTTTATGTTCTATTTCTGCTAAAAAAATCCACAAGAATTAATTTTCAGTTTACACCAGATGGAACAAATAAAGAGGAGTATCAATAAAAATGTAAGCTCAATGCAGTATACACTAAAGAAAAAAACAAAAACAACACTTTAATCTTTAAAGAGCAACACAGTATATAAGAATATGTTTTTCCCCATATGTACCTACAAGCATCTACACATATTAAATACAGAAGAGCTTACCTATTGTTCTGCAAATACAATACAATCTGATTTCCAGAGAACAATGAATTGAATAAAGTCCCTGGAATAGAAGAAAGACATTTTATCTAATAGAATGAACACTGTGGGTTCACATCTTTGAAATTAAACCAAATAATTTTACAGGTGAAAACACCTTTCACATACCTATTCTTATTTCATCACATATTACTGAAACCTCATTTCTGATCAAAGCTGATATAATTGTATACAACAAATGATTAAACTTAATATTTCTTGTTACAGCTCAAGTGACAAACACATCTTATTTAAATGAAGAAGTTTCTACTATTTCCACTTTAATGTATTATTGCATGGATTTCTCTCTCTCTTTTATACATCTGCAGTTCAACGTTTCAGCAAAGAGAACTCACACATCTGCTTTCATAAATCCATTGAATGTGGAATGAATGTACTTTAAAGAGTACAAGGAACAGAAAAAAAAAAAAAGATGAATTTTTATTATGCAAAGACTTTGTAAGCTTTCTTATCCCTAACTCTTCAATAAAAATCATACAAATATTTTCAACAGACTTAATACAGCTGTTCATATGGTCTGGAAATACGCGTAGACTATATTAACAGTTTATACCAAGAGGATCCCATGAGTATGCACTGTATCACATCCGTATGCATTCATTATAAATAGACACACACAAGCATCCTGACTTCTTTCTTTCAAGAAGGTAATTCAGTATATTCAGGTTTCCACTTCAGAAAGAGTCTGATCACAGGGTAACAGCAAAAGGAAAAAGAGAGAGAGGAGAAAATACTGAATGACAAATGAAGCAAATGAGAAAAAGAAGAGAAAGAAGAACCTGCCATGAAATTATAGCTCAATCAATTGTTGAGTGATCCTCTGAATGGCTGTTAGGAACAAGGATGCTGAAAGCTGTGTCATAGCAGGTATAAAGACTTGAAACACTATTGAGGTTAACGGCAGAGGTGAGAATATACTCCCCGGTATTTTGACTAAGGCTGGATTTAAGTCAGAATATCCACTATCTAGGAAACAAACAAACAACAACAAAAAACACAGCAACATAAAAACAACATGTACTTTTCATTCTTATTTAGAAAGAAAATCAATAGTTTCATTTCCTAGGAAATACAAATTCATTCAAAAATCCAGCAGCTGGGGGAAGAAGAGATGGAAAGAAAAGGGTTTCTGTCTGTCAGAAGAAGAATGCTTGAAAGTGGCTGTACTCAACTACTCTGGGGAAAAACAACCTTCCCTGTATTTACACAGACCACAAGAGACACGTGTATTCCCTTTTTTTAGTAGAAACAATAATGAGTGCTGGGGATTGCCCTGTTCAAGGCTCTCTCTTAAGCATTTTGTTCACATTAGCATACACTGACTACAGTCCCATTTGTCTGCATACCAACAAACCACCATCTCTGCTCTTTCTCCTTCCTCCTTTTCCCTTTCTGTCTCTTTCCTTTAAAAACATTCCTCCTGAGAGCTATTATGCTTATAGGTATAGTCTAGCCCACGGACATTAATTTAATTTAGTGTTGCTAAATGACTAAAATGTTATTATATTTTTTTCAGTGCTTTGCCTTAAAAAAAAAAGGCAGGGAAAAGAAATATTGATTTCTAATTTGATTAGGTTGTGAGATTTACAGTTTCCTCCATTCCATTGTTAACTAGAGCCATACCTATCTATCAGTTATTGCATTTGGAGATAATGAGTGAACGCATAGTGATATATTTTCATTGCTGTCATCTGTTGTGATTATTTAAATCTAATTTTAAAATTTATGAATAAAGCCAGTGTTTGTGCCCTTACTCAGGCATTAGATCATTATCTGACCATGTGCAGGGTTCAGAGACCTTGTATAACAAAACAAGAGAAAACCCAAGTCTGAAGGTCCAATTATTGCATCCTTAAATAATTTTTTCTTCTCTTTCTGGAATTTGAATTTCACTTCCAGACTCGCAAGACCCTTTGTAACTTCAGTATGACCCATCTATTCCAGGCTGCGCTTATCCAACATTTAGGTTCCATGATGTGTGAATATATTATAGCAATAACAGGATAGGGACAAGTCATTACAACAACAAAAAGTGAAAGTATGGGCACTTTAACTTGAAACACACAAATGAGTAACTTGGAAACTGATTTTAGGAAGATTGCCAAGAATCAGTTTCCAGGGCAGAAAATGTCATTCCTCTAAGGTAAGCTTCACATCTTAAGTACATTTTATCTAGTGTATGAATATAAAAAATAAAGTCAGTTCAAGTGCTTTTAGAAAATACATATGCATCTAAGAAACGGTAAGAAAAGAAAAGGTGCAACTAATACATGTAATATATTTTTAAGATTTGATTTTTTGTGTTACAAAAAGAAAACATACTCAGATGTATTGTCTAGAGCTTCTTATGTTTTCAGGATGATCTAGAGAATATTTGGGCATGCAGGACACATATTCATGTATTGTAGAATATTGATAACATGCACAACGAATGTTCATATAACTATGTATATAACTGTCAATTATTCAAGCTACATATCTGAATATAGAGTGGTATTTAGATAAGGGAGCTAAACAATTGCAGTGAATCCTAGCTGGAAATGATTTTACCTTGTAGTAAAAAAACAAAAACAAAACAAAAGAAACAAACAAACAAAAAAAAACAAAACAACAAAACAAAACAAAAAAACAACAAAAAAGCAAACAACGGAAAAAAGAAATAATAATTAATAAATAAATAAAAATGTTACGGCAAAGATCTGTCATTAGAGTTCCTTAAAATCATTAGATCTTTGAGGAATAGATTATGTACTCTGTAAGATTCACCCCCAGTTATGTTTATAATTATACGTGTGAATATGTAACAAATATGTATTGTAATGCTGCTCAGTCAAAAAGTGCGTAATAAGCACTAGGAACATAATAAGTAAGTACACGTTGGATTTACACTGTAACAAGTCTTCTAGCAGTCTTTAGGAATCATCTTCAGATAAAGCTTTACATCAAACCCTTACAGAGTTCTAAGAAATGGGTTTAATAGGTAAATGGCATTGAAAATGTGTCTTGTTGAGCTGTTTTGTTAAGCTAATCTCAGCCACTTCATTCTTGCCTCTCTAGGCTAATTTTCACATATAATTCTAGGAAAATAAATATGATATATAGTAACATTTATCTGACTGTGAACATCAAAGCAGAAAACTAAACACATATAGATAAACAAATTCAGATATGAATGATGTAGAATGTCAACATTTACTAGAAACTGTGGTCTCCCTGGAGACCCAGAAGTTCCTTTCTCCTACCTGAGCCAGAACCATAAGAGAAGGATGTATGAGGGATCAGAGAAGGTTTGCACATTGCCAATGAAATCAGTTACAAGTATAGAAAAATGATGAAGCATTGATGATGAAGCTGCAGTTCCAACTCAACTAGTTTACAACAGTATTTCAAGTTCTAATACCAGCAATAATTAGAAAAACCCACCAAACTTATGAAGGGCGCTCTCAGTTCATACATCGTGGTTTATCAAACCCCATCTGGTAAAAGCTAAATAAAGCATGAAACTTTAGAAATGTCCAGAAAATCTCAATCAAAATTCATTCAGCTTCAAGCTTTGAGGAGAAATGCCAAGAAGAAAAAAAAAAAAATTAAAAAAAAATTGCATCCACTGAGTGAATTGCCTATCATCCATGTCCAATAAATGGTTCACTGACTGACTTATCATTGAAAGAAAGAAATCCATTTGCAGGCTGTAAATTACTAATCTGAAACTTCCAAGCTAGTAGCTTTCAATGCTCTTTATTTCAGGAATGCTGACAAAAAACAGGGTGATGCATCTTTTTTTTGTGTGTGTGTGTGTGTAAAATATGTGTTACAATTTAGAAATATTGATGAAAAGTGAAAATCAATTTCTCCTGTCATACCTTTGTGCAGAGATCATTTGGAAGGTGATACGCTGAAAGTCCAATCATTCTTGTGTTTTCTAGAACCCATGGACAAAAAAAAAAAAAGAAATAAAATAGTTAAAGAGCTGAAACTTAAAGATACATATTTTCATTGTTGCTGTATATATCTTAAATAAAATAAAATAAAAATGATACATTCTCTCTCATTCAGTTCCGAATCCAACATCCACTACAGGGAAGATACATACAGTTACTGGCTTCTGTTACTGGGATTTACAGCAAACTTCCAAATCACGGTTATCAGGCTCTTTTTTGCTACAGGAGATATACTGTGGCAAGTACTAAGTGGATACCACATTTTTAGGGCATTTTATAGAATGCAGATAATAGTGGATTACCGAATACTGGTTGAATTATGTAAAAATTGTTCATGTGTCTTGTTATGTTGTGGCAAACATATTATGTGATAGAGTATTTGCAGAACTTAAAGATCACTGGAAATGTAATCCAAAAAAATAGACAAAAGTATATACAGAAGTGTTCTGTGGCTAGATACATACATAAAAAGGCTCTGATATAAATGAGTGATTGAATGAAATAAATGGTAAATTGTAGTCAAATATTATACATGACAAATCTCATTTTATGAAAATAGATTGTTTTTTTTTCATTTCCTATTTGTTAGCTCAGTCAAATTCAACAAAGTCTGCTTTTCCTTGGATACATTTTGGTTTGTTTGATTAGTAAAAAAAAATTAATTAATTAAAAAAAAAATCATGCCCATTTTTTAGGTAGGACATTACAATTTTCAATTTTAAAGCTGCAAAAATAAATAAACAAATAAGTAGTATAGATGAGATAGAAGATATTTAAACATACACATACATCATCTGCCTTTGATCATTTTCTAGCTTTATATAGGAAGCCAACAAAATAACAAACTCAATTTACCTTCCTTCTTTTTGTCTGCTTCTCATCTCACAATCTGAAGTTGTCATTCTTGTCTTCTTTAAATCCTGTTCATGTAAGAGTAGAAAGATGTAGAGCTTAATTCAGACATATTTTATAAATATCACAGAACATCAAGCTTGCAACTGCACTTAGTGTCCCTCTCCTTGAGGATACAGATCAACTGCGCAAAAAGCATGTACCTGCTTTTTACAGCTTGGGGCTTAGGTGCCCCAGTATTTTCTTGGTAAATAGTTGGGAAAAAAATGCCAGAAAGCCCCCTTGGGCTCCCACATTAGACTCATTCCTGCTCTCTCTTCTCTAGTCATCACCAGCAACTCCTTGCTGTCAGATCAATCTGCCTTCAGTCAGCAACATCCACCTCTTCTCAGAGATATAATTTATTTATTTTATATATAGTTTACTTTCCCCAAGATTATAGATTTTCATTTTATATCTATTTATCTTCAAGCAGGAGCAACCACAGTTGGACTCCCACACTGATCCACAAGTTCCAGGTATGTTCAAACAAGGCAGTGTTTACAGAAGAAAGAGGAAAGACCTAAAGATTTGTTCAGCATTTACTCTTATCCACCTGAACATGAACCGTGTAAGCTGCTATAAAAGATCTCACACTTAGTAAGGTCATAGATCAGTAGCTACAGTCTCACATTTTTTGAGCTTTGATTCAGTCTGCAACTATTTCTTGGAGCTCCCTTGGTTGCTCTCCAGTAAGTTTCAGTGCTAATACCCAGAAGGTTTTCAAGCAATTCCTAAGAATTGTACTGCCACTCCTTCCTTTATTAGCATCCCCTTCTTCAAGTATAACATCCTATATGTTTGTGAACCTCAAACCACAACAGTGGTTTTTAAAACATCTGAACATTTTACTCACATAGAATTTCCTGTATTATTGGCAATTAAATAAATGAAAATACTCCAAATACTATTCTGCTTCCAGTTAGATTAAGAAAAACAAAAGTAAATGCAAGGATATTGTTCTTTCAAATGCTCTTTTTGAAGAAACGCGTACATTCTGAAAACACTTGATATGTGCCCTCTAGTCATGAGGACAGGTTTCCTACAACATTGTCCAAGCAGCCTTTTAACAGAAACTTCAGAAAGGGAACTCACAATCATTAAATAAGTGGTTAAATCTTCCAACATATAAAGTCTTTTACAAAGTCTTTTCCCCTTCTTTCTCTCCTTCTCACATATTGACCGCACTTCACATGAGCTTGGATGATTTATAGCCCACTTGGACAATAAACTAGTGTCAATCAATCAATGCTTTTTCATTATTTTGTTTTATTTTTGCATCTTCCCTCAAAGAACTACTTAACATTGTCAAAAATCTAGTTGTATGTACAAGCAGGTTATCAGTGTTTTAATAAGCAGTCACTGGCTGCAATGTGGTTTATCTAAGATGCTAGCATGTAAAATAGATATATACATTTTGATAGAACATATTCCCAGGAACTTGTCCAATGTCCAATTCCTATTCTTGCTTATATCTATTTAGCTCACATGTAATAAATTGACATTCTTTTCCCAATCATAGATAACAATTTGTCTTTTTCAAGTAAGCAATCAGTGCCACAGAACTTCATGACATCCAGCATCAAAAAAATCAGACTTTTTGTTACAATTCTTGAAAATATGAACAAGTGGGCATAAAAGCAGAAAGAAAAACAAAGAAACAAAGAAACGACAACAAAAATCTCATACATTAAGTATCAAAACCAACAAAAGCAGTCTGCTTACTGGGAAGAGGGATAATTGAATTGTTAATTTGGAAGATCACAAATTCAAAGCAAAATGGAGACTTTCAGTTCTGACAAATACAAAGTGGCAGAGATATAGGAAGCGCAAAATATCCTAAGAGCTACCTGCCATTCAGCAATAATAGAACTCTTCTAATAAACTATAAAATTAATAAAGCCATGCTTAGAACATTAGAGTCTCATAAAAACTTTCAAAAATGTACAATAAATCTGACATTGCTTCTGTGGTTTTTAAAACTTTGATTAGAGGAAAAAAATAAAATAAAATTAGAGCAATGCTACCAAGCACAGAAATGTACAAGTTTTTTGAATTTTAGGATAATGTGTATATTTTTTTGATGGGAAATATATAAATACCAGATAATAGTTTTCAGTGTTAAAAGACTGCACCTGAGTGACAAACACAGCTTTATTGCATAGAGTTAATTCAAAAGTTTGGATAAACTCTAAGGTAAGTCACGGTCTCCATGCCTCAGATGCAGTTCTCCACCTTTTATGTAAAATAAAAGCATTCAGTCTCTGAACAAGGCACACACAGCACTGCTCAGTATATGCTCCATGTGATGCAAGTAACTAATGAACTTTTCAAAGAAATCACAGCTCATAGATGCACTAACCTCTATGTCCTTTTGCTCTCTTTTTATTATTTTGAATCACATTATGCTATTGATTTTTAAAACAGAATTCCCACAGAATCCAGTGGGGTTCTGCCTGGAAATCAATGTATGATATGGCCCTAAGCACTCCATCTGATGCAGCAACAGAGATGGACCAGAGAGGTTAAGAAAGGTAAAAACTACCTCAGCAAGTAGGCTGCAAACAGACCAGAAAAAGAATAATATCGTTTCAGAATCAACTCCTTACACAGTTGATTTCTGGTAGCAGAAAATGTAGTAGTTTCTCTCACAGCTCTCCAGCTCTGCTGATTGGCTAGAGTAAGAAGGAACAGAAATCTTGTCCCCCCATTGCCCACAGGTGGTCCTGCACCTCACTTTCCTGGGTACAATCTTCCAAGACAAGGACTGGGTTCTACTTCACCACCTCAGCCCCTTCAGCCAGGTAATAAGAGATGCCAAGGTCTAGGTTCTGTAAATTTCTGCATAATCTGGAAATACACGCAACAATTTGACATGGTATATTCCTTTTCCGCTGAGTACTTCCAAAGGTTTGCACAGAACAAAGAGACAGCTAGGACACAGGAATTTCACAAATCTTTGAATATGAGGCATAGACTGGTACAGAATTAACAGGACTCAGATTTTACTCACTTTAAACAGAGAAGACTGGAAATGAACAGAGTGGCTTCTCCTTCTACAGGCAGTGAATGCAGTTGACCATCAAACAGATTGTTGGGGTGAGAACTGTAGGATCTTTAGTTATTTTCAGTTCATTCACTTTTTCAGTGCAAGTTTACAAAATTCAATTAAAAAAAAGAAAAAATATATCGAGGAGAATGCTGACAGGAATTATTAATTTATAAGCAAAAGACAGCCCAAATAATACAGTTTTGCTGTAAGGGTCATAAAAATCCTGATTTGCAACTAGACATACATATAGCAGAAAACCAATTTTTTTAATGGCTCAAATGGAGTAATTTATATTCTAAGGGGGCAAAAGATACATAGTATACTACCTTATTCCCTCAGGCTAATTTTAAATATGGCCTAGCTCTTTTCCCTTCCTAGTAAATTATCGAAGACTGATGATGAAAGTGCACTGTTTATTCCAGAACTACTCTACTTATATTTTTCCAGCTAAATTAACCCTACTTCCATATGAGGAGCATGACTACAGAATCCAAAGCCTGATCACATAATTCTTGCTCTCCTATTTTCCATACCACTGCAAGCCAAGCTGAAAATGAAATCAATTCATAGAATCATTAAGGTTGGAAAAGACCTCTAAGATCACCTAAGTCCAACCGTCAACGTGTCACCACCAGTGTTGCCAACTAAACCACATCCTTAAGTGCTAAATCTATATGTTTCTTCAAAACCTCCACCACTTCCCTGGGCAGCCTGTTCCAGCACCTCACCACTCCCTTGGAGAGGAAATTTTCCAGATACTCAGCTTGAAACTCCCCTGGCACAACTTAACTTCACCTCTCATCTGACCACCAGATATATAGAAAAAGAGACCAATCCCTACCTCACTACAAGTTCCTTTTACGTAGCTGTAGAGAATAATAAGGTCAACCTTTAGCTTCTCCTTCTCCAGATTAAACAATACCAGTTCCCTCAGTGTTATGCTACATACCCTTCACCAGCCTCACTGCCCTTCTCTGGACGTGCTCCGACACCTCAATGTCCTTGGCAATCTTGGAAAGGTGCCCTTAGGCTCATCTCTAGCAAGCCTGGTTTTTACCTCATTCCTTCTAAACCTAATTTAAAGCCTTCCCAACGAGCCCCGGAAACTCTTTGTCTAGAATATTTTTTCCCCTTCGAGGCAGGAAAACCCTATCTGTCTCCAGCATGACCACTACCATATAAACTGTCCTGTGATAAAACAAACAAACAAACAAACTAACAAACAAATAACACGGAATTCCATAGATGGCACCAGCCTCTTTGCCATGTGTTGATCAGGTAGGCTTTCCTATTCATCTCAGTATTTTCCCCTGCTACTGAAGGGACCGAGAAAAACACCACCTGTGCTCTTGTACCTTCAAATAATTGCCCCATTGCCTCCAAGTACTTTTTTTTGTTTTTCAGGATTGATCTCCCTCAGCATTTCAAAGGACAATAAAACTAATGTACAGAACATTTTGATTTATTTTTTGAATTTGATAGAAGTGCAAGAAAGCCTGTATCAAGAGTAGAAAAGCACCAATGTAAACTGAAATAAGCCTTTTCCCCCATGACCTTGTATAATTCCTTCCTGATTAGAACAAGCTTCTTTTCAGTATTAGGTGCTTAGTAACAGAAAAGGATTTGTAATAGAATTTCTAGTAGATGAAGCATCCTCTTTTTGCTTTCAGGAAGCAACATTTTCTTTTGCCCAGCACATACTTTAATTGCCTAAGATGCAATTTCCCTTATGAATAATTTGAATACAGCTGACTTTTTGACTAAGCAAATTTTCTTCAGAACTCAAATGATGTGTGCACTGTAAAATATGGAAAACCATGTGGCAGGGTAGCAGAAGCAAAGTGATGGAAGTATAGCATTAATTTTAATGTCATTTAAGAAATAGCAGAGGTTCTTATTCCACCAGTGACACATGCCTCTGACCAGATGTGTAGCCTACATTTTAGTTCACAGTTGCAAAGCTATTCTCTGCAAAGTTCCAGTCACATCATCCTACTTAATGTCGGATTTCCCATCACAGACTCTCAGTTAGTTGCTCCTAACAGCTCTGCAGAAAATCGACTGCCAAGAGGAGTTTGGCTACAAAGCTCTCTCTCTATCAGTCAGTTTGTTACTGTCTGTCCCTCATCCACTGCACTCCTGGGACCTTACTCTTCTGACTTGACACGTGAATAACTTAACTAACTGACTACGTCCTGCAGTGGAAAAGCAAGCCTTAGCAACTATGATTAAAATTTCTCATTTTTCTTTCAACTAAAACACAATAAAGCAGGAAAAAAAAGACAAAGAACAAGCACACGAAAAAAGTAACTCAGGATATTCTTTTTCAAAGTGACTGGAAGGTGTGAATTTACAATAAGACATGTGAAAGAAGGTTAGATGTCATTGGAGAGTCATATATAACTTACAATAACTAAAAACAAGATCACCATCGTCCATTAACAGAATCAGGCTGTAGACAAATGGAAACTTTAACTATAACACAGGGCCAAAAAAGGATCAATAACGCAGCTTTGTTTGAATCATCAGCCTATATAATTTAGAAATGCATTATCTAGTCCTGAAAATGCAGGGAAAAACACAGCTTTGTTTGAATCATCCATCTATATAATTTAGAAATGCATTATCTAGTCCTGAAAATGCAGGGAAATATGTTATAGAAGCTGTATTATCTGCCTGGTCTACTAAATGAATTCAAATCCTTGGAAAGCACTTTTTTTTTTTTTTTTTTTTTTTTTCTTCAATGTTGGAACTATTTCACCAGGAGGAACTTTATTTTACAGAGTTGTTGTTGGGAAAATTTGTCTACTAAGGGAAATAAACCAGCTACTTTCGCACCCTTGTAAAAGTACTTCAGCAAATGAATAATCACTAAGTATAACAATATAATTTCAAATTACTTGCATTTTTAAATCTGTAATAGTTAAGCCATCTGTTAGACTTAATTATTATTTTTTTGAGTCATCAGGGGTATAAACTCTCTTCATCAATGCCTGTTTAAAAGTAAGACTGTGTTCAGTGAAATGAGTCAGATGAAGAAACCAAGTTCAGCAGTTTTTGATCTCTCTTCCAAAAGTCTAATATGAGATTTCAGTTCATTGGACTGGATACATGCACACACTGAACTCGGACAGATTAACATGTATTCTGTGATGTTCATCCTTACTGCTCTTTACATTATTCAAATTTATTTTAAGTCCCATGTGAAATCAGTTATATATGCTATGTATCAATTCTCTATATTGATCCTATACCAAATTCTATTTCATAACAATAACTTATAACTGTTGTTCTCAGTAACTGTTGTAGTCTTCAGTATAAGAGATCTTGATTAATATAAAAAATTCAGAAAAAAAAGGCATTCAAATGCAAAACGGCATTGTTGGTTAAATAGAAATGCTTAATTCCTTTGGCAAATAATAAAAAACATGAGAAAAACTTCACATTTTTTATAATATAAATCAATATACTTTTGTATATATAAAAATATTTATATAAATACAAAACTTAATATTTAAGTCATTTAAATTTCATGCATCGCTGATCATGCTGAGCATTTTTCTGCATCTAACGAGGAAATAGGTTCAGAGTTTACGTGATATGTACTATTAAAAACCAAAAGGAGGGAAAAAGTAGCCCCACACCTTCTCTTACCCCTTCTACGTCTACTGACATTGCGCTGTTTACTGAATAGAAGAATTTCAAAGAAATTCACTTTAAAACCTGGAAAAATGCTTCCCCTCTAGAGAACACTGCTAATTAATTCATTAGTGATGAAATGCATTAATGATGAAGGATGCCTATGTATTTAGGTCTATCTAGTGATTAGGGAAATCTTCTCTTGATGTTGGAGAGCAAATTATCCCGAGAAATTAATGTCTATAAGTATCTGTCCGTCAGGAGAAATTTTAGCAAAACTCTAAGGGAGCAAACTGAAATGAATTCCTAAACTGTTTCTTAGTGTAGACAATATTCAATATTTAATGGGCACACACAAGTTGAAAAGAGGACATAAGTTTTTGGTTTGCTTTTTGCCCTTCATGTTTATAATGATGAAGTCTTTCATATTTGAGGTTTGGATTTTTTTCTGAATACTTACCTGTAGTATGTATAATATTTATCTACCATACTATAAATACACATATTTAGAACTGCAATATTAAGAAGCCTACCACTGGAATTGACAACAGCAAAATATAAGCAGCAACTGTGTTTACACTTAGCGCATGCTGGGTCAGGGAATTAATGTGTAAAATGTGGAAATGTACACAAGTTCAGTGGGTTTTAACCTTTTGCTGCTTGAAGGTTTTAACAATTTTCTGCAAAATGAACAGACCCCAACAAACACATTACAGGAAGGTAAGTCTATACTCAATATTAGTTTGACTCAAGGCATTAGGAAGGTAATGCAGAAGTTACTAGTAATCTTAAAAATCACCTGAAAAATCCTTGAAATTAATCACATGAAAATAAGCATCTGGGAAACAGATCACATATTGTGAAATGCTAGACCAAGAGCTGTTAGTTTAACAACTAGACTACAACTACATGGAATAGCATCCACATATACTGCAAGTCTCCCAGCCCAAGCTACAGAATCTAACCCTCAGTTCTACACCTGAGGTGTGAATGCAAATAAAACAAGTGCTACCTACTGCACAGAACTGCTATGGTGGGTGACCTTCAAAGGCACACTGGAACACAAAGTACATGGCTTGCTTTGGTTTTGAAACAAGCCCAGTGAAAGCTGATGCATCTCATTTTTACCTTGGAATTAAATCTGAAAGTATAGTTATACAACAAACAAAGTTGTAGAATCTCAAAGCACCACTAAATGGAATTAATAACTTCTGCCTGAATTACAGGGTAAGCAAGAAAATACAAGTAAGGAAAATTAAATTTGGAGCAACCACATGCACGTACTGGATGTGAAGAAACTAATAAAATGAAACAGATACTTAGCGTGCACATCAGATTGGCCTTTTTTCCCATAGCCTCTCACTTTTTGTTAAGGAGGAAAAGTCTTCCAATCACACAGGAAAAAAACCCCAAATCTTTCACTTCCAGTTTCCAAAATATTATTTCTCAGAACTAAAGGAAAACCTTCGTATGTTCAGATATTTATGTTTTTTTTTCTCTTATTTTTCACCATTTCTGTATACATTTACATTTATCTATCCTAAGTAAACTAGGCAATTTCCAAATTACAAACCTGTTAGCCTTTGACTTGCTTAGAAATATAAGCTAAGGATGAATTATCACAGACCCGGGCTTTCTGAAACTTGTGAGCAGTGAGATTAGCTTCATTAAAATGGTAAAACAAAACAGACCTTGGAAAGAATAAATAAATATGCAAAACCCACAACCATCCTGAGAGAGATGAGGGCAGATTATACCTTCAGTAATGCCCCTAGTCAGAATGCTCCCGTATCATGACAAAAGAGAAAAAAAAACAAAACAACCAACACACAAGTGTTTGGGCAATGTGACATAACTTTCTAATCCACGTCTGTCGCAGAAAAGGTAGTCTCTCTTCCTTTTATAATGCATGGGAAAATGAATTTGCACTCATCTTCTATCAGTAAATAAAGATCATTCATTTCCGTATATTCCATATCTCTACTAAATGCCCATTACCAGGAAAAGTAAGGAAAACAAGCAGAATCTGGAGTGGCAATGATGTCAGAGTATCAGACAAGGAATAAATAATGCACATGAAAAAAAAGTGTAAGTTATTTTCTTACAATGGACTAAGGAGAATAATGATTGGAATGGACACAAATTCAAGAAATATCTTTCCTAACTGCAAAGAAGATAAAGCTGAACAATAAAGTAACACAGTGTTGACATCTTACTGGTAATTTGCATTAGTTTTCAATGAAAAAGTGTGTACTATGAAAGAAAGGTCTAATGAAATGGCGGAAAGAAATGAAAAAATAAGAGTCAGAAAATATCCATTAATATAAAAAAACGGATTAAAATTCAATATAAAACAAACGCATTTAGAAATATATATTTTTTTCAGATTGAAAAGGACATAAATATGAAAATAGACTAGTCGTTCAGTATAACTGCAATGGGATAATAGGCAAATTGATGAGCTCAGAAATCAAAGGACTAAACTTGTTCAGGAAGTACTTATAGGTTACAGAAAGCCGACAGGTGAAACAGACCTGCATGTAGTCCAAGTAGTGTGACTTACTGTGATTAACAAAACTACTAAGCATTCAGCTAAGGTAATATAGCTGAGACCTAGTGAGCGTAGCCCTGACAGTGTGCTCCTGCCATCATTACTATTTCTCTCAGAGAAGGAATTTCTATTACAGCCACAAATACCTCCTGGAACTAATTGGCACTCTTGGCAATGTCAGTACAGAGGGTAACGAAGTACCTTGTGAGCCTGAGAGTTTCTGAAGAGGCAATGTCTCAAGCTCAAAATCCGAACTCAGTAATGAGGTAGGGTAAGGAAGCTTCCTCTTCCAGTGCTTGTCCCTCACCTGTCCTTGCACTAAAGAATGGGATTCACCCCTACCTCTAAGGAACCCAAGAAGCCTCAGAGCAGAAAAAGCATTAACATTGTACTTCACCACTCACAAGGACAGGATCATAAAAAGTTTGTAGTAAGAGCTGCTTTGGGTCCCACAACCCCTCTCTTTCTATTTCACTGCTAGAAAAATGGTACTTAGAATCAAGCTGGGAACATGACAGGCCAGCCAAACATCAGTCCCTGAAATCCATTACTGATCCTGAGTCATCATTGATATTTTATCATAAAAGCACAGTGTCTTTTAGTATCTTAAGTATAGTTTGAAGGACTTCCACCTTCATTACGCCTGCTAAATCTTGAGTTACTCAATTTACTTCAACGGCATTTCTTACTGCAGAGCTTCTCCTACTCAGTTAAGTTCCTATTTGGAAAGAAAAAAAGCACCAGGGGAAAAGAAATGGTAGTTTTACCAAGTAAGTCTGTATATTCCTATCAAATGACATCTTTTTATTACTCAGAATAAAAATAAATACCTGCCAGCTGAACTTGGCAGGAAAATTTAAACACCGTAGAGAATACTTCAAGCACTGGACCACAGTTTTCACTTCCACATTATAGTGAACTGTTCACAGTGCAGGAAAAAGTCTTTAACCAGAGACACAAGTATAAGAAGCCTGGAAGTCTGGAAACAGTACAGTGAGCTTAAACCAGAGTTCTTCAGAAAAAGGGATGTATAAAGCATGTGCTCTGGAGCATGAAGTCATAAATACAGCTCAGATACATTTTAACATTTTCAGATAGAGCACTACATTCTGGATATCATTTAGATTAAACAAACAAATTAATAAATAAATTAAACACAGCGAGATTCTGCAGTAAGTCCAAAAATCATGTACTGCTTTGAATTAATATAGGTCCGAAATTAGGCATTTATCAGCAATAGCAAAAAACTTTAAGTCCCCTTTTTCCGAGCTGTGTCATGCAACTCTGTACATTGTGGAGTCTGAGTGACAAACTTTTCATGGTAATTGCAACTGTGACTCATGTATGTGGAATGCTAATCCACTGACTGTGAAAGATGCACAAGAAAGACCAAACATGTCTGTAGTTTTCTCTTGTGAGAACCATTTTAAATGTCTGGATTTTGTTGCGAGGTATTTTTTTATTTATGTGGACAGTAAAGATAATAAGATAAAAGCATTTGAGTTGGTAGGTATTAATGTAATTAGTTATTACAATTAGTTAATAATTTATCATGTTTTTATTGCTAACAAGGAGTCTTCAAGATGGAATAACACTTAAATAAAAATATCAACTCTAAATTTATCTCCTGACAAAATTATTAATAATATTATTAATAATTAAATAAATAATAATTAAATAATTATTAAAATTATTAATAATATTGTGTAGTTTGGGGGTTTTTGTTTGTTTGTATTTTAAGAAAAACGTGTTATTTCTGCTAACTTCTTTAAAATGATAGCCCTCTGAAAAATAAAGAACTCTTTACCATGTGTAGACTTCAGCTTTGGTTCTCCAGTTCGTTATTTCTTCCAGTGCAGAATATCACAAACTATTCATGTTCTATTTAATATAATAATTGCAGACAATGGAGATTATCTGTTTCCTCTCTTGTAAGTCACTCTTTCTACATTTTGCTGGTTTTAGCATCTTCGACACCACTGAGGTACATTTGAGTTTGCAACCTACCAGTACCATTTTGCACTGAACTTTTTCAGAATCAGATGAAAATAACCACCAAATAACATCTATGTCTTGTCTAGAAAAGGTGAACACTCCCTTGGATTAGTATCTCAGAAGCTCAGATATTCCATAGTGGTTAAACAATATGCCTTTACATTAATGATCACGTTACATGGTAGATTTATTTAAATAGAGAGCAGGCTTTTTAGGTAAGAAAATCCTTCTGCATAAAAATGAACTTAATTACATGGAATGTAATTTTAGTCTATATGGCAAATAGAGTTTTTATTGTTCAAATTCTAGCTTACATAAAGATTCCAGAAGGCCAGCATTTCCTTATTCCTCTTTTAATAAATCTTATAAAAATAAATATTACTTATCTGAAGATGAAAGCAGGTGAAAAACAAAACAGAAGTCAACTTAAATGAAAGTAAGAGAAGAGAAAAAAAAAAAACAATAACCAATACAAGGTCTTTAACATTTTTTTTCTAGAGTAGAACAAGGGAAAATTAAATGTTTTGCGTTCTCTTCCTAACTTGGTCAAGTGTTACAATAGTGAAATAATTAATTCTCTATGGAATAAATTTACCACCAATATTGGTGAATAAATCATTGAAGATTAGATAATGTATATTATTAAAAATAAACTGGAAAAACAAAACAAAACAGGTAAAAGAAATATATTTTCTGTTGTATGAAATCCCAGAAGAGCTAAGGCATTTAAGTCATTCTCTTTTTATAGTATTTTCTACACATCTTCAGGGAGTCATTCAAACAATTCAGCAATGCCTGTAAGTAAATTATTCCAGACTTCTTCATTTATCTTCACACAGAAGGAGTCAGAACTACTGTGCCATGGTATTACTTCAAGTCTATCTAGATCATAAACATTTTAAGGTAACAGAAGTCTTACTCTGTCCAAACACACAATATATACCGCAGTTTTAATGACAGTCATGTTTAGTTTTTTAAATGTCAGAATGATACGTAACAACGCAGATTGTTTAGGATACCACAAACATCTACGTTTATATCATGTAACTATAATAGTGTCTGTAGTGCATAAAAATACACTAAAAAAGGCACTCAATTTATATTTGACATAAGAAAATATTTTAATAGGGATATAATCTGGGTGTTCTACTGGATTAATACATACCTTACTCTCTTAGTAATAAAATAGGTATTTTCTATTATGGTGATAAGACTCATGAAAACTCTCAAAATACATTCAAATACTTAAAGAAGTAATTAACACATATATGTCACTTAAGACTAATGTAATTCATAGTTTACTGAAAACAAACTGTCATCAAGATTAAAATTCAGCATCATCACATATCCACAAAATTTAAATCTGTCTGTCTTGCAGATAATCAGACTGAAACACACTTTCTTCTTCAATGGAAAACAAAATGCAGGTTTTTTAAAACAAACAAGAGTTAGGATAAAATTCAGGTGTGAACACAATATCGTCCTGAAGCAAATTATGTTATATGACCAAAGCTGATCAAACTCATGGATTTGTTCCATTTTAAACACAAACAAAATAGTTGGAAGTTTACGTAAAGTTATCTACTAGCTATGTGTAACTATGATGTTAGCTTTTACAAAAAAGATTTGAAATACATTACTAACATTTATATCTCTTATGAGTAATATAACAAGAATTATTCTGTGTAGTACAGTCGTTAAGATGGCTGTTCTATCTCTGCTCTGCCATCATCTAATTGTACATGGACCATAAGATGATTGAAGAAATGTTATCTTAATCATAGAATATTACTTTCTGATTAATATCTTCTGCTTCAATACACATACCAAAATTCATAAAATTCATTGATTATTCAGACTCTGGTCGTAATGAATTGTACTCCAGACAGCAGCAGCAGATTGTCTAATTCAACATCTGTTACTAGAGTGCAAGAAATGCATAGGAAAATACAGTTCAAAGAAAGAAAAAAATAAAAACAACACAACTAACCAGGCAAGCAAAACTGTGACCTACACTTTCTAAGTACTAGCTAGAGGTTTTTTTTTGAACCTTTGAAAAATGAAGTATTTTTTACACTTCCTCCCTTTACATCCAGCCAACTTCATTGTCCTTTTTCCCAAAATGAAGAAATATTTAACAGATATGTTAGCATACGATTTAAGCAATGTATTTAAGGACTTGGAATTATTTTCCAAGATTATACCTCTACATACATCATACATTTTTGTTTCAAAAATATCTAATCTCAAGCAACTGTTTTTCTTCCTATTAGTCATAGAATGAGTTGGATTGGAAAGGACCTCAAAGGTTATCATGTTGTTCCAAACCTCTGCCACAGGAAAGGTTGCCAGCTGCTAGATCAAGTACCAGATCAGGCTGCATAGGGCCCCATTCAACCTGGCCTTGAACACCTCCAGGGATGGCAACCACAGTGTCTCTGGGCAGCCTATTTCAGCACCCTACCACCCTCTCAGTGAAAAATCTGAAAAATCTCATCCTTACATCAAACTAAATGTTCCCTCCTTTCACTTCAAACCATTCCCCCTTGTCCTATCACTATCAACTCACGTGAATAGTTGATTTTCTTCATGTTTATAAGCTCCCTTTAAATACTGGAAAGCCGCAATAAGGTCTCCCCACAGCTTTCTCTTCTCCAGGCTGAACGAGCCCATGTACTTTAGTCTATCTTTATAGGAAAGGTGCTTCAGCCCTTGGATCATCATAATCTTTCATTTGTTGAAGGCCCCAGATCTGGACACAGTACTCAGCTGTGCAGCTGGGGCTTCACAAGGACAGAGCAGAGCAGGACAATTGTCTCCCTGCTGGCCACTCCTCTTCTGATGAATATGTTGGCCTCCTGGGCTGCAAGCGCACACTGCTGGCTCACGTTCAGTTCTTCATCTACCAAGACTCCTTTAGACTTCTCAAGGAGTTCTTCTCCCAGTCTGTATAGGTAACTGGGATTACCTTGGCCCAAATGCAAAACCTTGCATTTTGCTTTGTTGAACCTCATTAGGTTAACAAGGGTCCACCTTTTGACCTATTAAGGTCCCTGTGGATGGCATCCTTTCCTTCTGCTGTATCAACTGCATTATTCAGAATGTGTCATAAGCAAAATTACTGAGGGTGCACTTAATCCCATCATCTGTGTCACTGATAAAGACGTTAAAGAGTACTGAGACAGATCCCAGGGGAACACCACACATCACTGGCTTCTACTCAAATATAAAGCCATTGATAACAACCTCCTGGCTGTGACCTTCAAATCAGTTCCCCATTCACTGAATAAACTACACTTCAAGTCCATATCTTTCCAGTTTAGAGATTAGGATGTAGTGTGGGACCACATCAAAGACCGTGCAGCAATCCAGATAGATGGCATCAATTTTCTTCCCTTCGTCCACTGATGCCATAACATCATCATAAAAGGCCACCAGATAGGTCAGTCAACACACCATCATACGTGAGCAAATGCAATTTTCTTTTTTTAAGTATCTGAGAAATGTCCATCAATACTGGACAAAGATTTATCAGTCTGGCATCAGTAAACGTAAATTTTCAATCAACCGTAACTTAGATTTATATACTGTTTCTCTATTCTAATACTGTTACGACCTAAGCCAGAAAATTTCACCTTTAACTTACTGCTGATTGGCTAGTAACAGTAACATACAAAATCACAGATCACAGCGATGGAAAGTCCTTCAATACAGAGTATTTTACCTTGTAAGGGATCTTAATCTGACTATTTAAAAATTTCTTTTCTAAACAAAAAAATCCTTACTTTTCTCTCCAAGAAAAAAAAAATAAATTCAGAAAGGAAGGCAGACTTTCAATATCTAGCAAACTAGATCTTCTGTACCTCAGCCCAGTACAAACTTCAGAGTGTAACACATTAACACAGCCCCTGCAAATTTACTTTTAGGATTCTTTACTGTAGCATGTGGGGAGAGAAAATAATAAACTGATGGTGATTAGGAAGGAAGTTATTTCAGAGGTCTCATAACTATTTTAAAAATAGTTGCATTCTTTACATTTACCACCCTCATCACTTTAAACCTCACGTAGTCTAGCACCTACTGGCCACTTGCCTTTCCCTTAAGGAACTATACGTCTAAATATCTTACAAAGTTTAATAATCCTTCATATCTGAAAGACTGTTTTCTTGATGTCAACTCTACCTCCCTTATGTGACTAGCAAGAGCATCCTAATAGCAGCAAACTAGCAGAAGCCCTACGTGGAGCTCAGCCTCCTCTTTGTAACTGACAGCACAACAGTCGTCTACCTACTGACGCTCTTTTCTTCAAGACAGACAAAAAGGGAGAAAACTTCAGTGGGAGGCAGCAGTTTATAAACTTGACATTTCAGTGCACGTTGTTCACTTTCATCAGCAATAAGCTCTTGACTTTAATAGTGAAACATAATGAAGAATAGCAAAATCAAAACTGACACTGTGTCTGCTTAGACTCACGTTGCCTATACGCTCCCACAGAGTAGAATAATTTTATCACTTTTTTTAAAGCATTTTGCCAGTGAATAAAAAATACTTTTAACTAGAAATACTCCTTGCCTATAGTAATTAATTCAATTTTTAAAAAGGAAAAGTTATATTAATCAGCATCTCCCTAAGCACTGTGTTATGTTAGTACCATTCAGATGCACTCATACAAAAAGAACCAACAGTGTTTTTTTGCAAACACATTTTCTGTTTTATAGTTCAAAAAAAATCACTCTAAGTCTACCAAATAAATTCTCTCTGAAGCTCTTCAAGGATTATAGAAGATGAACTATCCATATGGCTCTTTCTCTGTTCTTCTCTCTTTTATATTTCCACACTTTTCCAGACCTGGAAGCTGTGTGAAAATGAAAACATAATTTTCACTTACCACGGGTGTATGTATGTATTATTGCACTTACAATGGATGTGAACACAAGCATGTTTTCCATTTCACATCACTTACTGCTGTTTTCCTCTATTTATTTCTCTCGATGCATCATACATAATAAGAAAATGAAAACAACAAAAAATGGAGAAAAGTAATACTACTCAATAACAGCAAATGACTGATATTTGTCTGGAAGTTGGAAGACCTGAAGCAGGTAGTTAGGCACAGATAATTGGACTTGGGTCTCTGCCAGTCTAGCCTCAAGCCAAGTCCACTCTATTTGATTTTCTATGAAAAGGGAATCAGTCAGTTTCCTTCATTTTAACATGAATTTGTATCAAGAATCCATCACTGAAAACTGATGCAGTGTCACAGAAAACTTGTTTTAAAGAATATTTACAGAATAAAATGTTTAAATAAAAATTTCAACCATAATTACACAACTTATTCCATAATTAGAATTCTATTTTATAGACAAATTTGAATATCAATTGCTCATAACACAGTTGAAAACCATCAAGAAGAGATCCTTAAAGATGCTTCAAGAAACGGTGGTTAATGTTTATAAACAATTTAGGAGAATTTTAAACTTGAACATTTAAACGCATCAATTCAGGCAAAATGAAAAAAAAAACCAAAACACAAAAAAAATCACACACATACAATCCCACTCCTCCAAAAGAAAAGTACCAATTGCCCCATCCCCCTCCCAACAAAATGCAAAATGATTTTGATTTGCACAGCATATGCTGGGCCACTATATCCAGCGTAGGCTGAAGCCCTGCAGCCTCCTGCAACCGAAATTGCTATCCTAGCAATTACAACAAGCTGTGGGGAAGGCAACAATAAAAATATATCAATCACATTCACTGTTTCACAGGTAACTGCTCTTCTTTTTCAGTGATTTTTCAGACTTTCTCAAATTTTGATTTCAGGAGAGCAAGGGTCGTCTTGTTGCATTGTTTTCCTCCCAAATTCAATCATTCAGCATTTTTTTCCATCTCTTTCTATGGAGTTCTACCACCTTCCTTTTTTTCAACACCTTTTTTTTTTTTTTTTTTTTTTCCTTCTTCTGTGAGTCTCTTACCCAAAGTACAATTTTTTTTTTTAGTTTAGAGAGCTTAAAGTTCTGGATATTTTTTGCCACCAGCTTAAGGAATACATATAATATTGTGACTGCAGCATGCACCATTTTGTCTACATTGTGGTTTAGTCAGTAGTTGGAAATTAATAAAAGTCTGTGGAAAAAGAACTTGATAGATTGCTACAAGAGCAATATATTAGTAACTGCTACTCCTATAACGATAATAAGCATATAAAAATTTATGCTTTTTGATCTCCCTACTGTAACCAAAATAAGTTGATCTTTTGCTTGTCCTTCTAATTTCCAGTTTAAATATATTCCTGGCCAATTTGTAACTAGGAGATTTTTTTAATTGTTCCTATGTTGAAGCTGTTCATCCTCGGTATTTTCTATTAAGATATAATTTTCAGCTTCATATTCATAAACTTCTAAAGACAGATGCTCTGTTTTCTTATGTAGCCCAGTGGAAACAGCACCGTGTCAGAACAGATAGACCGTATATAATTATGACCAGTGAAGTTATGAGACAGGAGGAAGTCCAGTCCTCCTGTTTTCTACTCTCCTAAGTAAAGTGATTAAAATATTTAAAGAGTGGTAGACATAAGAAGCAATAGACAAGCTTGCAGAGGCTACACAGATCAATCATTTCCATATCATCAGCATAATTAAAGTCACAGGTCTCAGCTGGAGTGAGAAGGGGAAAGGTAATAAAATAAAATAAAATAAAGAGTCAAAAACCTCATACTTGGGTCTAATGTCAGTGACAATGATGCACCAGGCAGTGAACATTCGGAAAGAAAATGCCTAGATTACAAGAGAAATCCTTCCTTCTTGGCTGCCACCATCTCCAAAATCATTCAAGATCCATAATGCCACTGAGTCTCTTATTCACTTAAGTCTGTTTTAGTCTCTCTACTTCTCAAATGAGTGTCAGACACACTCCGATAGTGCCAATAATCTCCTTCAATTTAAATCAAGTCAGTTGAGGCACAAAACTGCTGGGAGCTGTGGAATCTACAGAGGTTGCAGATTACATGTTTTTACTTGGGCAAAGAAAGATTTTACATTTTTATTTCCTTCCCCTTCCTGTCAATGGATATCAGAATTCTGAATATAAACATTAAAGCAGCCAGTATAAGCTGACTTACATCTAGACTTTCATACAAATTAATTGCTTAGAAGAAAGGAATCATGGTCTAAGCTGCAATATATTAGAGAGATTAATGCATGATTGATAGATAGTGCAGCACTGCCCATATTTTTTCTTCCTTTTGAAATAAAGTCAACTCAGAAGTGACATCTCTGAATTATAGGGTTTCCTGAAGGTTAAGCCACTTAGGGGAAAAAAAGTATCATTTAAAATGTGCAGATCTTTATTACAGATCTTACTTTCATTCCAGGTTGAGTGGCTTCCAATGGTACTGTAGGAGCCCCATACAGAAAAAAAGATCAAAAGTTTGTATTTACTGTTGTAATGTTCCAGTGCATAGAAAAGAAAGATGCTGTCATTACTGCAAGCACATGAACTTTGATTATACTTCTTAAAGCCATTTGCTAAAGTGTAAAATAAAGTGCAAGAGGCTGTATTAAATGCTTCATTGAGTTTTAATCAAAGGGAGAAATTATATTTCTATTTGTTATTTATCTATCTTCAAAATACGAGTAATATTTATGGTGATAATTGTTGAATTTCTGTAATGGTTAGCATTAAGTATGTCTAGATATTAATATAATTTATTTTTAATGAAATGCCATTTCAGTACAGAAATTCTCTGATATACAGACCCTGCAATTCTGTTATAAGCTTTTGAAGCTAAACTCACTTCTACTGAAACATGCTTTAGCAAGTAAAATATTAATAAAAAGTTAATGTTGTATTGAAGTTCTATTTTTGCTATCACCATAATACTGCTGTATTTCTTCTTGCAATAGCTAAGCCAACTTCCTACAGCACACTTACACAATCTTGAATTACTTAGTTACTTTGAGTAGATTAAAAAATGTAAAGGACAATTTTATTTATAAAAATATGAAAAAACATATTTTAATAAATGAATGGTTATAGGTTATTCAAAAGAAATTTTACAATATCCTATCCAAATACGGAAGCTACAACTACACTTCACTTTCAAAATGCTGAAACGTTTGAAGTGTAATGAGAAGAAACATAGTAAGAAAAAAGGGAGAAAAGGAATAAATGATTAACATTTAATCAAATGGATTAAATAAGATATCACCTCTCTGTCTTGCAAGATCATGAAGCAGCTCCTGAAGGCCCTACTAAAGCACATGGAAAATAAAGACAAGGTAATTGGTGGTAATCAACATGGCCTCACCAAAGGCAAATTGTGCCTGACAAACTTGGAAGTCTTTTATATGAAGTACAGCATCAGTGGATAATGGAAGAGCAACTAATGTCATCCATGTGGACTTGTACAAAGCATTTGACACTGTCTGACATGTCACCAAATTGAAGAAAAATGGATTTGATGGACAGACCACTCGCTGGATGAGGAACTGTCTGGATGGTCACACTTTGCAATCAATGACAGTGTACGAGTGGACTCTGGTAACGAATGGCATTACTCAGGGATCGATTCTAGGACCAGCGTTATTTAATATCTCTGTAGGCAAATGGACAATGGGATTGACTGCGCCCTCAACAAGTTTGCAGACAACATCAAGCTGAGCAATACAGCTGATGACACTAGAAGGAAGGAATGCCATCCAGAGGGACCTAGACAGGCTTGAGAAGTGGGCCCATGCCAACCTCATGAAGTTCAGCAAGTTCCTGCATCTGGGTTGAGGCAGTCCCAAGCACAAATGGATAAAGAGCAGCCCTGAGGATTAGGATTTGGGAGCACTGATTGATTCAACATGAGCCAGCAATGTGCGCTTGCAGCCCAGAAGGCCATCTATATCCTGTAGCCTGGGTTGTATAAAGAGAAGTGTAACCAGCAGATTGAGGGAGGTGATTCTGTCCCTCTATCTTGCTCTCATGAGACTCCACCTGGAGTACTGCTTCTAATTCCAGAGTCACCAACACAAGGAGATTGAGCTATTGGAGTAGGTCCTGAGCAGGGCTATAAAGATGATCAGATAGCTGGAGCACCTCCCCTAGGAGGACAGTCTGAGAAAGCTGGAGCCTTTCAAACCTGAAGAAGAGAAGACTCCGAGGAGACCTTATAGTGGCCTTCCAGTACCTGAAGGGGGCTTACAGGAAAGTTAGGGGGGGGGGACTTTTTACAAGGGCAAGTAGTGACAGGATAAGGGAAAAGGCTTTACACTGGAAGAGGCCAGACTCAAACTAGATGTTAGAAAGAAATTCCTTGAAAGTGGTGAGACACTGGAACAGATTGCCCAGTGAGGCTGTGAATGCCCCCCCTCCCTGGAAGCATTCACGTCCAGGCTGGACGGGGCTTTGAGCAACCTGGTCCAGAGGCAGGTGTCCCTACCTATAGCAGAAGGGTTGGAGCTAGTTGATCTTAAAGATCTCTTCCAACCCAAACCATTCTATGATTTTACAATGCTATATTCTAGAGTAATTAATTAAGTTTTGCCAAAATAAATAGATCAATAAAAATTAGAGCCATCACATAAAATGAAATTTTGAACATTTTGTCTGTACTTCTCTATTTATTTTTTTCCTCCATTTAACAACATAATTGAGTGAAAACGAAGTTCTTTTGAAAATTACATGGTGAATACTATTCTTCAACCACATGTATTTTGATTTAGAGATGTTAACCTACCCTGGTATAAGAATTGTTCCAAGAATATCATCACAACTACTCTCCTGCCAAAAGTTACAACTTCAGTAATACAGACACCTGGAGCACAACATGAAGTCTTTGACTCATGTAGAAACAGAGAAGATTAGTTGCATTTTACTTCCCGTCCTAAACACTGCTTTTTTTATTTAACACATTTCCTATTTATAAACCTAACGTAAACAAAAACTTACAGAATCACTCTTCTACATTGGCTGCAGTGATTATAGCATGTTCAGTCATAGAAGGATAAAAATCAGTATAAATCAAAACTGACTTTTATAGAACTACTCTTATCCATGCCAGATTAAAGTCTGGATTTCATCAGAAATTTTCAACTACAGGTGGAAGCAATAATGAAACTAGGCTTCTCCATAACTAATTAAATATTTAAAATAATAATAGCCACAATCAAGGGGAGCAAGAGGTTTCAGTACAAGGCAAAAGACATACTGAGCTAAGATTATAGAATGCAATACCAAAGATGATTCAGAAAACAGAAAAATTCTGAAAAGCTAATGAAAGTGCCTTCTAAATCATACCTGGCAAGAGTAGTATTAAAACCACATCTGTTGTTGGGAATTGGATCTCCTCTTTGAAGAGGAAAGCTACCTTTGGTTATTTGTTGTGGCTGTCATGAAATGAAACATGAAAGTAAAACTGAAATTCACTGTCATATTCCAAAACCCAAGAGACTATCCTCAAAGTGCCTCCTGGTTACAGGAACACAAGATTTCTTTGCATATTTTGAGTATATGAGAAAGAGGCACGCTACATCAAAGGCTCTGAGGTTTGGACTTAAAATTCTCAGGATATCAAAACTTCTCACTTTCAGAGAATGGAGATAAACTAGAATGGTGCAACTGATGGACTTTTAACATGACTTTTCATAACTTTAGATGAATTAAACTCAGAGGCTGAATCTGTTAAATTTACTTGGTTTTGTAAATCAACATGAAAACTTCTATTTTGGATGTAATCTGGCTGATGTCATTACACACAGTAAGAAAGTGGTTATTCTCTTTTCCATTTGGAGCCATGTTTACTGAAACACTCCTGCCTTATTTCCCCTAGAAATACCTGTGTCCATTGGCTTTTTTTTTTTCTTCCAGAATTCTACTGAATTATCCAAGACTATTTTTTCAGACATGGGACAACTCAAAATCAATAAATCAGTCTCTCAAAATGATGAGGTCCTTGTACACAAGCTCTACATCAGTGGATCTCTAACATTTCAAAGTCTTGTTCGTGGTTGCAAAATATAAAGTAAGAAAGGAGAACTGGTCAGTTATTCCTTGTCAGCAGATGAAAATAATCAGAGTAATGCAGAAGTTTGCATATTTTGAATAGTATATACTTGTGATAACAGTCTAAATATTCTGATAAAAGTTAAGAGGTTGAACACTAAAATAACTTAGTAAGTATCCACTTACCCTAAACCTAATCGAATTTTCAGAGAGATTTCCATTTCATACATATTCATTATTTTCAGAAATAAACCAGATGTCTATGTAGTCACAGAGTACTAATTATGAAAGAATAAGCATTGGAGTTCACCATCCAGAAATACTTTGTCTCAGAATAACAAAACCTGCATCTAATTCTTAGGCTTAAAAAAAGGGATGTAAGACTTTCTGACTCTATGACTGTCTCAGACCTTGTATGTTGTAGATATGAGGTAATATGATCACCAGTGTCACAGGGAATTGCTAGCAATTTGACAAGTAACATTTAACAGATCTGGTTTTAATAATTTTCAAAGAGCAGCCAGCATCTGAAATTCATTGTATAAACAACCTTAAAATAGGAAGAGAAGAAAAGAAAGAAGGAAAAACAAAACAAAACAAAAACTTAAAAGGGACTCTTGACATTTGATTTGTGAATTACAGTTTATGGTCTTGAGAAACCGCATGAAGGAAAAAGGCAAATTACTATCCATTTCTTAAACAGTCCAAGAGACAAGATAACCCAGTCCCTTAAAGATACTATTTTCACTGAAGTATTAAGACTTATTTCTAAGATACGTTTCAAACCCTGCACTCTCCACTGACTGACTGCTTACTGCCTGAGTTGGCAGCAGAACTGATGCTCCACATATGCCAGGAACACATTTATTTTAATAGCTCTCTAATGAAATTCTCTTTGAAGACAGTATCCCAAATTCTGGTAACAGTGAGTTCCTTGCAGCACTTTTTCTACCAGCAGTCTCCCTACTTATACGAGGTAGTGACATGAGATCACCCAATACCATCACAAGTCAGCTTAGTTATGGTTGTTTTCCCTTTAACTGTAGTTAATGGTTTATAAACATCCAACTATGCAGCTCAACCTTACACAAGGCTCAAAAAGAGTTAGAGCTCCCATAAAAACATGTAGCTAGGCCTGTAATGATGAATTTTATAAAGTCCTTGCCAAATTTCAGAACAGCATACAAGTTATTCTCTTTGCCAATAGACTAAAAAAAACAATAAAAAGAAACATCACAAACCACTAATAAGCAACCCAGCCACTGTTTCCTAGTGTACTCCTAATGGCAAGATCAGTATCTACAGTCAGTGAAAGAACTAGAAACAGACCTCATGAACATGATTATTTTTCAGTTTATAGAAAAACAAACAAACAAAAAAAAAGGCAGCTTTTCAAGCTGGCAGTACTAAACAAGTAATCTATAAAACCTGAAGCAGCACACACCTCTCTTCCTCCAACCAAGCTGTTGTTTCTGCATTTTTCCACAGCAACACAGAGCTGGACATCCCTGAGCTGAGCTTGTGAGGCACATATTGAAAAGGAGCAGCATTTTTAACTGTTAGAATGCTTACTTACAGTAAGGAGTCTTGTGCTGTGTGTACTGGAAGTTATTTTCATACATCAGGAAAATTTCAGAACATTCCTCATTCCAGTCATAGATCAGCAGCTAGTAATCACAAAGGTTCTAACTCACACTTCATTGCTGCAGTGTCTATCAGCAATATACTTACTCTTATTCCTGGCACTTTCAGTTCTTTATGCATACAACACAAGAAATAGAACAAAAGAAATAGAAGAATAGTATCATGTATGTGTATCAAAAAGACCATGACCACACTCTGAATAATTTTCAACATCCTCTTAAGTGAAGACAGTATCATTAAAAAGACCTTAAAATAACTTTGACGGCTGTAAGTTCCTACAAATTATTGATCAGTTCCCAGGTTTCAGCTTCATAATACTGTACAATCTTCTACGCTGATGAAGTTTTTACTACTCACCTCTACATCAGACCATTGCACTGTTGAAGTGAGGCGGATGTGTAACCAAGAAACATTCACGTGCTCAAGTCTCAAAAACAGAGTTAGGTAGGGTTGTTAACCAACAGCCACTTCACACCCCACAAGATTACCTTCAAGGAACAGGTCATTCCTCAAATACTCTAACAGTCCTATGGAGACTATGTAGATACCAGCTAGCCTATTTCTATAAAATAAAAAGCTGCAAAAACATCTCCAGCACATCAAGAACATGCTCCTTGAAACCTCACTACATTCAAGCAAGCATCCAAACATCCCATTCTCTTAAATACTTCTTCTAGGGTGACTCTTATTTATCAGGTTTTGGAATCTTCGATTTTATTTTGATTTTTGATTTTTATTTCTATTTTTATAGGGGTTAACTGAGGAACAAACCATAATTTACTTAGCACTTAAAAACATGACTATGTAAAATGGTGTAGCAATGATCTTTCTCCGCCTCATTCAAATCTACAAATTATTCTGAGATGCTTTTAGTTTAATACAACATAATACCTCAAAATAGAAGTAACATTTAATTTCACTGCAATTCAACGTAAGAATAAAGTGGAGTATTAAAACATGCTTTCTGAACCATAATCTTCACTCATTAAAGCTCACTGTGTTATGCAGACAGTATAATCTATAAGTTATTGTGACAAACTGATACTTAGGTCCAAATCTGATTGAACAACTTTGCTGACAAATATAGATGATGGAGGTTTTAATGTAATGATAATAAATGCAATACAATACGATTCTTCCTACACCTGGCACTTTCAAACTGAGGCAACTGTACTGGTTTTGAGCTGTTGTGACATGGTCAAGCACCCAAGCACAAGATTTATCCATGAGAAGGAAGGTACTTACTTCTTGTGTACATGCAGCTAGTATTACATTCTGCCAACCACCCTAATCTCTGAGAAATAAGGTTCATATACAGAGGTATACAATATACCGGAAAGCTCTTAAAGAACCACAAGCTTATTTTAGCAAAGTCTGGAACATATTATTGCAATACTTACGTATTTATCTTTGAGATAAGTGAGCAGCTGACAGATAATACACCAGCTGCACTTTTTCTTCTGACAATGGACTGTAATTTCCAGGAAGGTATTTTATTTGAACTCTGTCATATTTTTAACGATCAGGACAACAAATCCAGGAGTGTTTACATTTCCAAACTGTCTTGGCCACTTATAAGATTGCACATACAATTTCTGGTGTATCTTTTTTTTTTCCCTGATAGGATGATCAGAGTTTTAAAATCAGGAAGATAAACATAAATAATATGGTTTGGGATCATAGAATCCTAACAGTTGGAAGGGACATTTAGAGCAATGAACAGGGACATGCACAGCTAGATCAGGTTGTCCAGAACCTGATCCAGCTTCATTATGAAAGTCTCCAGGGACAGGGCATCCATATCTCTGAGCAATCTGAGCTTGAAACCATTTCCCCTTGTTCTACCATCATAGGCCCCTTCTTTCCTGTTGCTCCCCTTTAGATATTGAAATGCTGCTATCAGTCATCTCAGAGCCCCAGCTCTTTCAAGCTGTTCTTAGAGGAGAGGTGTTCCATCCCTTGGATCATTTCTCTGGCCCTCCTCTGGACATGCATCAACAGGCCCATGCCACTCATGTACTGAGGACTCCACACGTCGATGCAGCATTCCAGGTGAGTCCTCACCAGCACACAGTGGTGGGGCAGGATCATAGAATTACAGAATCAGCAAGGTTGGAATAGACCTTTAAGATCATCCACTCCAACCTTCCACCTATCTCCAACATTTCCCACTAAAACATGTTCCCCAGTACAATAACCACACATCCCTCAATCTGCTGGCTTCTTTTTTCTTTTGATATACTTCAGGATACGGCTGGCTTTCTGGGCTGCGAGGGCACAATTGCTAGTTCATGTCTAGCTTCCCATCCATCAGTACCCCAGGTCTTTTTTTGGTAGAGCTGTGCTCAGTCCTTTCATCCCAATGTCATAGGGATATCAAGTTTAAGATGAAGATGATGGATAAGCAGGATAGTAAAAATCAGGAATTTGTGAACCCTTCTGTTTCCTGAAAGACATAGGTTTGGTTTAAGGGGTATCTTTTCTTTTAGCCTTCTAAATCTTTTCAGTTACCATTCAGAGAGATAACTGCATAAGTATTTTTGCTACTGTGATTCTGAAAAAATTTAATAGCCAATTCCATAGGAACATTCAGGATACCAAAAGTGAAGAAATATACGTGTAGATTTTCAGTCTTAGTGTAACAATTTTGCTGCAAGATCATGACACAAGAACGATCCTCTTGGACCCCTCTGAATGAACATCTAGCTCAGTGGTCTCCTGTCTGATAGTGGAGAGGTGAGAAAATCCAGGTAAGAACCTCCTTGAGCAGGACAAGTTAGCAGTTCCAAAATTCATTAGTTCATTTTCCTGCGAATCTCTCAGCCAGAGATGGTTTTCATACAAAAAAAAAAAAAAAAAAAAAAAAAAAGAAAAAAAAAAAAAAAAGAAAAAAGCTTTGTGTACACTGCAGTTAGCAGAAATATCCAAAAAGTATGTGTGTGGAAAATTCATAGTCTCTTTCCATCTTCTGATCACATTGACTCCGTAATTGGACAGGACTGGGGCACTCATCATTTCCTAACCTTTAAGTTCTGGCTTCAGTTGAAAGGGAAATAGTGGATGTTTCATGTGGGTACTGTGGCATTCTTCAACATAGCTAGAGTTTTGATAATTTCACCACAGGCTGATACAATGTGCTACCTCATCTGGTCTACTTCAAAAATCAGAATCCTGTGATATGGGCACATGCAAATTCAAGTCAAATTATTTGAAATTACTATTAATTGCCTCTGCAATTTTAACATCTATGAATCCATCATGAGTCAGCCAGCTTTACACCACCATTTTTCTATTCTAAGAATCATTAAATATCTTTCCAGTACATTAAGTACATAGCAGAGAACAGTGACAAGAAGTCCTGATATTTTAAGAAAAATAATTTCAAGAGCCACAAAGAAAAACATATTTACTTTAATCACATTAGGCATGATATATTTCTCAGCATGGTCTTTGCATTTAAAGTATGCTAGAAATTGGGCAATTCTCAGTATAGAACTGAGTGATTCCAAATCTGTGTGCCCCCATGGTGTGAAGTCATCTATACTAATCAAATTGCTGGAGAAAAAAAAGGAAGAAAATGAAGTGATTAAGTCTATGTGGTCATTCTAAGCATTAAATGACTTACAATTGTTTTAGATCAAATATTCAAATTTCCTTCAGCAATTCACCAGAAGAGTGAGAGTTCTAAAGAGTTTTATTAGCAGAATTGTAAGCTGAATTACGTGGAGCTTAGTCCCAAGATCACAGAAGTAGATATTCAAAAGTTTTATTCATTTTGAATTGCACTAAAAACTGTTCAAGTGCTAGCATCTATACTGAAGTTATAATAAATTTATCCTCTTATTTGTGATTGTAAGTACAGTTCTGTCTTTCATGAGGCATTTGAAAGCAATCATGCAGCAGATTACCACAATATTACCGCTGATCGCATCCACAAATGCTTCCACAGATCCTCTAAAGATGATTGGAGTTATGACCTCCCTGAGCATGCTTATGCAAAGCTGAGGAGGAGAAGACAAAGAGATATGATCTGATTCTCACTGTGCTAGCACTGGTAAACGTTTTCTGGTCGTAAGACCACAGCATTACACTCAATTTTGCTGAGATAATTAACTAACTTATCTACCCTGCCTCTAGGATTACCTTTGCATAGCAATACATCATGTGAATATGCCTACTTGGGAAACAATTAATATGAAATTCAAATGCATGGCATAAATGTTCCACAGACATGAGCATTTCCAGACTCCAGTGAGGTGACTTTGTGACCTCACTTTCCATCCTGAAATAACATTTAGTCTTGACCTTTATGTCTCCTAAAAAAAATTAAAAGTGATGTGGTGGATGCTTCATCCCTGGAGACTTTCAAGGCCAGGCTGGATCAGGCCCTGGGCAACCTGATGTAGCTGGGGTGTCCCTGTTCATTGCAGGGGAGTTGGACTAGATGATATTTAAAGGTCCCTTCCAATTCTAAGGCTCTTATAATTCTATGATTCTATGTTGAACTAAAATATAAAGTGTCTTGGGATCCATAATATCTACATATAAAAGGGAATGTCACACAGACTACAGATGGGTATCCTTCTAGATGTCAAGCATTAGACACTGACAAGAAAATAAATACACTGGCTATACTGGATGCTGAGCTCATTAATATAGGTTGTTTCCTCTTTCACACCTTAGAGAACAGAGTTCTTTACATAGCTGAAGTGGTTCACCAGTATCTAAACTTGCAAGCATAACAATGTTTTGATTTCAGAGGTATAGAGTCTTATTTCAGTTTAGACAAAGAGATGCTTCAGCATCTCTGAGTCTATATATATATGATTCCACGTAGACTTGAGCCATTTTCTGAGCACCAAATTTCATTCTATATCAGCATTCCATTCTGCACCACTCCCACACATGGATTTCCTTCAGAAAATATTTTGGAAGGATTAAAACATTACTGCTCAAGCTATAACTAGGGTAAGAAGCTGTGATGTGCTACTTTATCCTCTTCTACATTTTGCATTTTCTTGCAATTGAAACTTTAGTCATCAGGGATATACCTCTGTATCTGCAGAGGGGCATATTCACTGAAGTAACATATTTGCTTCTTTACTTTTCAGCCAATCATATCCAAAGTAGTAGACACAGAGCAGTGTAACACATGAGAGTTGCTTACCTAAGATCACTAGGAGATCAGAAAAGGTCATAGCCTAAATATAAAGGTTGTGCCAGGCTTTTAAAATAAACAGTGTTTATTCTAGCTTCATTTGGCAAGAAAACATAGTTCACAGTACTTCAAGTTGACTTTTTGCAGCATCATATTTTTTTAATTACAACAGTGAACTGGATGAGTTAAGTAGCTCCTGATTTCCTTTTTCAATAAGCCCTTCAGACTGAGAGGAAAAGCCTTCTTAAGCCTGCGGCAGAACAGTGTTTGCAGCAAAGCTGTGCCTAAATTAGCTACCTATCCCTAGCTCCCATTGATGGGACTTCTGGGAAGGGAAGGACTGCATGATGGCTCCAAGTATACTTTGGAGAAAAACGTAACAACAAAATGAAAGATGTGTATAACAAAGCACTTAAACTTATCAACACAATTGAGGAAATTCTTTTTTTTTTTTTTTCTTATTTTTGTCCTCTAAGTGTATTTATATTACAAATTATTTGTGTATATACAAATGCAAATGTTCACAGATGTGAGTACCTATACAGTTAAAATTTTATATTAAAATTATACTTTAGGAACTTTTAACTTATGCTTTAAAGTATTTTCTTTAAAGTACTTTAACGTGCATTGTGGTGTTTTCTCCTCTAAATAAACTATATTTATCTTTTTTTTTCCCCATCATGCTATAGTACAGAGAGAATGACTTAAAAAAACATGTTTAGGTATTACAATCTTCAAATGATGGTGCATCCTCAGATTTTAATTTGATTCTTTTTGTTTTGTTTTTATCTTTAGAATTAGACACGTATAATAATTACAAATAGCAGTGACTAAATAATCTATTCAGAAGATAATCATGCTTCAAGGAGACACTTGCACAATGTTCATTAATAGTTTTTATGTCTTATAACTGAAGGATAAAAATGGGCACTTTATATTTTTAAGACCTCAAATTTATCAAATACAAAATGGCCTTAGTTATTCAGGATCGTAGTATTGCAGCCACAGGAATTTTTTGGTCTTCATGGTTCCCAACACTTTTTTCAGAAGGTGTCTACTTTTGCTACACTGAATTTAAGAAAAAGAGCAGGGAACAGTTTCTTTATTTATGTTACAGATCATTATAAGGACAGCTATCAACCCCAAGGAGCATTTGCCATATTTGAAAGACATTTGCGTTACTAAAATTACCTTTTCAGTATCTACCACAAAAACTATTTCTGCTATGTGTAAGTATCTTGTATACTACTTCAGTATTTAAATACTTACATAAATAAATGAAATCTAAGTCAAATTTCTGCCAACTGAACTGTTTGTTTCTTCCCTAAAATAGTACTACTAGTTTTTTCAAACTCTTTTCATGTAACAGAAAATTTCAATGAGTCAAATAATTTTCAATATTTAGAAAGGAGATGAATATAACAACTCAGATAAGCCTTCACCACTTATTTACAGACATACATTATAACATTTTTCTTTATGATTTTCTTCCATTCTGCCTCTGCCTTATGCATTCTAATATCTTGCTAGTGGTTTTTTTTTTTTCCCTGAAGCTGCATTCAGCAAACGATTTTTCTGAGGTTTCTACAATGGCAATAATTTAACTGCTCTGAAACAGTTTTGAAGTCTGGAACTTGTTCTGTAATCTTTCTATCTTTTGTGCTCTACTTTGCATTCAGGTTATATTTTTAATTTTGTAACCAGCTCTAATTGTTAAATCAGCTCTTCTGAACTACATTTCCATATTCCCCAGGCTTCATTTAGCTAGGTAAGTTCACTGGTCCACTCTTTATGCTGTACCATCCATGGTAAATCCTCATTCATCTCACCTGCCTCTGTTCCCCTGACATTCACATCTCAGTTTAATTAGTAATAAGCTAGAAAAGTCTGCAAGTTTTCTTATAGCCAGCACCTTGTGTCCAGTTTTGGGCCCCTCACTAAGAGAAGCATTGCTCAGGAAGAGCAATGAGGCCAGTGAAGGGACAAGAAAATAAGGAGAAGGAGTAGCTGATGGAATTGTGGCTAGTTAGTCTGGAAAAAAGGAGACTGAGGTTACCTCACCACTTGCTAAAACTACCTGAAAGGAGGCTGTAGCTAGGTGCATAAGAGTTTCTCTTCTCAGGTGGCAAATAACAGGACACATGGAAATGGCCTCAAGCTGTGCTAGGATAGCCTTGGACTTGACATTTGGGATAATTTCCTCATGGAGAGAGTGGTCAAGCAGGCGAGTGAGAGCATCAGTGAACAAAAGAAAAGTCACTGATGTCATCTACCCGGAATTGTGCAAGGCTCTGATATGGTACCGCACTACATCCTTATCTCTAAATTGGAGAGACGGATCTGAAGGCTGGACTATTCAATGGATAAAAATAATTGGTTAGGTGGCCGCAGCTAGAGGGTTGTGGTTAGCAGTTCTACATTCAAGTGGAGCTGGTCAAGAGTGACGTCCCTTCCGGGTCTGTCTTGGGACTGGTGCTCTTCATCAATTTTATGAATTTGACAGTAGAATTCAGTGCATTCTCAGCAAGTTTGTGGATGACATCAAGCTGAGTGGTGCAGTTGATGCAACAGAAGGAAGGCATGCACCCAAAGGAACCTAGGCAGGCTTGAGAGCAGGCCCACAAGTACCTAATGAGGTCCAACAAGGTCAAGTGTAAGGAGTTGTACTTGGCTAGGACCAACCCCAGATATACAAGAGCATTATTACTAAGAGCAGTCCTGAGTCTGAGTCCTTGGCTGGCTCAATGGATGAAAAGCTGGGCATGAGCCAGCAGTGTGCACTTGCAGCCTGGAAGGCCAACTGTATCCTGGGCTGCATCAAAAGAAGAGCTGCCAACAAGGAGAGGGAGGTGACCGTCCCCCTCTAATCTGACATTGTGAAGTCTCCTCTGGAGTACTGCATCCAGGTCTGAGGCCCTCAGCACAAGAAAGACATGGAGCTGTTTGTGTGGATCCAGACAAGGACCACAGAGATGATTACAGGGCTGGAGCACCTCTCCTGTTAAGAATGGCTGAGGGAGTTGAGCTTGTTTGGTTTGGAGAAGAGAAGGCTCTGGACAGACCTCATGCGGCTTTCCTGCATTTGAGCGGAGCTCATAAACAGGAGGGAAACTGATGCTTTACACAAGCAAGTAGTGATAGGATGACAAGAGGGAAAGGTTTAAAACCAAAAGAGGGAAGATCTAGATAAGATGTTAGGCAGAAACTGTTGATTCACAAAGTGGTGATGCACTGCAACAGGTTGCTCAGAGAGATTGTGGATGCCCCATCCCTGAAGGCATTCAAGGCCAGGCATTCAAGGTTAGATATAGGATCATGGGCAGCCTGATCCAGTGATTAGTCATCCTGAACACTGCAGAAGGGATCTTTAAGACCCCTTCCAGCCTAAGCCATTTTATAATTATGCATGACTCCATATTCTGTTAATTAAACAGCTTTTACCACTATTTAAATTATCTGTGCCTGCTTAATTTTCTCAGTTGATTTGAGTACAATTCATTTAGTCATTCTATATCCACTGCAAATTCAAAGAAATACTGAATAGTTACTGAAACATAATTTGCAGTTCTAGAACACTGCTTTGCTTAGATATTTTTCCACCATGATTTTGCAGATATTCTATGATTCTGTTCTAGCGATGATTAGGCTTAGGTTAAAACCCTTTTTAAATACAGACCCAACCAAACCTCTTTAGCCTTCTGGATTGGCAAGAGACTGATTATTTTGTTGGATGTTCCAACATTTTGTTGAGTTCACTCAGAAGAATTCTTGATATGTATCTGTACCCGCTGATCTATCAGTTTTGTTTCCCCGCGTTTTCCTGACAGAATCACTAACAATATGTCACATGCATTAACAAAATAGGCTTTTATCTATCAAATCTAGCATTTCCATTTTAATGTATGTATTTAAAGAGAGGCTTTCCTTTTTCTTGTATATTTCATTAGTTCTTTTGGACATTTGTTTTGGCCATTCCTATGCTCCTCAAACATATTTACTGTTATTTAGTTTACATTCCTGGTAATTGGCAAGTGGGGGTCAGATTTTGAAGGATTTCTTCTTCATTCAATCACTTAAAATTGCTGTTTAGCTATGTAAATTTCTTCTTTGTCTTCCTATTTCTCATTTTGTTCGGCAGCACAGTACCTCCTGAGACACCATTACTGTTTCCTTAAGTGGAATAAATGCTATATATAAGGAGTTTACTTTTCCTCAGGGCATTTTTGATGAGCTCCCTCATTTTATTAAATTTGTCTTTCTGAAGTTTATTGTCATTCTCACACTTTAATATACATAACTTTCTCACAATACAGACTCTAATTATATTGTGATTACCATTGTTTTGTTGCTCTGGTAGCACTACAATTTAAATGAACATCTATGTTCTACTTTTATGATTGAAAGAGGTATACACATCACTTAACCCAGATAAATTCAGATACAATCTCCTCAGGTTCCCTGCATCGTCATTAAAAACAAAAATTTACCTTCAGGAGGTGATTCAGAAAAACTACCTCTTGCCAATATGCAAACCATATATCTGAACTGAGGAAAATTACTTCAGTCTCCATTCAACTCACCTAGTTAACTACTTTCATCTTTGCAGAGTGTACATAGCCTTTGAGAGTCATGATGTGCTTCTTCTGAGTGTGTGAACATCTCACGGAACCAAAAGGGAAGTAGTCAGGTATTTCTCAGGCAGTTAGAAGGGAAGAAAAATGTCATCTGTTCTAATTAGATACCTATTAAATAATAATGTTCTAATTTTTAATTAGACTGTCTCTTTAAAAAAAAAACAATTTGTCTAAATAATGTCTTTGCATCTTCATAACATGATAAAACCTCATGCTGTCTGGGAGTCGTTACCCAAGTGCTTTCAAAATGGAACAGCATTTCATTAAATAGGGCATTTTCTCTCTATAATTATCAGAGATACTACAATGATTTATATATATACAATGATTTGAAAACTAACATATGTCAAGTAAGTTTTTGAAATAGCTCTCTATATATATGAGGGAGATCTCACTGTGGCCTTCCAATACTTGAAGGAAGCATATAAAAAGGAGGGGGAATGGCTGTTTATGAGGGTGGACAGTGATAGGACAAGGGGGAATGCTTTTAGACTGAGACAGGGGAGGTTTAGGTTAGATATTAGGAGCAAGCTTTTTCACACAGAGGGTGGTGAAGCACTGGAACAGGTTGCTCAGAGAGGTTGCGTATGGCCCATACCTGGAGACATTCAAGCCAGGCTGGATGTGGCTCTGGGCAGCTCTGGGTCTGTGGTTGGTGACCCTGCACATAGCAGGGGGGTTGATATTAGGTGACCATTATAGTCCTTTACAACCCAGGTCGTTCTATGACTCTATGATTCTATACATACACACACAAACAACACATATTCAATTGTTTTGGGAAGATTACCTGAGTCTGAAGACTTAAGGAGAGCTAGCAGTTGTGTCAACTGTCAGTTGTCTGAATGTGATGTCCTTTGATTAAACAACACTGTCACTTATGCTCATGTAGCTGAGGAACCATAGTTAGCCGTCACTATCAGAAGATAGATGTATAAGTTTCAGCTCACAAAAAACATTAGGAAACTAATGGGACACTAATCTCCTGGTACCTCTTACAACAACAACAACAAAAAAAGATTTGAATAAGATATTTAGAGACAACAAAAACTTGTTTCCTCTGCAAATGCCTTGAAAAATGTTATAAATAAATCATTAGTTTCATCAGTGCTCAAGTTTTGGGACCATAGCCACAACAGAATGAAAGGAGCCAACTCTTGGTACTCTGGGACAGCAAAAGCACGTATTTATCTGAGACACCAAGCTCCCGTGTGCAGATACAAGCTTCTGGGAACAGGTATTTCATCAGCTACTCACTGATGACAATTATGAGGTATTTACAATTCGAAAACAATTCAGATAGAACTCTCTCTCTATGAAACTTTAATGAGCAGCATGTTTTGTTGGAAGTGTCATAAAACTTTCATCAAAGTTCAAAATATTCCCAAGAAAACAGCTCTGTCTTTGACAAGAAGATCAGAAATTTGCAGTTTAGATCAAACAGTGTGAAGAGGAAAAGAAATGTCGTCTGTTATAATTATTAGGATACGATAATTATACTTTTACAAGCTCAGAAAATTTTTAAAAAGCAGCTCAGTAAACATTGTAAAATCCAGCATTAAGGTTAGCTTTCATAGTCTTCCTTTAAAGGAAGATAAACAAACTCACAGAAGCTAAAAGCCTAACAGTAATAGTAAAAAACAGAATGCTGTCTTTTGGTAATGTAATTTAGAGCAGGACCACAGTCACTAGCAAAAATAATTTGTTCATTTACTTCATTTTGGAAGAGTACTTTTTTCAATTAGTTACAACTCCTTAACTACTTGCAAAAGGGCAAGTACATTGACTTTGTACTATAGGGGCAGGCAGTCGTGAGCTCACTGAACTTTATAGCAGTTCTTAACTGTCAATTTGAAAGAAATTGGAACAAAAATGAGATAGGAAGCTCCTCTATTCATTGGCTGCATGAATAGTTGAATAAATGGCCCTTATGACCTTTAGGGCACTAGGAACGCAAACAAATCAAGACCCAAATAAGATATAAGCATTTTTAATATGAGAAAAGTTAGTATTTAATTAAATAAAGGGGAAAAAAACAACAAACCACCTACAAGAATAGATGCTTAGTACAAAAACAGCCATAGCATGGCAAGACAGAATATAAAAGCAAATCCCATGCAGTCAATATAAATGTGATTATGTGTGTTCCTTTCAGTTATTGCACTCAGGTTAATGATGAACAAATTCCAGCTTTTGTCTTTATGACAAAAATAACATTTTCAGAAGATTTTTACAGTGCTCTTTTCGCTCTCCCTTCCTACAGCCTGTGCTTATCCTTCCAACCTATCTTTTCTGTTCTTCAAATAAGAAAAACCACACAGCCTTCTGCTCTCCAAAACCACCATATTCAGAAGACTAGTTTCAAAAGATAGAAACACATAAGCATAACAGTACACAGCAGTGCACACTGAAATAACTTTTATACACAAAAAATAATATTAAATAAAAAAGTTTAAATTGAAAGCAATCAATATTTTCTGTCTATAGGGGGATGGTGACAAGACTACATACTATGTCAGGTAGTCTTGGCTTGATCTTATTGCTTGTTTTGTTAGAGACATTCTCTAGAGACATCAAGACTTTTGTCTGCTTTGTTAGTTCCATCAGATATAATAAATATTGCCTCAACTTTGCCATCCCAGAAACTTGGCTTTCCAGAATCACCTTTTTTGGTGATTCCTCGAGAGCTAGCAAAGTCACTAGTTTGTTCCTTGCATTTGTTATGTCAGTAAGAAGAGTTCCATTTTCAATCTGATGTCACAGTCTTCCTCATGAATTACGCCATTTTATTTAATGGGAACACTGGACAGAGATTGCAGTAACTGCAGACTCTATTCCTACACTGAAATGTTTTGTTTTAAAAGTGGTTGATACAGTTAAACTATTATTTGTTGCTACTCGCTTTTTTTTTTTTTTTTTTTTAGTTATTTTACAATTGTTATGGGTCTGTTTTAAGCACAGTCTACATTTTCTCCTAACGTACTACAGAAACTTATGATCTAATTTCTTTACCCTCTATTCCTTCCAGCCTTCCAGAACTTAGAAGAGCTTATATTCAGAAAGCAGGCTGGCTTTTTACACAGGCAGACAGTGATAGGACAAGGTGAAACAGTTATGAACTACAGGAGAGGAGATCTAGATTAGATGTTAGGCAGAAGTTTTTCACTCAGAGGGGAGTGAGGCAGTGGCACATGATGCCTAGAGAAGCTGAGGATGCTCTGTCTCTGAAGACGCTCAAGGCCAAGTTGGATGGCATCCTGGGCAGCCCAATCTGGTGGGTGGCAACTGTGCTAACAGCAGAGGGAATGGAACTCAATAGGCTTTAAGGTTCTTTCCAACCAAGCCACTCTATGATTTTCCAATAAGCTGTGCTGGTACTGGCCTTTGGATTAGTTTCTTCCCTGCTAGGCTTGTCCAGGAACATCACTAGATTATGGTTTCTGATACTGTCCCCTGCCCTCCAGTTTGTTTTTCTAGCTGTATTCCATGCTGGAAATTCTTAAGAGCCATGTATTACATATTCAATTACATCGTTCCCACTAACACTCAGAGGAACAGAGGAATTGGTGCACATGCCAATTCTGGTGCAGTCAAGAGGCCACTGGCTTCACCTCACAATCCCACTGTCAGGACTGAAGCTGCAAAATGGATGCCATAAGGAGGAGACGGGGTTATTCATCTTCAAATCATTTCATTTCATCATTGCTCCAGCACAGCTGATTTGGGCATTTTCTGCCGCTTGAATGAAAAACAATCCTTTACAGAGATATGGATATTTCACAACATACCTTTCTGCTAGGCTGCCTTTTCAGTCTTTCTGTGAGACTGCATTTTTAAAAGCTTATTCTTTTAACTTATGCTTGTGTACCACCAACCTGTATTATTCAGAACATATTTATGTAAGTATAATCTTCTAAATGACTGGGTTAACAGCTACAGAAAAGGAATGTAAATCTTTTCCTCATCATATATCTTCAGCAGACAATTAAAATAATGGAAGTTTTCTGAATGCTGTGGAAGACTTGAGAGACAAGCAGAGGCAAGGCAGGATAGCAATAGTGCTAGACTTCCAATAAGAATAGCAGGGGTCATTGAGTTAAAGACTGTTATAGAAAACTACTTGTTAAATTAACAGAGAGATGAAAATGGATTCATTTAATTATGCACTTGGGTATATAAAAAAAGGTCCTGAACACATATTACAAAGAAGCAAAGTTATGCTAGTTAAAAGTTTCTCTCCCCTTCCAGAGATCTCTATGCTTCCACACAACAAAGACATTTCCACAGATGCTGGAAATACAGCTCACTGAATAACAAAAATAATGTATTCTTGAGTAAATTATTCAAGGATTGACAGAAAAATGTTGAATAAATTATTCACAGAACATTATTTAACAATCTAGAGAGCTGGTCAAATAATGAAAATATATATTTCAGATAATTTATTCAGATAGTAATGTCAAAATCCTTCGGCTAGTCCATTAGGAATGAATAACATGACAAGTTATTGATTACAACTCATTTCTGTATTAAAAAAAAAAAATCAGCAGCAATGCAGCTAAGCAAATGGATACATAATTGACAATGAAGTGTCATCATCCTGATGATGAAAATCTTTTATCATGCATACAAATGCATTCAAGGATTATTTTGAACAGTGCTTACACATAGCTTCACTCTTTTTTAACTAAGATACATAAGTCAGGAGTAATAAGCAGAAGCTAAATAGTTGTTGACACATTTGTCCTCAAGCTAAGTAATTTTATTTAGGAATTTTTCTCTTGTACCAGAAAGAGACCACCAAAATAGAGTTCATATTCAATCTCAGCTGATAGTTTCCTTTAAGAAGATTCTGATTAATTTTCCCCCATAACATGCTTAAATTGATACAGAAGAGCAAAAGCAAATAGAATCTTTCCATGTACATTTTGGAGTAGATTTCCAGGTATCTGTGTTCATGCAGTGGAAGAAAGAACAACAAATGATCCTTTCTATACTCCTGCACAGAGATGACTTAATAGCAGTTTTCCCCAGGAGCAAATTAGTTGAAAAAGGGACAAGGCCATAGTTCACATGGGGAGTGAGCATAATGGAGCTGCCACCTTGAGGCACGCTGAAAAGGCACTTAGAAAACAGGTTTTTATGAGTGCTTTTCTTGTGATAATTTGAATCAGCACTATTTCCTGTACAGTACTGTTACATGAAGCCACAATTCAGCCGCTTTAACTCTGAAGAATAGAGAATTTCAGATTCAATGTTTTCTTCGTCAAAAGCTCTACTTCACCAGCCATAATTTTCTCTTAAGTGTGCGTAATGCCAGCCTACCATCTGCAGGAAAGAGCACTCTGCCTCCTATAGACTAAATACGTGCAATTTCTTTTCCCCCTCGATTCTTTTGGCATAAAAGCTAGGACAGTAAGGACTTTCCCCTAGTAAAACATCCTGTGTCTTTCATTGTCTTCCTGGCACATTTTGGAAGCAAATGGGATCTACTTTCTTCATATAGCACTCCATGTGAGAAACACCTCAGTATTGATTTAAAATAATACAGAAAGAAAAGAGGTTGCATACTTGCATGTATGCCAGTATACAGACTGTAACTTGTCAAAAAGCCATTGGAATAGAATAAGAAACTCTATGCATGAGAAAGCAAAATCCAATGCAAAAGTTAATGATCTGAATCGTTACCACTACCCAAAGGCACCAGGCAAAATATCTTCTTTACTCATTATTCTTTGTTTTCATAACGTTCTTAAGCAATCATAATTAGAGGTGAAATGGAAATCAGTCATTTGTAAATAATTTGCCCAGAAAATTCATTACTTTATAGGCAGACGCTATATGTATTATTGCTGGCAACGTGTTTTAATGCTCCTAGGTAGAGTTTATTTTGACCTCTATCTGCCCTTAGGAACAGCCCCGTAGTCTTGCTATTACTATACTCTCTTTGTCATCCATGTTTCCATTACTAGTCACTTCAACCTCCTCAACAATTTCTTTATGTATTATCAGTTGTACAATGCACTATGTACAAATGTTGAAACATTAAAAAATCATGCTATCTCAAGTGTATTAACTAGGTTAAATTGTAAGTCAAGTAGGACATTAAAATATTAATACTGACACCTGAAATTATCTCATCACACATTTCAAAATTTAGGAAGAAATATTTTTAAAGCAAATAATATCACTAAACCTTACTCCAGTGATCCCAGAGGCTCTAGAAATGATTGCCTCAGTTGCACTATTCTCAGTTTTCTTCCTTCCTCTAATTTCTTAAAGTTTTAGAGAAAAATACTAAAAGAAACTGATTAAATAAGCAACCACTTGAACTCTTCTCAATCTCCTCAGTAAACTATACAAATATCTCACAGTATATTATATATGTGACTGGAGAAAGTTATTGACTTTTGTGCTGCAAATTACTGATTAATCAATTATTTTAAAGCCTTAAGATAATTCCTGGAAAAATATAATTAATGATATTAGTGAGATCTCCACTCCAATAATTTCAACACAAGCTACTGCATTCTCAAATTTTATACCTACACTAAACGTTTCACCCTGAATTCTTTCTCAAAGTTAGCTAATAATTTATGATATAGTTATCAAATCAGAAACTTTGCTAAGGTGAGAATAAGTGAGATCTACAGCATTTATTTATTTAGTAGACCAGTCTCTGTTAAAGAAAGATCTCAAGTGTGGGGGAGACAAACATTTCTATACTGATGCAGAATTTTCTTAATTTTACTGGAAGAAAAAGCAAAACCTTGCATTCTTTTGAGGTTATACATACAAACAAGAAGCTGCCTGGAGCATGCTTTCCCCTTCTTGTAAGTAAAGCCATTTGGTTTGTCTAACAAATGGAATCCACCCTAAGTTTCCACAAAACAGCAGCTTCTCTTCCTAAGAAATAAAATCACACGCAACATTTACAAAATTTGTTTCAGAAATGAATAGTACAAAGAGAAACCAAACTCAAGAAGTATTAAGTTTTTTGGTTGGTTTGTTTGTTGGTTGCTGTGCGCATGTGTCTTTTTTTTTTTTTTTTTTCAGGACCAAGAAATCACTCTTGTTAAAAATGGTGGGAAACAGTGGATCAGCATGAAAATGAAATCATTTGTGGGGTTCTGAGTACACACGCATACATAAATATTATGAAAATATTTGGAAGATAACTGAAAAGCTTTCAAAAGAAAATTTGGTGTATTTTGTATTGCTATTGTATTGCTAATATTATCATTTATGAAGAGCTTGAGCATTACTTCTTAAATCTGAGAAAGATTTCCCTCATAAGTGTAGTATTGCTAGAAGTTCAAATACAGCAGTACTGTTTACTGGTTAACAGCATTGTTTTAGGAGGCTTTAGTGTAGATTTTCTATTGTTTACATAATTCTTTAAAAATTCTTCTTCTGCCTACTCTTGCAAAGCAAATTACCCATGATAGCATGAGCAGTAAACAGTGGGACTGTATAGGAGTTGAGTAATTAGAAGTGTTTTAAGGTCCACCTTGGCTTAGAAGGCTGGACGATAGACAGCTGCTGGTTTTCAGTTTTAGAGGCAAACGGGGGTAAAAACGGTATGAAAAGCATCACGTAAACCCTCATTTTACCATGCTTCTTGGTCACAATATGGCAATTGCATTCTTGATTTCTCATTCCTTCTGAAACTGTGATGGTGCATCCTTTAAAAAATAAGACAATATAGGAAATTCGTAATAAGGATGGAGTCTAACTAACAGCTTTAAATGGATATAAAAAAGCTATGTAGGCATTGGCATGAAAAATAAAGATTCTTTGATGTGTGTCATCCTTTCATTTTAGCAATTAAAATAGCTTTTGAAGCTCTTTGGCACTTAATTTAAGCCTATAGAGTATAAAATTATGCCTTCCCTTGCAGATAGACCCATATTTAGAACAAACAAGGTCATAAGGATCAACAGGCTTGAAAAAAAAAAATGGTAATTTAAGTTTCCAAATATCTAAACTTAATTCCTTTTAGTTAGGAACTTGCCAAAATTATGACATACAATTGTCCAATCAGAACTTGCTTGGTGCTTGTTAACACTTTTTTTTTTTTTTTTAAACTCAAACTGGGAGTCAGAGTAACTCTGTTTTTGCTGGGGAAAAACCCAAATAGGAATGCCATATTCTGTCTAACAGCAGATCTGGTAATATGTTATCTGATGGACTTCCCACCAGAAAATTGTTTTCCTATTAAGGCACACTGTATTCCATCCTTATTAATAATTATTCTGACATCTCTGTACTCAAATGTAAAAAAAAAAAAAAAAAGCAAACAAAAAAAACCCCACAAGCCTGTGCTATCTTAAATATGAGAGAACTCAGAACGCTCAACATTAAATTTTTCATTTGAGCATGCCAGTTCAGAGGAATGTAACAAAACAGACCTTAAACAATCTGCTATTTCAAAGTCATTATATTTTATAAAGCTATACCAAGAATGACCTTCATATATAATACGTATGCACACAGTAATCTTCAGCAATATGTAGTAAAACTTCCACAGTCTATCAGTAGATACATTAATTCAAAATGCATTTTAGCAGTAATAGTATTAGTATGCATCTATTAGCCATAACTGCAAACTAATATTACTAATATTTTCTATCATGTCCTTCTCATAGAAAGTTACACGTTGCAAACTGTACACTAAACAAAACTTATCTTTGTGTCCTAATTACATACAAAATGAGATTTTCAATAGGAGAAAAATTATATCATGAAAATATACTGCTGTTAAATCTCACGTGCACATCCACACACACTAACAAAAATTGAGCTCTTATTTTGCTTCCTAACTACTTTTCTGTACAGTACTGTACTTAAAAAGTGGTAGCAGGAATGTGCTAAATCAGATTTAGCTAACAGGTGCTCTCCAGGCTGTGGACAATTACATCATAAAAATGTATTACAGTGCTCACTCTTGGGAGTAAAGACTTTTGCTGTAATAGTGAAATGTATTATATGAAGTGGAATTTCTAATGAACTTCAACAGAGCTGGTGGCTTGAATGCATAGCGATATATCAGGGGTAGCACCACAAAAGAAAACCTCATAGGAAGAAGATAATTTACTTAGTAGAAACACTTAGGCTTCCCACTGCATACATTTACAACCATAAATCAATTGGACATGTTTCCAGTTTGCATTTTCACTAAGCATTTTTAACTGTTAACGTGGTGGATTTTTTTTTTTTTCATTACGTAGGTTTCATAATCCATTCATACTTCTGAAAAATGAGAAAATGGAGGGACACACAAAGCTGGAAGATTTAAATGGCTCTCAGAGAAGTACTTCAGCATTGAAAACAATCAAGAGCAAATTGTTTACACAACCTTTGCTCTCACCACCTCCCATAACAAGTAGCATTAGTAAATGAGTCATGTAAAACCATTTCAATTTAAGGCTGGAAATGAGGGGAAAATTTTCCTTGCAAATTCATATTTGAGCTTTTTCCAGTTAAGTTACCATGCTGAGTAACTTGGAGTTTGAGTTTTGTTTTATCTTTTTAATTTAAATGTTTGCAAGAGAATAAAGTAATACTTTCGGATTAGCAGCTTTAATTCCCTTGATGAGACTTATTTTCTTCAGTAAGAATTTTGAAGACAGAAGCATCTTTTATATTCTCTTCTTTAAAATATACACTAAATTTCCTTACTTTTAACAGAAGATATTCATTTTAGTTGGCATAATTGCCTATTTCTTTGCTTTTCAATTATTTCACATTTGTACATGACTTTTTTTTTTCTTCTTTGGGTTTCATTGACCTTAAAATTAGGTATTGTGTCAAAGGTGATTTAAAAATGTCTTCTCAGTAGGTATGAGTGAAGTACTTCCTCTGCACAACTGTTAGCATAGCTAAGGTCTAATCTTCCACGTCCCCCTTAAATCCTCTGCTTATTACATACACTTTATATTAGTTTTTATCATACTTACACCCTATGTGCTTTATTTGCTCACAGTTCTTCATTCCATCTAATGTTTTTCTGTCACACCGGACTGTAAGAACTGTATGGGCTTCCAATACTTTGATTTGTTGCTGCCAGGTACTAAGTTCAATACATCATTTGTGGAAAAGCCAATAATGAACATATTATCATCCATATTTCTACTTATGCTGAAAAAATACAAACAAGCAGATACAACTGTAACATCAATATGAAAGACCTAGCAATGTCATCTTTGATTTTCCAGCAGGTGCTTCGCAAATACCCACTTATGTGCCATTGTAAGTGAGGTAATGCAAATGAATTTTCCATGTGTTTACTCAGATTTACATAACTTTGTGTGATACAAAGTAAAACAATATCTGTTTTCTTTTAAAATGTAATCTAAAGGTTAAATATAATCTCACGCCACAATGCAAACAACAGAGCAGAAATCCTAACACTTCTAAGCATGATTTCTCTCTCAAGAGAATAGTTGTCAGTAGGAATATTAAGACTCTTCAGTCACAGAACATCTATCTACCTGGCATTTGGTGCATACTACCAGCTAAAGCAATCTGACAAAATAGAAAAGGTAGTCTAAAGCAAGATGGCAGCTAGAAAGCAAGGCAGAAATCTAACCTGAAATGATGGTCTCCTCAGCCAAGCACACCCAGTGCTGGTGCACTTTCACTCCAGATTTAACCCAATCAACTTTAAAGCTACTTCATTAAAGGCCATCATTGAGGTATACTTGCAACTACAAACAGAGAATTCTTGTCTATTTTATCAATACGCGTTCATTTTTATTTGTTTTCCTCTGATTTGTATACCTGTAGTAAGCCTCACCTAGCTTGAGGCTCTCCTATCATCACTCCTCACCAAAGACTAACAATGAGCTGGAGCTTATTCCTTCAGCTAATGTCTTGATTTATAAGCCATTTGCCCCCATGTAATAGTTTGCACTGCTCCAACCATCTCCTGATCACCCAATGAGAGGCATGTTCAAAAAAATTTACCCTGCTGTATTTCAGGAGTCTTGTTTTGTAGAATTTATTTGCTTGGCTTTATTATTTGGATAGGAATCACAACATACCATTTTGCAGAGAAAACCCAAATTTAAAAAAATCTTTGTCTGCTGGGTAGGTGGCAACACAGATGTTGCTACTTCAGTACAGACTTCGCAATTTAGTTTTCTAATCTGTGTGTAACATTTATTTTCTAAAAATAGGTCTTGTAACAGTAAAAAAAAATGTTGATTATGTTGATTAGAAGCAATTGAAAACCTGTCCAGTCATTTGGAAAGAAGTGAAATAGTGGTCACAAGAACATTTCAAGCAAAACACAAGGAGAAAAACACACACACACAAACACAAAGCTACAGTATTTTAGATACTTCTCTATTTTTCTATTATTCTCTAGTTTTACCATTATTCTGCTCATTCCCTTTACTAATGAATTTCAATTAACTGTCATTACTTAATGCTTCCCATAATAAAACAGTAATTTTGAGAAGAGAATAAAGATAGAATATGCCAGTTAAAGGAAAATTGAAAAGGTTACCAGAAAAAGAAGCTCTCAGAGTGTTTTTCTGTTTTGTTTTGAATTGGTTTTTTGTTTTGTTTTGTTTTTGTTCTGGAATGGCTTCCAACTTCTCGTGAGAGCTTAATATTTTTTTCCAAAGAAGTTTTATCTGTTTTAATGTAATTAAGTACTGAGTATGCTTTTCATTTGTAATTACTACGTTCAACACAATCACAGGTTAAAAATCTTACCAGTTGAGGTAAATTAAGAAAGGTCACTGTTAAGGATGGAGATGTTCCTTTGCAGTCTCTATACATTTCAGGAAAGAGAAAGGAATTGTTCAACTAGAATTCTAAACTGCATATAAATGACCTTCCAGACATTTTGTCTTCTTTGAAATAAAAAGGTACATATCAGAAAAGATATTTCTTAATATGCTTTTCAAGTGTTCACTGGGTTCCATATCTTATATTCAATTAAAATTGGGATATTTAATGCTCTGAAGGAAACACAACATCACTTTCTTGATGAACACAGAATCATAAAGGTTGGAAAAGATCACTAAAATCATCTAGTTCAACAATGTATGGCTACATCAATTTCACAATTTATATAACATGTATTAATTTTAGTGCTTTGGCAATTCTCCAAGTTGGACATCTTCCACAATTTCTACATTTATCCACATTTGTTCAATATCTACTTCCTGTAGTGGAAATAGTTTTCAGCTGTTCTGTCTTGAAAAGATCAATAGGGATTTATATATTAATTTTTAAATTGTAAATCCTAACTATATTTCAGCTCTTTTCCATGTTCAGTTTCTTTATGTCACTTTAAGACAAATCATGTTGCACTGCTTTGTATGGATATAATAGATCTAGCACTGACATTGAAAATTACTGAAGAAAATTAAAATATTCACCAAGTTTGTAAGAACTTCATCAGAAAGAAGTGCACCATTTAAAAATTCAGCTAGCAAAGACTTTAAAAGACTGATTGTTCTCTTGGGAGTCATGCATCCCACAAAACAGTTGGAAAGTTCAAA